>NW_004797296.1:970737-992507 GCF_000002075.1 Aplysia californica | reverse complement strand
TTACTATCATTATGATTATTATTATCATTATTTGACCAGTACAGCTATCTATAAAGTGAAACTTAAGACATGATGATATCTATTAACCCCTATAGACCCGGTTTGGAAATATTACTAACTATATCTAAAAGGAAGAGCTTTCTTTGTTCTGAGAAATATTTGCGAATGTGAATCTGTGATAAGTTTTACGAAATGCATCTAATAGAAACAGTATGCAGAATACCACCTATGATGAACGACATTCAGCATCATGGTCCTCGCACTTTGCAAGGCATGACGAACGCCACACGTCACAACAGCGTCTTGGCTCATTCGCCATGTAAGAAAAAATGACGAACAACGTACGTCATATAAGTCGTGAAAGGGTTAAATCAATTGCAGGTCTTAAAAAAAAAAAAATCCCCTGAAATATTAACCAAGTCAACTGTTCTTTCAGATCAAGAGTGAGTCATTCCTTGAAGACATCAACAACATCCTCAATGCAGGAGACGTGCCTAACATCTACGGCTTTGATGAACTGGAGCAAGTCTACACAGACATGAAACCGATTGTGCAGGATGCAGGCCTGCAACCCACCAAGACTAACTTGTTCTCCGCCTACACCAAACGTGTGCGCAGTAATTTGCACACTGTGCTCACCATGAGGTATGATATAGGTGGTCAACAGCTAGTATGATATTGGTTTTTCTTTTTTGTGAGTGAAAATTCTTTGACTTGTTGTCATTAATATTATTTTGCTTGTATTGTATGAGCGAGGTTTTTGTTGTCTTTATGACTTATAAATATAATTTTATGTGTAGTTACTTCAGTTGATATCATGCTAGGCTTCAATTTGAAAGACCACGGTAATTTAACCAGTTGTCACGGCTGTCCTGCAGTTTTGTTTATTTGTATCAAAAGTAGTCAATGGTTTGTGGAGCCTTACCTTTAGATAATATTTCAGTACTGAAAAAAGTAGAGGGTATCCCCTCAGCGATCTCTACTCTTTCCATTCTGAGCTCCAATTGTCTCAATTCATAGTAACGTCAATGCAGTGGTCAGGCATTCCTCTAGCTCACTTTATATTATGTTAGATTCTTTTGCAGTTGACCCTGGTTTAATTGCCAGAAGAACATTCTTGAACTCTGGCCATTTTGGCAGTTTTCAGGGCTCTTCACTTACTTGTCTCATGCCTATTGTAGATGGAACTTAAATTTGGAGGTCCTGCCTCCTCACTAACCCAACAGTGTTAATAGGGGCTTAAAAACCGTGGCGTACCTAAATGTAGTGATATTTTCTATTCCCTGACAGTCCTCTTGGAGAAATCTTCCGTGCCCGCCTCAGACAGTTCCCTGCCCTCGTGAACTGCTGCACTATTGACTGGTTCAGTCAGTGGCCGACAGATGCTCTCCAGTCTGTGGCTCTCCGCTTCCTCAATGACATTCCTGACCTGGACACCACTGATGAAGTCATGAATGGACTGGTAAATACACAACTTGTCCAAACCTTGTTTTCTCGTTTATGGGAGGGGAAAGGAGAAGGGGGGTGCAACACAAACAAGAGTTATGAAAGTGCTAAAGATTACTAGAAAGTAACATACAGAGAAAAGAAGGAAGAGAGGTAAAGACTGAAAAGAAAAAAGAAGTTAACCACATGCTAGAACATCTGCCATTCACCCACTCTGATGTTTATCCCTTGTAAGTTGACCATGTCAGAAATTCATGACCCTTGACCTGTAAGTAGACCATGCCTGGCTTGACCCTTGACCTCTGTGTGTTTGTGTGTGTACGTGTGCAGGTGTCCATGTGCCAGGAGATACACGAGTCCGTGACCGTGAATTCTGCCAAGTTCCTGGCTGAGATGTCGCGACACAACTACGTCACCCCGACCAGTTACCTGGAGCTCCTCGGCATCTTTTCCAAGCTTGTTGGCATGAAGAAAATGGAACTGACCACAGCCAGGAAGAGACTCAAGACTGGTTTAGATAAGGTAATGTACAGTATTATCTTTACAACTGTGTTCACATGACAGTAGGCACTATAAAAATGTTCTACATTCTTCATCTTGATCTTTTTCTTCTTCTTGTTCTTTTTGTGTTGTTGTTGTTGTTGTCATCATCGTCATCGTCCTCCACCTCCTCCTCCTCCTCCTCCTTCTTCTTTTTCTTCTTCTTCTTTTTCTTCTTCTCCTCCTCCTCCTCCTGCTCCTCATCCTCCTCCTGCTCCTTCTTCTTCTTCTCCTTCTTCTTCTTTTTCTCCTTCTTCTTCTCCTCCTTCTCGTCCTCCTCCTTCTCCTCCTCCTCCTCCTCCTCCTCCTCCTCCTCCTCCTGTTCATGGGTTCATACAAATGATGTGTTAGTGTTAGCCAGTGATAAGAGGGTGTCACCTTTAGCTTTTCCACTGTTGGTGTCCGTGTATCATACTTTTTCTGAACACTATGTATTACTGTTATTAGGCAATGTTCTCTTTTCTCAAACAACAAGCAAAATGATATCCTGTTTTTATTTTTCATTGTTCCTAGCTGCTGACCACAGCTGATGAGGTGGCCAAATTGCAGGCGGAGCTGGCCACAATGAGACCCCTGCTGGAGGAGGCAGTCAAGGAATCTGTCTCCACCATGGAGCAGATCTCCCAGGACACGGTAAGTTGTGATGATGACTGGTGCGTTTATGAGTAAGAAATTGTTCTTTTTTTTTTTCTTTTTTTTTTGTAGAAGTAACACTACAGAGTTTTCAGATCTGTGTTCACTTTCAAAAGAGTTGATTTTTCTTTTGCTGTGATAAACAAACAAAATTAGGAATTTTAACCATGCACATGTCTCCTCTGGCTTCCTTGCAGAGGGCTCAAACTCTAGAGCTGATGATATTTACTTCTCAAACTGTAGCACATTCTACTTTATGTGAGTGTTTAAGGGTACTTTTGAAAATGATATTGTTGACCTGATAAGCAAGGATAAAAAAAACGTGGGCCATATGAGAACATTTGTTGCAGTACTGGTTTTTAGAACCTGAAGTTAACTCACACTAAGAGACAGTTGGGAAATAAAAAAGAAGACGAAAAAGAAAGGTGCATTCATGTTTACTCTGTTAAAAGCGTTGCACTCTTTTTACATTTTGTTTCTATTTTCTTATTTTCTTGATCTTGTTTAGGCTGTGGCAGAAGAGACCAAGGCAGTGGTGCAGAAGGAAGAAGAGCAAGCCTCAGTAAAAGCCGTAGAGACGCAGGCAATTGCCGATGATGCTCAAAGAGACCTGAATGAGGCCCTGCCTGCCCTTGTAAGTGAAAGTGAAACATCCTACAGAGGTGCCAATTTTCCCTATTAAATCTTGAAATCTGAATTTCTGAAATTGTGGGCAAATTGCTGGACTTCAGACTGACTGTATATAAATAGTCTAGATACAAGACATATAAGACCCAAAAAAATGTGATCCGTTAAAGTCGCTGTGGGCGTGTTTCCTCGGATTTGAAAAATTTGGGATTGTTGTACATAGCCAGTTTTTTATTTGTTCACAAATGGTATGTAAAAACTTGAAATTGGTTGAAAAAATGGTTAGCCATGGAAATGCCTCTTTTACAGGTGATTGAAAAATCTTTTTATATAATGCCTGTTCCTTTCAATCTGCTCAGAAGTTTGAAATTGTTTTGTTTCTTTTTTCCTATTAAAGATCAATAAAGTATTTCTTAGCTTTGCTTATATTAGATCTACTGTGCATCTTGTCATTTATTTTTGAGAAAAGCAAAAGTTTTTCAGTGTCAGAATTGTAGAAGATTGGCTGTTGATGGTTTGCTGATTAAACCAATTTGTGTTACAGGATGCGGCCCTGGCCAGTCTGAAGTCCTTGAACAAAGGCGACGTGGTTGAGGTCAGAGCTCTTCAGAGGCCTCCAGATGGTGTACGCCTGGTCATTGAGGCTGTTTGCATCATGAAGGTAAGACTCATTGAGAAGCAGAACTTGTCTACTTTGTAAATGTTATTGCAAAGTATGCTCAGCTTTGTAAAAAGACTGCTGTGTAAAATGTGGGCAACATTGATTCTCCCGTTAAAGAGATAGTTTAGGTTAAGTTGTGCCACAAATATTTTACTGCACTATAATATTGTCTGGCTCTGGTATCTAGCAACCATTGCCTGGACCTGGTATCTATCTAGCAACCATTGGCTGGCTCTAGTATCTGTCTAGCAACCACTTTTTGGCTCTTTTAGCAAGCAGAGCTGAAGTCTAGTGTAGCGGCACAGAAAAAGAAGAGGAGCAAGTAGCATTCTATTATATCCTATTCTTGCCTAATGGTTTAGGGCTTTCTGAGATAGTGCAGATTGTAAAGCACATAAAGTGCTGTTGAGTGGGAATTTGCACTGCACAAACACCTTTTATTATTGTTTATCATTGCTCATATTATTTCCATCTACCTCTGACCCTGGTGTAGGGCGTCAAAGCCAAGAGAGTGGCTGGAGAGAAACCTGGGCAGAAAGTGGACGACTACTGGGAGGTGGGCAAAGCTCTGCTTCAAGATCCAGGCAAGTTTCTGGAGAGCCTTTTCAAGTACGACAAAGACAACATCCCTGATGAGAACATCAAGAAGATTCAGCCTTACATTGATAATGAAGCTTTTCAGCCTGCTGCTATTGCTAAGGTAAGTTTATGATTTTTTTTTAAAGGAGCTATGTCATTCAGATAGTTTTATTTGTTGAAGACTTCACTGGTCTATACTTGGTGTTGTTTTCATCAAGATACATGGTGATGGTCAGATAGCAGTCGTTACCATCACATTCATAAAGGGATAATCAATGGGCAGGCTACAAGATATGGTAAAATACATCTGTTGTATGGATGGACCCTAACAACGTCAACTCAATTTTACTCCAAGTTTTTAATCTGTTTTCCTCCTTCATATCCTATTTCCCATCCTCCTCCTCTCTGTTCTGTACTGGAAGCTCATATTCTCCTTCTTTCTTTTCTTCATTCTGCTATTCATCATCTATGGATGGGTGGTGGGTGCAGTTGGTTCCTTCCACTTCTTCTCCTGTATTCTCTTATTTTAATCTGTTCTGGGCAGAATATGGCTGATGTCAAGCTGAAATGCAGACTATGTTGAGAATTGATTACAATGGCAAATGAGATTTGTGTGAATTGACCTGAGCATGTGCCTAAGTGTCCATCACTTTTACCCTTCTGTCCTCTGCATGTATGCCTTACCAAGTGGTTGTATAAATCTAGCAGTCCACCAAAAGGGGGCTCATGTTCATGAGTTTTGTAGGGTTCAGAAGACCGGGGTAGAAAGTGTTGTTGAGCATGGATTGTTTCTTTATGTATAAATCTGGCACATTGTCCGTCATATAGTGAACTTGTCACTTGACTTAACTTTGTCTACCTCTGATTTGAAGGAATTGTTTCTTTCTGCGTAAATCTAGCACATCATCCCTCTTGTAAGATAAGATAATACTTTATTATCCCAGAGGGGAATATTTCTTTGCTGAAGAGGACCATAAAAACACATACAGGTATACATAAGAGTTTAAATTATATATTAATCTCATTAAAAATCAATATGAAAAGAGAAGTAAAACTGACAAAATGTACATATCGCATCAGAGGCATCATTCAACCATGTGCAGGAATTTAATTACAAGATCTTTAGATTTATATAGATACATACTCGAAAGAGCAATATGCTTATTCTGACAATAGCCTTATTCTAGATTTTAAAAAACTTATTATATATCTTTTTTTCTTTATTTTTCGAGGTACATATATATCTGCACTGCGTGATTTTACAATTTTCGTGGAAAGGGGATGTGATGGGTCATTTATAATGCTTTTTATCCTTTTTATACTTGTAGTGAAGATATCCCTTGACTAAACGTATTCAATTTCTTTTACAGGTGTCCAAAGCATGTACCTCCATTTGTCAGTGGACCCGAGCCATGCACAAGTACCACTTTGTAGCAAAAGGCGTGGCGCCAAAGCGTGAGAAGCTTCGGATAGCACAGGAAGAGTTGGCTGAGACTCAACGTATCCTCGATGCTGCAAAGGCTCGGCTACAGGAAGTAGAGGAGGGTATAGCCACACTGCAGGCAAAGTATGATGACTGTGTGCGCAAGAAGGAGGAGCTGGAACATAAATGTCGGGAATGCGAGGCTCGGCTCGTCAGAGCTGACAAGGTCAGAATCATCCTTTGGTTAAAAAAATACTGCTGCATTACAAAAAGAATATCCTGCCGGTTTTATTTGGTTTGATGAAAGGCAGTGTATTATGACGCTCTTCTTTCTTCTGTTTTGTGCAATCTTTGTCATGACTAAATAAAAGAGGGGTATCTCTTTGGTTCATATCATAGCTAATAGACTGAAATAGAAACAGATTATTTGGCTCTTTTTATGAGGTTTTAAACCTAGTGATTCTGTTTTTCTTATAAAGTGAGTCTTTTAAGTAAATGCACACTTTACAATATGGCATGGCCTAAAATGGGTTTAACGTCTAACACTCATGATCTTGCAGTTGCCATACAATGACACTTATATCTGAGCTTCCTTTCTCTGTTGCCAAAGACTATGAATTTTACAGTACAGTTTTATTAAGTAAAAATAAATATTTGTTATTTAGAAATAAACAGAGTAAGGCCTATTAAAAATCTAGCTGTTTTGATGCATGAGAATTAGATGTAAAATGATATGATAGTTTAGAATCAAGAAGAATAGTAGAAGAGTAGTAAATATATGATAATTGTTAGGCATGATGAATAGAAGAATAAAGAATTGGTAAAATGTTGACATGTTTCTGAGAAATGGGCATGATAAATTGTTGGTGAAAGTAGCAATTTGAGGGTTAATGAAGATAGAATAAAAGCTGTAAAGCATTTCCAATAACATTATTTTATTTGAAAGCTGGTGCACATTGATTAACATTAAAATTCAAAATCTTGTTTTTTTAATTCTAGCTCATCGGTGGTCTAGCAGATGAAAAAGAGAGATGGAGAGAGTCTGTGGACAACCTGGAGAAGATTATTGACAACATCATTGGAGATGTCCTTGTGTCATCTGGAAGCATCGCTTACCTAGGACCCTTCACTGTGAGTCTGTCCCTTCTTCCGTGAAACAGTTGGCAATGCTGGACAAATGCTTTGGCGCCTACTAATAATAGGAAGAAGGATAATTGATTACATAATTTATAAAGTGCTCTATCCCATACAAGATTAATCTCTGGGCTGATTTGTTGTGCATAGACTGCTGATACTGTTTCATACCTATTGCCTTTTGCTGCAGTTTGGACACATTTTTGTTACTTTACCTCCTTAGAAGTGGTGTGGAATTTTTGGAAAAAAAAGAAAGCTTATTAATGGAAGGGCTTGAATGGGTGATAAGTCTATTTCAGTAACCCAAGGGGCCCAAATGCATACTTCGGTGTGCACGCCCTTTCCTATTTTAGACATCAAATGCACACCTTGGAATGTTGTTTTCAATCCAGCCACCTTGAGGTGAAATGGTGTAAATCTATAAGTTTTCTGTCAAGAAATGAAAGTGCATGGATTCTGCAGGTTCATCTTTCTATAATTTCTACTAAGCATACAAAAGGAACAATGAGTTTTTTTATTTCCATCTTAATACTCTCTTTTATCAATAAAACTTTTACAGCCCAGCCCACATGTACTTTGTTGGTGGTTGGCGGGTACTGTGGTGTGGTTTGCTCTTTCTTACCTATAAAACTAAAACATTGGTCGTCCTTATCTCTCCTCCCTAGTAACACCTCTAATCTTTGACACTAATATTTGATCTAATTGTGTTGCAAGTGCTTGTGTAAAATTGTAAATAAAACTGAAACTAAATGTTTCTTGTTTGACTACATGCAGGGAGAGTATCGACTGAACATGGCCAACGCTTGGGTGAAGAAGCTGGACGAACATGGAGTGCCACGGACCGAAGATCCCTCGCTGGTAGGCACCATGAGCGATCCAGTCAAGATCCGCAACTGGCAGATCGCTGGACTGCCCAAGGACAATCTGTCAGTGGAGAATGGTGTCATTGTCCAGTTCTCCAGGAGATGGTCACTCTTCATTGACCCACAAGGTCAAGCCAACAAGTGGATCAAGAATATGGTAAGAATATCTTAGGGGAATATTGTCTTGTATTCTTCATTCTTTATTTTCATGAAGTTACTACAGAAGTTTTATTATTATTATTATTATTATTATTATTATTATTTTTATTTTTATTTTTATTAATATTATTATTATTAACACTTGTTGAATTATGTAAATTTGAATCCTGTTATATGGGTTCATGCATTTATGCTCTTAATTAAACCAAGAATTAAAGATTGCTTTAAAGTTCTTGTATTTCAAAGAAGGTAATATTTTTATTTGCATGTTACAGATGAGAGATTTAGAATTTGTTCAATGAGAGGTATTGAATGCAATGTACTTTCTCTGAGAGTCAGGGTTTTTGTTTGTGAGAGATGCCTATTGTGTTGCATTCTCTGTAAACGATTTATATTGCATGGTATTTTCTGTGTTCCTCAGGAACGAGAGGCAGGTCTGGATGTTATCAAACTGTCGGACAAGGACTTTTTGCGAAGCTTGGAGAATGCTGTCCGTTTTGGCAAACCGTGCATGCTTGAGAACATCAGCACAGAGCTGGACCCTGCCCTGGAGCCGGTACTGTTGAGACAGGTCAGTGTTGCAGTGATATCAGTTTTGTTATCACTGTTGTTGTCTTCCTCATAATCATCATCATCATCATCATCATCATCATCATCGTCATCATCATCATTATCATTGTTTGGAAAGCAGAGTAGGAGGGTCTTGTTTGAATTTTAGACAATATTTGAATTTTAGACAAAATAATATAACAATATAAAATGTTTTAAATTTGTTTAATAGACATCATCATCATCATCATCATCATCATCATCATCATCATCATACTTTCTTCTTTATTTCCTTATAGTATGATCTTCTTTACTGTTATAGCTGGGTCAAGTTCTCTAGTAGGATATAAAGCTTAAACAAAAGCCATTATTATTTTTACTTTTATACTTCTCCTCTCCCTCATCTTCTTCAGTTCCTCCTCTTACTCTTCCTTTGTTGTTCTCTTTTTCATCTTTCTGTTCTTCTTCTTCTTCATGTTTCTCATTGCATTGCATTTGACTTGGTCCTCCTATTCGGACTCATCCTCTTCCTGACTTTCTTGAATCTGAACTTGAAACTTGTACAATAACGATAATGACAACAATAATAATGGTGTTACATTAATATTAGATAGCCTCATGGACCTCACTCAATATTTATCATTTATCGTTGACATTTTTACAGACATTCAAACAGCAAGGAAGCACAGTGATCAAGCTTGGTGATGCCATCATTCCATACCATGAGGACTTTAAGTTCTACATGACCACAAAACTGCCAAATCCTCACTACACACCAGAAGTCTCCACGAAGGTCACGCTAGTGAACTTTACGCTTTCACCGAGGTACGGTTTGCTGCCTCTGTGTCTTGTCACAGTTGTTGTAGTCACTGCCATTGTGGGATTAGATGGGGGTAAGATGAGTTCGGTGTTGAGAAATCTATATTTCTTTCCTTTTTTTCCAATGAAGGTGTTTTTTCACCCCATCAACACAATTAAGATCATTTAGGATGCGGGCTTCACACTTGTCTGGGCTAACCCAAGCTGAGAGCAATACAACATCCCAGCTGAAAGATTGAGATACTCAATAAAATTTCTCCCCTCTTGGAAATCAAACTCAGGTTTCTGGCATGTGACAGTGAAGTGCCTAACTGCTACACCATAAACAGTTGTAGCAGTTGAGTTCTGTCTGGGTTGAAAATCAGCTGAACATATTGTGTCCATAGAGGAAAAATCTTGATTTATTTTCTTATTGGGAGATAATTAATGTAGTCAGGACACCTGTTAAATGAGGTGTATATCCTAACTCATCATTTCACCTGAAATTCCCTTGACTTTGTTTGAAGATGACTATTGTTTTCAGGACACTGTTGAATAAGTCTTAAAACCCAATTCATCAATTTTTTTTTTTTTCCAGTGGTCTCGAAGATCAGCTGTTGGGTATTGTAGTGGCTGAGGAGCGACCGGATCTGGAAGAAGCCAAGAATCAGCTGATCGTCAGCAATGCCAAGATGAAGCAGGAACTGAAGGAGATAGAGGACCGCATCTTGTACAGGCTCAGCTCCTCTGAGGGAAGCCCCGTGGATGACATTGACCTTATTCAGACACTCGAGGCATCCAAGATCAAATCACAGGAGATCACGGTATGTTACGCGCAACATTATTTTTACTTTATGACTTACTGCTACTTTTTTCTTCTTTTCTGTGTTACAGTAGTCCCATTGTGATTTGGGGGAAATGTGGCTATTATTGTGCTGGCTCATCATAAACTAGGACTCATCTATGACTGTAGGTTATAAAGGACTGAAATGTTTTTAAGAGTATAGCAAAACTAAAACTTCAGTTTTATGGGGTTTTGAAAATGACTACGGAATGTAAAATGCCCCCTTTGTACAGTCATGGCAAACTTACTACATCTGAAAGCACTATCTTGCAAAAGTGCTGGCACTTCAGTATGTCCCTCGAACCAGCAAGTTGGTCATAAAGTTTGAAATCCACAAAGTTCTCCATCGTTTTCTTTTTGCGGGCTCTACGAATGATCAGGCAGTTTAAAAATAGTATTTGCTAAAGTTGTAATGGTTGTAATGCATGGACACGCGCTATATAAATGCAGTTATTTTTATTATTATTATTACTATTTAGTAGTAGTAGTAGTAGTAGTGTTGTTGTATTATTATTAGTAGTAGTAGTAGTATTATTATTATTAGTAGTAGTAGTAGTATTATTATTATTAGTTATTATTAGTGTTGTTGTTATTATTATTATTGTTATTATTATTATTATTATTATTATTTTTAGAAATTATTATTATTATTACTAATATTATTATTATAAAAGTTATACTTCCACCGTTTTTAAAAGTGCTGTGGATGTTTTTACTTTGCATAAAGCAATAATTATGGACAGTCTTTGTAATTCATTCAACAACTAAAACATTAACCACTCATCTCTGACCACAGGCGAAAGTGCAGGTGGCGGAGCAGACAGAGAAGGACATTGACCAGACACGTAGCCAGTACATCCCAGTGGCCGTCAACACTCAAATCCTTTTCTTCTGCGTGGCGGACATGGCCAACATTGACCCCATGTACCAGTACTCCCTCGAGTGGTTCATCACCATATTCCTCGGTGGCATCGCTCAGGCTGAGAGAGCAGGTAGGATCGATCAGACAGACAGAGAATTATAGTAATCATATCGATAATAATAGTGTAAGATTAGTATTGTTAAAAAAGTAATTATAGTGTTATGATAATACTGATGATAATCATACTGTTGATAATAATAAAAATGGTGTAAATAAAACGGTAGCTGTTATTGTTGATGATGATGATGGTGATATTTTATAAAGTCATACATTTTGAAATACTCAAAGTCTCCTCATGCTTACAACAATGATGATGATGATGATGATGGTGATGTTATTGATGATAGTAGTTATGATGATGTTGAGAATAATAATAATAGCACTAGACTAATGGTAGTAATAATGATGACAGTGATAAAAATAACAATAGACTGTATTTGCAGAGTACATACCACAACTGGAAAGAAGGCTATATGCTCTTTACAATATATGGTAATGTTATAAAAGGAATATTGTTATTGTCAACTCAAAATGGATGTGTTCGAGAAACTGTTTGTAGGTACCCTCTGTGATGTGGTATGCAGTTTGCTGTGTTGATGTAATGTTTGCTTATGGTTGTCTGAATCCTCTATGGGGTGTTCTTGAACTTGGATTATTTGAGGAGTTTTTCAGTTCTGTCCTATTTGGGTCAGTGCTATCTGAAATGGACATTGAGTCACGAGGTCCTGCATCATAGAAAAAACAATCAGTGTTGAAAGGGACACCATACTTTATTATCTTTCTATGTGATTTGATATTTATGTAGAGTAGGGTGGGTAAAAATATTTGTGAATTAAAAGAGGATATTCAGTTTGTTATGTGGCATTGATCGTCTAGTGGTTAATCTATCGGGCTTGTTATTGTGAGGTTGCGGGTTTGGGGATTTGAGACCTAAGCCTGATGTCGTGTACTTGGGAAAGACATTTTACACCAATTTGTCTTTCTTCACCCGGGTGTGAATAGCTACCGGGCCACAGACGGAGAAACATTTTACCATTATGTTAGTATTTATATTGCCTGAGAAATGCATACCTTGCATTGTATGCTTCCCCGGAAGTTGAGATTGTTCTAGAATGCTATCAGTTCTGCTACGGTAATAATAGAGATTGTAAATCACGCGGAGTTTGTGCTGAGCAGGGATTTGCTCTGTACAAATGCTTTTTGTATTATTATTATTATTATTATTATTATTATTATTATTATTATTATTATTATTATTATTATTATTATTATTATTATTATTATAATCATTATAAGGTATTATTATTACTATAATATACCATTACAATTTTATAATTTGATTCCTTTAATCTCAATGTTGTCCTTTTGAATTGTGGCCATTAGTGAATTGTGTTGTAATATAACGACAATGCACAATGCCCATCTCTCGCCACTGATCAAAGTAATTTGACCTATGCTTCCAATTGTTTCCAATTGTGTCCTCAGACAACATTCCTCAGAGAATTACCAACATCAACGACTTCTTCACCTTCAGTCTGTACTCCAACGTGTGCCGCAGTCTGTTTGAGAAACACAAGCTTCTCTTTGCCTTCCTGCTCTGTGTCCGTATACAAATGAACGAGGGCAAGATTGACATGGTAGGTACTGGCATGCAAACGTGCACACACAACTCACATGCACACACATCCACATCCACCTCCACACACACACGCACACATCCACACACATCCACATCCACATCCACCTCCACACACACACACACACACACACACACACACACACACACACGCACACGCACACGCACACGCACACACACACACACTTCACCTACTGTCCAATGACTGCTGGGTGTTGTGCCAACATTTGTGCAGCCAAACAGGTTGTGGCCAACTTTTTGGCTTTATGAGTTAGCCGTGGGAAGTTTTTTATATCTTGAAGTAGGAGAACAGTGTCAAGCCTACAGTGAGCATGTTGATGACTCAAATCGCTCCCTCAGAATTACAAAGTTCTATTTGCTCAGTATCTAGTTTTGAGAAATTTGACATAAAAATTTTTTACCTTCACAACGTGAAAAGCTTTTTAGAATGCAATTCTTTGAATGTCTTGATAACGACTCCAAATTATCTTTCATACAATTTTAATAGAGCAGATAGAATATTTGGTTTCTGAATAGTCTTAGTGACTCAAAATGGCCAAAAATGTCGGATAGAACTTTGTATTTCTGAGGTACCAAAATGTTGTTGAAGGTTGTGTGCTTATTTATTTGAAATACAATTAACTATAATTATTATCCCTCAACATTTTCAGGTTTTGCTAGGTGCCGCATTATTTTACATCAGTCATTTTGTGATCTGAATTATCTGTTATTTAAATTGCTCTTACGGAAGCTTTTTTTGTAAAATTATTTACCATCTTTGATTATTTCTGACAGGCTGAGTGGCGCCTCATGATTGCTGGAGGTACCAGCAAACCCAAAGAAACACCGAACCCGGCCCCAGAGTGGATTTCTGACCGCTCCTGGAATGACATCCTTACCGTGCCCTCCCTGCCAAAGTTTGCCAAGTTTGGGGAGGACTTCAAGAACCATCTGGACGGATTCAAAAGAATATTTGACAGTATAGAGCCCCACAGGTAAAGATTCATCTGTGTGTGGTTGGCAGATGCTCTGATGTGTTTGTTTTTTCTTCTTTCTCATCAAAACATCTATCTTTTTTATCTGTTCTTCTTCTTTTCTGTGTATGTAACTCTTTTGTAGGAATATCTGTAATCCCAGACACTTATATGACCTATCCATGTTGTAAGTGTTGTAAGTAAATCAAGAGATTCAGTTTTCCTGTTGTTGTACCAAATACTCGCTAATGTTTGGTTGAAGGGTGCCACTGGTAGGTTCTACTTCTTTTCTTTCCCTCAGTTGTTTCCTACCTCACTTTGTCCCAGCACTCAATGGCAATTATTTTGTCCATTTGCTTCTCTTTGCTCAAACCCATATTGATCATATTGGTAAGCCAGCCCATGATGATAAGTTTACAACACTAATAATGAATTTGTTGTCTTGATAAGTGGGTAGCTGAAGGGTACTATTGGTAGATTTCACTTTTTAACTTTCCTTCTGTAGTTTCTGTCTGTCTGTCATACTATTTCCTGGCACGAAATCCTGGCTATTGTATTTATGTGCTTCTCTTTACCTAGAGCTGTATTGTATGGGAGTGAGCACTGTTGAAATAATCTGCATAATTAGATATTATTATCATTCACTCATACAAACATCCTAATTATTTTGATGTAAGCAGTATTGCTGAAGAATATGAAATACTAAAACTTAATGTGTAAAAATTGTAGAATTTCTTTAAAATTCTTATCTGAACTTTGGATTATTCCTTCAGTCTTTCACACTTATCAACAAGCATAATAGGCTGAGAAATTGTAATATCCCAATTGAAAGAGCTGCGGAGCTGACCTTCCATAGAAAACTGCATCTCCCCTTTACGCTTAACGGCAACAGAGGATGAAGAACTAAAAAGTAAAAGTAAAACTAATGAGCTTCATATCAACTACTCAGTGTCAAACTCCATCATGTCACAATTCAAAACGGTGTGTAGCAGAGTCTTACACTAAACAGCCAATTTGCATTTGTGTCATGACTTGGTTGAATCAGGCGCTTGTCAATTTTTGGGCAAGTGGAGTTATTTGTATCATCTGAAAGCTTATCCCTTTGCCTTGCTTTCAATGAAAACAAATAGACATCTAACTTGAATAGAAGTCGAGATATTTGCGATTGAAGAAGGTGAGGTAGCCTGATTTCAGTAGTTCAATTGATGAGAAAATGGCCGCCAAATTTTGGTAACTTCAATAGCTTAAGAGTCCTTGAAAACTGGAAATTTTTAACAAGGTTTTTCAGTAAAATCATCATTGAAATGTGATGAACATTAAAGGTGTTTAGCCCCCCCCCCCCCCCCCCCCCCCAATTTTTTTCTATAAAAATTGCCAAACTGTTTGAAAAATGCCTTTTTCTTCGATTTCATTATTTTAACGAGCGCCTCGTTTCACCACGATGACTCACATTTAATTTTGTTCTCTCCTTTACACCTATTGACTTGCATGCCTTTCCAGGGAAGAACTTCCAGGTGCCTGGGCGCAAGACCTCGACAAGTTCCAGGCCATGATTGTACTGAAGGCTCTACGACCAGACACAGTGACCAATGCTATGCAGGACTACGTGGCAGAGTTCATGGGTCAGAGGTTCATCGAGCCACAGACCTCAGACCTGGGCCTGGTCTACAAGGACTCATCTCCAACCACTCCGCTGGTCTTTGTCCTCTCACAGGGCACAGACCCCGCCAATGATCTGTACAAGTTTGCAGAGACCATGAGATTTGCCAAGAAACTCACAGCCATTTCTCTAGGTCAAGGACAGGTGGGTGGATTAATTGTTTGACCCTGATCTTCCTTTTGTCATCATCATCATCATCATCATCATCATCATCATCATCATTCTCCTCTTTCACGAAGCGCTGATCTTCCTTCACAAATGCAGTGTTCTTAGGACAGGTCTTGTCAGCATGGGGATGAGAACACTTTAACCATTTTCTGCTCAATTCCAGCGTATAAAATGCAGTTCTAGAGTTCAGCCCAGCAGGGCTCGTCATTTGTTTGTTCCACAGGATTTCATCAATTGTAGGCTCGACTATGATGAAATGATATCACCGATGTAAAACTGTGGCCTCGTTTCTGTTTCCACTGAGGAAAACGTGTCAGAGCTGAGGTCAACGGTTAGGCTTTCCTTTCAATACCACTTGAAGAAAGTGACCTCTTGGAGGTGCTAATATTGTTAAAAGTCTCTATGGAGAACAATTGTCAATGTGACTCTTCAGTTTTTCTCTTACCTAAATTATGTTGAACAGGGAGTAAAACTTGAAGTTCAACTTTCTGCCCTCAGGGTCCTCGTGCGGAGGCCATGATGAAGTCGGCCATGGAGCGAGGCAAGTGGGTCTTCTTCCAGAACTGTCACTTGGCCCCCAGCTTTATGCCCATGCTGGAGCGGCTGGTGGAACAGATTGACCCTGATAAGGTAACTTCAATAGCTTAAGAGTCCTTGAAAACTGGAAATTTTTAACAAGGTTTCTCTCTCTCCTTCTCTCTCTGTCTATCTCTCTCTTTTTCTGTTCCTCTCTCTGTCTCTCTCCTGTCTCTCTGTCTCTTTCTCTTATATATATATATATATATATATATATATATATATATATATATATATAATATCTCTGTCTGTTTCTCTATCAGTCTCTGTCTCTGTCTCATACACACCCATGGAAACATAAACACACACACATACACTGACAAACACACACACACACTCACACACACACAAACACACACACACACACACGTGCACACACACTGATATGAGACTCCTTCTCTCATTCTCTTTCTTTCTCTCCCTCTCCTTCTCTCATTACAAAACCATAGTTTCCATAATCTGGTGTTGGAGATTCAAAACATGATCAAACACCTTTACAGTTGAACACAGTTTTAGAGGGCATCAGTGGTTGAAGGGTTAGTCAGTTTGGGCGTACAATAATGGGTTGATACAGCTTTTAGATGGGTGGTCTCTGTTGTGTCTCTTTGAGCAAGGCTTAATCCTAGCTATCAAAGAAAAATACAAGGACAATGAGCAAATGCGTGTTGCATGATTGCACAGGTGTGATATTGTGTGTTATGTTAGGTTGATGGATTAGCTCATATTGACTGCTTAGTGTAATACCCCATCATACATCTTCTTACACTGAGCAGTTGACATATCGGTATTGTTGTATTTAGGCATTTATGTATGTTTTTGAACACCAAATTAGAATCAATGAAGTTAGATTTTAAAATTTTGGAAAAAAAAAATCAAAGCAATTCCCTTGATTATCAAATAAAGTGGAATTATATTATTATAGAAAACTTTCTTCTCCCTGTTCAGGTTCACCGTGACTTCCGTCTGTGGCTGACCTCTATGCCCAGCGAGAAGTTCCCTGTGTTCATCCTACAGAACAGCTCAAAGATGACTGTGGAGCCTCCTAAGGGCATAAAGGCCAACCTGCTGAGATCGTACATGGGTTTCACTGATGACTTCCTCAGTCAGTGTGGCAACAGGGTGAGTATAAATGTCAGATGGCGTAGTATAGTTTATGGAGCAGGAGTGGTATAGAGCCTTGTGTTTGCTTGGAGTTTGATGTGGGCACCTTTTGTTTTCTGGAACAATTTTCTGACAGGATATTTCATTCCAATTATTGCTTGGTTGCTGACACAATGATCCTATAGCGTTTTAACTCTTTTAGTCCTGTATGGCCTGTGCTCCTATCTTCTTGTTGTCTGCAAGATTTACACCAGTGCGCACTTTGGGCAAAGAGAAATAAGGGAAGACCTCCTACATCATACATTGAAAATGTATAATCCAACAGTGATATACAGTTTCATGAAATAATACATCAAAGCAGAGACAAGAGAAGTGAAAGCCTTTTGAAGCAAAGAATATGGGTGTGGCTCAATAGCCCAAACTTTACAGTAGTTAGTGGAATTGGGAAGAAAGGTTGACTTCTTTAAGACACAAAGATGGTAGCAAGAGGGGCATGACTTAAACAGATGTTGATTTAAGCAGGATAGTGCAGCGCAGCCAAAGAAAGAGGGACATCAAGATCCGTTATACCTGAGACACACAAGACGTGTTCTAATTCAGTGTCTCTATTACCTCTTTCTCTCTGTTACCGTGTCTCTGATGCTGTTCATGATATGATGTCTCAGTTACACTGCTTGAGATGCTCTCTGAAACTTTGATTTTTTAAACAGGATTTTAGAGCTATTTAGAACATTTTTTTTTCATCTACATTGAAAAAAACTAACTACATGTCATGAAAAACATGAACAAAACGATGTCCTGTAAGATTGCCTTTTTTTAATCACAACACCATCAGTTTGCTGGCCAGGAGTCTAATGAACATTTGGAATAAGAGCACAAAAGATTCTATTGATTTGTGCATGCAGGTTTCAGAGTTCAAACATCTCCTGCTGTCCCTGTGTCTGTTCCACGGGGTGGTCATTGAGAGGAGAAAGTTTGGAGCCCTGGGTTTCAACATCCCGTACGAGTTCACAGATGGAGATTTGCGTATCTGTGTCAGTCAGCTCAAGATGTTCCTTATGGAATATGACGAAATTCCATTCAAGGTGAGTCTTTGAAATATTGCCATTATGGTTTTTTAAAATGTTTTCCATTACACCCTGGAGAAGTTAGACTCTAAGACGTGGGCACGTCTACTGAAAGATGCTGCATTATTGTTGTTTCTTTTTTCCCTCATTCATCATAAGTTTTCGCATGCTTTTATTGTATCTAAGTTCTCAGAAACCAAAGTTTCCTTTTTTCTGAACATTTTGGTGAGTAATACAAGCTTGTAGTTTGAGACCTATCTTTTTTTATGAAACGGAAAATATGTACATATTGAAAATATGTACATATTTTCAATCAAAACTTGCTGAGACAAAACAGCGAATAGGGCTATGACTTGTAAGAATTAATTTAGAAAAAAAGAAGGAAAGAAAGTCTTTAATGAAGAATAATATTATTTCTAGGACTGATAATTGGTCTGGCTGATTCATAAAGATAAGTTGGTCTATATGACATAAAAGAAGGGGAAGGAGTGCTATAGAGCCATGTATTTGCTTAGAGTTTGATGTGGGCACCGTTTGTTTTCTTTCTTTTTTTTACTGATTACCAAAACCACAGAGTTGATTTCTCTGGTGGGCCCCCACTGCTTTTTTTTTTTTAGGGAGGGGGGTGTCTTATTTTGTATCTCATGGATAAAATGCCAGTTAAAAAATTGCATCTTAAATGTGATGATATATGATAGCCTACTCATGTGTTTCTCGACCAATATCTTACCTTTAGGTTTTGGTATATACGGCTGGTCACATCAACTATGGCGGCCGTGTGACGGACGACTGGGATCGTCGCTGCCTCATGAATGTGCTCGGTGGCTTCTACAAGCGTGATGTCATTGATGAGGAGTTCATCTACTCTGAGTCAGCCATCTATAAACAAATCAGCCCAGAGAATGAACTCAGCGTAAGTATTGGATGAAACTGTTGAATTCTGGTGGCAAGTTGGGGTAGGGGGGGTGGAGGAGGGGGAGAGAGGTTTTTTTGGCAATGGGGTGGATGCTCATGGGCCAAAAGATAAGGTACTCATGTTTGCTTCTTATGTACAAGGTGGGGATGGGAGTATTAAGGGTTGGAAGGGGCTGCTCTTTAGACAGAAGGTAGTGTCTCCCTCTACATGGGAAAGCCTAGATCCTGACAGACCCAGTTGGAGAGCAGCAGTCACAGCGGGCAGCAAGTCATATGAGGCTTCACATTTAAAAAATGCTGAAACCAAGAGACAATCCTACAAGCTGTGCACATCCACAAAGTGGCTTTTGAATGCTCAAAATGTGACAAACGTTCCTCTGCCTTAACTGGTCTCATTGACCATAGCAGAAGCCACATGTCATCTTAACCTTTAATTCTTCTATTTTACTTGAGAAATATTTCCCTCCACGGATGTATTGGTCACTGTTAGACTTTGACGGATGAACTATTATTATTATTATGTTATTATTATTACCACTCATGTCCTAATATCGATTTGTTTCACTTTAATAAAGTCATAAAGAATTTCTTTAATATCTCTCTGTGCTCAGGGTTACCTTGGGTACATCAGAAGCTTGCCTATCAACGACACTCCAGAGGTGTTTGGTCTCCATGACAATGCCAACATCACCTTTGCCCAGAACGAGACGTTCAACATGCTGGGAGACCTTGTGATGCTTCAGCCAAAGTCTGCCTCTGGAGGAGGGATGTCCAGAGAAGAGGTCAGCAGATCTGTGGAGTTTTTAAAATTGTGTTTTTTGGACAATAAAGTTAGAAAAAAAGTTTTGCTTACATTTAATTGAACAGTCAACCAGTGGTATCTACAGCTTTTTTTTCTGTTTTTGTTGCTTCTTGTAGCAGCCATGTCATAAAAATAGTTTTATCTCCAGATGGACAATCAATTGGTGTTCATAATGAGCAAAGATACTCTTTGATAGGAAAATTGTTTGTGTTGTAGACACCTGTTGTTCACCCTCTTAGTGTTTACGCAAATGCTTAGAGTAAGACTTCACCATACGCTATTTAAAAAAAGGAAAAATTCTAATGGAGTTTAAAACCGGGCAGTTAAAACGATCCGAACTTTTGTCAATGGGTGCGTAAACTAATTATGATTATTGCTTTGGTGACCAGGTGATGGAGCAGACGGCCCTGGACATCCTGGGTCACGTTCCTCAGCCTGTGAACCTGTCAGCCGTCATGGAGAAGTATCCTGTGCTGTATGAGCAGTCCATGAACACAGTGCTGGTGCAAGAGGTCATCAGGTCAGGGAATGGGAGGGTGTGGATGTTTGTGTGTTGGTGTGTGTGTGTGTTGGTGTTTGTGTGTTGGTGTGGGTGTTTGTGTATTGGTGTGTGTATGTAGGTGTGTGTGTGTGTGTGTGTGTGTGTGTGTGTGTGTGTGTGTGTGTGTGTGTGTGTGTGTGTTTGTGTGTGTATTAGTGTGTGTGTGTGTATGTGTTTGCATGTGTGTGTGTCTATTTCTTTAAAAATTTGTAGGTGTATGTGTAATTTTGTGTTTGTCCTCTTGTGTGTGAATTTGTGCAAAAATGAGTGAGTGAGTGTGAGTGTGCGTGTGTATCTGTGTGTTTGTGTGTGTGTTTGTGTGTTTGTTCTTGAATGTTCTCTGTGTGTGTGGAGTAGAGCTGGATCCTGCTTGCCAAATCTGAAAGTGGCGATTCGCGATTCAGTCGGCTTTAATGAATCGCGAGTACGCGAGCGCTCGTGGAACACTAAGTCTCGGGCTCGTTGTATGCGTGAAACGGAACAGTGTCATGTCAACGCCACTTCGTGAGTCCCTCTCTTGTTGTCTCGCCATCCTCTCCGCACCACACCCTTCGTTGCGCTGCTCTACTGACCTCAATAAGCGACCCCCGTAAATTAACCCCCCCACCCCCCCCATGATTGGCTAAAACAATAGCTCCCTAAAATTCCTTGTCTATTGGTTGGAACCCGTTCATTTTGTTTTAATAGGGGGGTTGGACTAAGCCATCTTTTGTAAAATAAGGGGAGCCAAACTAAGTGTTCCTTTCCATTCTTGCGCTCGTGACTCGACCAACGACCCGGCAGTAGGTTACAAACAAGCCGAAAGGTGGTGACATCGACAGGGGAGTGAATTGGGAATCGGAAGGCGATACTGTTCCATTTTCCGCTGAAGTGCATCATGAATCGCGTTTTGCAGGGAAGAGTGGCGATTCAGTTCCGTTCTCGCGCTCACGACCTAGCTCTAGTGTGGAGGAGGGGGGAGGAGAAGGGGAAGTTAGATTGTATTTTTTGTTGACTCTCAGTAAACTCCATGTACCAGCTACTGTACGACTCATCTCAACTTGTTCTTCTCTGGGTGGCTGAGCTCTCAAATGTGTCATGACACGGTGGAATCAGGTACTCATCAATTTTTGGACAAGTAACAACTCTTTTCCATCCTTCCCCCACTCTTGC
>NW_004797296.1:945892-970637 GCF_000002075.1 Aplysia californica | reverse complement strand
GACTCTTTCTGCTACTTTCTGCTTACCCTGATCTCAGGGTAGGTAAGATCTAACACCTAGCCTTCTTGGATAAGGCCAAAAAATCTTGGATGTCCTGTGTGTAAGGTGTGCACTTTAATTTTTCCTTGGTGGTCCTTAAATCGATATAAGTAAGCTTTGGCCGTCACCTGGGCAAATTTCAGAATTAATTCCTACCATATTGAAAATGTTTGATGTGTCTCACAAGCTCATTTGACCTTATGCAGTTGTGATCATGGTAAAACACTTACAGAAAGGAAAAAAACAACAACTCTTCTGTTCTTGCATTCTGTGTTTCAAGGTACAACCGTCTGCTGAACGTGGTGCACCAGTCTCTGAAGGACCTGCAGAAGGCTCTCAAGGGTCTGGTGGTGATGTCACAGCAGTTGGAGGACATGTCCAACAGCCTCTTCATAAATGCCGTGCCCGCCATGTGGGCTGGGAAGGTGCGTATACGAAGCTAAAAAATCATTATTTAATTTGAGGTGTGCTGACAAAATGAGTTACTTCTCAGATTTTAGCCCTGTAAACATAGAAACGTCAAATTTATAGGTTTAGGTTTTTACAATTTATGAGCGTGAAATGATAGATGAGATGTTAAACTCGAAGAAAATGGCATCAATTACAAATTTTCAAATTCGACCTTTGTGTCGATTTTTGGTCGATATCTCCATTTACTGACTGTGAGAAGTAACTTATTTTATTAGCACACTGTATGCTTTCTTGTTGGAACTTCTGCTGATTGCAGTGATCTTGTGATTTATGTGTGATGGAAAAGGGATGGAAAAAGGATTTGCATATGGGGCGTTTACTATAGCTTGTTCACTTTCCTCTGACTGCGTTAAAAAAATTGTAGCTCATTTAGGAATTTACCTATGTCCAGGAAACTTTGCATGGCTCTTCTGCAGGCCAGCAACCTAACAGAAATATTTTGATCCAGTAATTAAAAAGTTTTTCTTTTTTGGTCCCTTTATTAAAAACAGCTCTTTGGATACAGGATCCCTAAAATAAATGACTTACAGTAACCTTGCTTTCAAATTGATCATTTTGAGACAGCGACACCACTCTGCCCACATTTCAGTGTAAGCTTGTAGATTTCGTACCCCTGCTGTCTAGACTTCTCCTCGTGCTCCACCTGAGTCTCGAAAATTACTCATCCTGTGTGTTGAATCATGTTTTTTAGACGAATGTTAAAGTGTGGTGTTAAGGAAAATTGTCAACTTTTGAATCTTTTAGGTGTATGCTGTAAAACCCATATTATTCTTTTGGACCCCCTTCAGGCTCACATCAAAGAAAATGTGTTGATAAATGTGTCAGAACCTAAGTTTGCAGTGACCTTTATGAATGGGCTTTTAGATTCTGTTGATCATCCAACTTTTAGCCCCGCATGCAAAGATCTGAGAAGATAAAACAGAGCGATTTCATTTTATCTTGTTTCAAGTACTGTCAGACGAAAGTGAGCAAGCTATAAATGTCCTGTTCTTGTACCACAAGTTTGTGTGATTTTGGAAGAAAAATTATTTGTGGAAGCATCAGTGTCTTTGTTTAAGTAGTTACATGCTTCGCCTTCCCAAATAAAAGACCTGAGTTTGATTCCTGTGGGGGAAAATGTTTATCCATTATCTCAATCTTTCTGTCATGATGTTGTATTCTACTTAGCTCAGATTGGCCCTGACAGGCAAGGTTGAAACCCATCTCCAAAATGATTTAAATTGTGTCAATAGGGGTGTAAAACATCTACATTAAAAAAATTTTTTTTAAATGTGTCATGTCTCAAGCAAAGTGTTCTGTTCTCTATGTTTATAACGTTGATTCTTAAGAGTCCTAGTTCCCTGAGAATAAAGGACCCATCATATGTGTTAGCTCTCGAAAGCTCTTCTTTGCTATCAAACATCTATCATCCTTATCTCTCCTTCTTTAATGTGTTTGATACTCTCTTGTAACACCTGTAATCTTCAGCACTTTTATGACCTAATTGTGTTGCAAGTGCCGCAAAATGCTTACTAAAAGAAAAGTAAAATATTAAAACAAAAAGATATAAAACAATAACAGGTGACATATAAAGAATGATATTTCATATGAATCTGCACTTGGTTCCTCTGCAGGCCTACCCCTCTCTGAAGCCCCTGGCATCCTGGGTGACAGACCTGGTGGCTCGTATGGAGTTCATACAGACCTGGATTGATAAAGGAATCCCCTCCGTAAGTTTTGTTTTTTTCCCCTTCATTTGGTTCAGGTCCTGTTTTTGTCTATGAGGGTTCCTGCAATTGGGCAGTAGAAATTTATTCTTCATTACTTACGTGGTTGGAGAAAAGTTATCATGTCAGTGGTTCAATACAATAGCTGCTCCTCCCTCCTCTCCAGGATCCATGAAAATGTTGGCTTGCTGATTGTGCCAGTGGGTAGTTGGCGGGTGCTCTGGTGTGGTGTGCTCCTTCTTTCCTATAATACATATATCTTCTCTTTCTCCCCTCCTTCTTTTTTGTGTTTGTTACTCTCTTGTAACACCTCTAATCTTCGGCACTTATATGACCTTATTGTGTTGCAAGTGCTGTAAAACTCTTACTAAAACTTAAAAAAAAAAAAAAGATTGTGCCAGTTATCAGCTGGTTGGATATTTTTCTGGCTTTTTCGCGCAGGTTGCTGGGAGTAGAAGTCCAATATAATACAGAAATGTGCCTATTGACTGTTGTGCTCAAATGTTTAGAGTTAATTTGTGCAGAGTTTAGAGAGAAAAAAGAACAGGAAAAAAATGTTTATAATCATGATTTTAGAATGGTTTGTTTTGATGAAAGTGGCAATGATGATGGTATTGATAACATGAAATCATCTGTTTGAAATTAATGATTTTTGTTTCATTTTAATCTATATTAGTAGGGTACTTCCCCCCTCCCCCCAAAAAAGACAATTCTAAGACATTTCAGCTTTGACAAAAAAATGATCATGACGATGATACGTATAATACTGAGGATGATAATAAAAATCAGTAAGTCGACCTTCTCTTTCATCTAATGGTTGGAGTTGAAATAATTCTAATGCTTATGATCATGATTGACCTGACAGATATTGTGTTTGCCTTTTTGCTTTTTTTAGAAGGTATATTGACTCTAAATAAGCTTGTAAGTATATATTTTCTTAGGTTTTCATCTACATTTTTTCTGAAATTCGTTTAGAACATTTTCAGATCTGATTTTCTCCGCACAAAGATGTTTTTTGGTTAATTTCCTCGGTAACAGGTACCATTTTGTTAGTCAGTTAGTCAGTCTCATTCATACCACTCACGGTCTCAGCGTATGTATGTATGTATGTGAGTGATGTTGTCCCTGAAGAAGAGGAGCACTTATCTTTTTCAATTCTTTTCTTTAACAGGTGTTTTGGATTTCTGGATTCTTCTTCCCGCAAGCTTTCCTGACTGGCACCCTTCAGAACTTTGCCAGGAAGAAGGTCATTTCCATCGACAGCATCTCATTTGATTTCCAGGTATGACAAGTTTAATGATTTGTGTTTTATATGATATTTTGCCTTGATGAATGTATTATTTCTGCGAAAAAACAATTAATTTTTGTGGGTTTCTGTCGGCCCCTACTTGTAGAATGTTTCATATATTATGGTACGTTAAAAAATTTAAGGGAGGGAAGGGAAAAGAAACTCTAAAGAAAAAAAAAAGAATGTTTATAGATTATTTAACACATGTTTAACGACATAAGTTTATGATAGGAGATGAACAGGAATGCAAAATCAGGAAGTTTATAAATGGGTTGCATTAGAATATATTGACTGCTCAATGATACGCCATTTTAAGAAAGTGACATATGATGGAGTTTTATACCGAGCAGTCGATATGTAGGTTGGTCAAAGTGATTTTAGACTATGCAGGTCATAGAGAAAGATGGGGGGACAGAGGCGGCAGATGTAACAGAGACATTGGTAGAAAAGCAGCAGATTAAAAAAGAAGAAGAAGAAGAAGAAGAAGAAGAAGAAGAAGAAGAAGAAGAAGAAGAAGAAGAAGAAGAAGAAGAAGAAGAAGAAGAAGAAGAAGAAGAAGAAAAACAGAACAAAAATGAATGGAGAAGGAGAAAAAAGAAAGAGAAGCGAGAACATGTACAAACTGTTGGAAAACAAAGGAAAAAATGCCCAATTTTTTGGGCATTTGGCCTATTTTCATTTAGCCATCATATTTTGGGGGGGGGGGGGGTGAGGGGAGGGGCAAGTGATCAGGAAAGTGGCAAAAGCTCAGGAAAATATTTCATTTTCTGTCTGTAGGAAATACAAGAGATGCTTTTTTTTTTCCGATCACTTAATACATGACTTATTCTGAAGCACGCTGGTCTGTTCTTGTTTGATCAGGTCATGAGGGAAACTTATCAGGAACTGCAAGAGTCCCCAGAAGATGGCTGCTACATCCGCGGTCTGTTTGCTGAAGGCGCGCGCTGGGACAGTCTGAGGCATATGCTGTCCGAGTCCAGACCCAAGGAGCTGTACACGGACATGCCTGTTCTCTGGCTCATGCCGGAAGCCAACCGGAAGGCTCCAGAGTCCGGCATTTATGACTGTCCAGTTTACAAGACTCTGACCAGAGCAGGTATGTATCGTCTTCTTTTCACACTTCTCGTTCTTGTCTTTTTCATGCTATTACTATTCTTCTCTTCCCACGCTCCCCCACCTCCTTTTCTCTGTTTCCTTTGTCCAGAGTAGTGGATGTTCTGATGTGGTTTGCGCCTATCATTGTGTTTATTACTCTCTTGTAACACTTCTAATCTTCTGCGCTTATGTGACCTAAATATGTTGCAAGTGCCGTTAAATGCTTACAAAAAACAAAAAACGTGTTATTCTCGAAGTTACTAATTCTATAGACAATAGATCACAGTGGGAAAAAATAATAAAACTGCAGTTACTTCCCTTTGGTCCTTTTTCTGTGTGCGAATCCATCGTGTCCAGTGACATGATTATCACGTTTTATTAAGCTAGATCCCCTTGTTATATTATTATGCTGCTTAGTCATTCTGCCAAACAGGAATAAATGATTGTAAAGAAGTCAAAATTGTCCTATGTACACAGGAAGAGTGACTAATGTAGTGGTCGTTGTTATCGCCCTCAGGTACCCTGTCCACCACTGGCCACTCCACAAACTTTGTGTTTTCTGTGGAGATCCCGACTGACAGGCCACAAGAACACTGGATCAAGAGAGGTGTTGCTTTGCTCTGTGCTTTGGACTACTAGACACCCACAGACCTGGCCAGCACAGGTCAAGACAGACTGCACGACACAAAGGAGGATACAACCCTACCAAATTTTCCATTCTACACTTTTTGTTTTAACTCTTATACTACCAGGCGGTTTCCTTTACCTGGACTGGGCTGTATCTGTTACCTGCTTTTAGATTCTGCCTATCCTGAGACAAATTAAAGATTTTGAGTTTAGTTTTCAATATTAGCCACATGTATCACAAATGAAAATAAAGGGGAAATAATGACCTCTCTCAACATGTTGCTAAAAATGGTAGCCTAATTCTTCAGCCTGAGGTTTCAGTTTCAATTATTGCAAAAGTAGGACTGGTCTTGAAGCAGAAAATGGAAAGCTGTGAAACACAGCTCACTGTCCAGGGTGGAAGTAACATGAGCTGTGAAACACGGTCCGTTGTTGTGAAAAAGTTAAGTGGACAAGATAATATGTGAGGCAGTATGGTGAAATCTGGCACTCGTCAAAATGACAAAATCGGAGAAACAGGCATTTTTTCGCCAAACTGGACATTTTTACTGATTTTTTTTTTTTTGCTTAAACTCTTTTATGCCCATATAACAACACATTTGCATGTGAATTTTACTGAAAAACATTGATTAAATGAACAAAATGTGCTATTTTTCAGTTTTCAAAGACTCTTTAGCTATTGGAGTTGCCAAACTTTGGTGACCATTTTCTCGCTAATTTCAACACTGAAACCAGGTGACCTCACCTCCTTCAACCGCAAATATCGTGAGTTCTACTCAAGATAAATGGATATTTTCAATGAAAGCAAGGCAAATAAATCGGCTTTCAGATGACCCCAATAACTCCATATACCGAAAAATTGACAAGCGCCTGATTCCACCGCTTCGTGACACATATGGACATTATTTGAAACATAATTCCCCCCATCATTTTTTTAATAGTTTTACTTTTGGTCACCCTTTCTTTCCCTACATATCAATCAGTCACATCAATAATAAGGACTAATTTTAATTTGCACTATCATGTGAAAGCAAGCTTTGTGTTAGATTTTGCAGTTTTCCTGTGCCAAAAAACAAGATTTGGTTTTCTGGTGTAAGATATTTCAAGTTATGGTGTCAAGTTAACATTTTTTACCTGTATTTTTATGTAGGCCTAGAGATCCATATATTCAGTGCTAAAGCTGAAACTGAAATTATAGAGATAATTTTTTCACATATTAATGTCAGTATATTATGTATGTATGGTTTGTCTCAACCAATCTTTAATTGTTGCTTGTAAATCATACGGAGTTAGGAATTTCCTACTGTTTTTTTTTTATTACCTTTGTTTGTTAGGAAAATCACAAAGACATAGAATATATTTCAATCAATCATTTTTATCTGCTGTGATATTTTTACCAATAGGAAATGCATACTGTGATGTAATGAATAATGTGTTTTTAAACTTTAGATTATTTTTTAAAATGAATTCTAAAGGCAAATAAATTAGACACCCTTCTTGTTCATCCTGTACTTTGCTGTGATATTATTGGGTTTTATTTGTCCAAATGAAATACAGGCTTTTTATAAACATATGATCGACTTCCCTTTGTATTCTTTCTTTTCTTTACTTTTATTTTCCTTTTAATTTGTGTTGTAGAGAGTGATCCCTATAGCAAAGGGTTTCTCACAGATAATAACTGTTGAGTGAAATTTCTATCTTCAGTGGTATGTCATGTGGATTGTAATGATCATCTGGGTAAAATTCAAAATTCATTCCTATCAAACTGAAAATACTTTAGTCAGTATAAAAACATGTGGAGTACCTTCGAAATTGGAATGTGGCTTCCTGACTTAGTAAAGCAAAGGGCCCAACGGATTAGAAAAAACGATCACATACGTAAGAATCAGTTGCACTGCAGGTTGAAAAAACAATAGTTGACTAAATGGCTGCCATTAGTTCCAACTTTTCAAGTTATGTCATCCTCAGATTAGTTGTGTCTATTGTGTAGCAGTTAGGCACTTTGCTATTGCATGCAGGAGATCCGAGTTCGATTCCCAAGTAGGAACGCGTTTTACAGAGTATCTCAATCTTTCTGCTGGGATGTTGTATGCCTCTCAGCCTGGGCTGACCCTGAGAGTCAGGGTCAGAAGCCTGCCTCCTAAATGACTTAATTTGTGTTGATGGGGGCGTAAAACTCCTACATCAAAGAAACGTCCTCAGAATATCCACTGCGTTGCCCAAAAGTTGGGGAAATAGCTGGTCTTGGTTTTTCGAAGCTGAGTCTTGGGATCCGTGGAGTGTCGACTGGCAGAAAGTGCTACCAAGCGAATCTGAAAAACTCATTTCTCTAACAAATGCGTCGTCAGCAACATTGCCTGTACTAGAAGATGTATTCATTTCATCATGTCAACCATGGGAACCCACATCTTCTGCATTTTACTCTACGAAGCTCAGTCCCGACGTTGTGTCCTTAGGGAAGACACCTTACACACATTGTCCTCACTTTGCCCAGGTGTGAATGGGTATCGGGCCATAGACAGCGAAAGACCGTGTCAGTGTGTTAGTGTTTTAACGCCTATGAAGTGGCATTTTATGATCCCCAGGAAGTTGAGATTGTTTCAGAATGCTTGCTATCAGGTTTGCTGGGGTAGGCCTAATAATATCATAGATTTGTAAAGCGCATAGAGCTTGCTCCATTTGCGCCGTACAAAATAATGCTAATTATTATTTATTATTTGTTCAACTGGTTCTACTAAAAAAAAAAACAAAAAAAAAAAAAAAAAACATAAGAGGGGCTTTCGTGGTCGAGAAGTTACGGTGTTCGCCTCTCATTAAATAGGTTCCGGGTTGAAATCTGGAGAGCGACGGAAAATTTTATTCCCTAAAATTTCCTCTTTTCACCTCCGTTTCTGCTATCTAACAATGTTTAGTCCTCTGCTTTCGTCTCTACTTTCTGCCCCCACTCCCTTCACCTCCTTTTCCCACTCCCCTGGGCTTCTGACTCTTTCTGCAGCGTTTCTACTGCTACTCCGGGGTTCCTTCTCACTGCTGTCTTTCAGACACACTCTTATGGTAGGTAGGCCTAAGATCTTACCCCTGGCCTTCTCAGAAAAGGGCAAAAAATCCCGTGGTCCCTTGTGAAAGTTGTGCACGTTAAAATGATCCCTTGTTGGTCCTAAATCGATAAGAGTAGTAACTAGTATGCTTCGGCTGCCACCCGGGCAAAATTCGAAATTTCCTTCCAACTGAACATTGTTTTAATGCTTACCGCGGGCTCATATATGACCCTACGCAGTTGCGAGTGCCGTAAAACTTACATCAACAACAAAAATAACATTAATGTGGCATACATGGTAGGCAGGTTGCTTTAAAATTAAAGAGCTAATAAATAGTTGCAGTGTGGACGCATGGTTGAACAGGGCGAAGAAGGAACATTTTCCCACGCACTCTTTGTGTGTTTGGTATGGTTGATACCCGCACATCCAGGCTCACTTTTCTACCACAGGACAGGACTGCAAGCAAGGATATTTTCCTTTGATACCCCCCCCCCCAAAAGGACTCGAATACATCCACCTTCACAAGAGGATGCAACTGAGCACTTTACCCTACTTACATGCAAAGCACAGCAATTCGATTGCTAAATATAAGACTCCTTTTTATGTGTTTTAGGGCGCTCGCAACTGCGTAAGATCATATGAGCGCACGGGACACTTTAAACATTTTCAGCTGATGGTTGGAAATTTTGAATTTTGCCCGGGTGGCGGTCGAAGCCTACTCTTATCGATTTTAGACCACCAAGGGATTTTTAACGTGTGCACACGGGACCTCCGAGATTTTTCGCCCTTGTCCGAGAAGGCTAGGTGTAGATATTTCCTACCAGAAGATCTGAGGTGTGGCTGAAAGACAGCAGTAAGAAGAAGCCAAGGATTAGCCGTAGGAAGGCTGCAGAAAGAGTCAGGAGCCCAGAGCAGGGCACAAAGGAGGTGAAGGGTGGGGGCAGAAAGAGGAGACGGAAGCAGACGGCAGAACATTGCTAGAGAACAGGAACGGAGGTGAAAGGAGACACTTTTAGAGAACAACATTTTTCCGTCGCTACCCAGATTCGAACCCGGGACCTTCGAATGAGAAGCAAACACCTTAACCTGTAGGCCACAATGGCGTATGGCGAAGCCTATACGCTAAGCAGCCGGTATATGTGTCAACGATTTAAAAGATAAACAAATGAAGACGTCAGTTTTGTTTACGTTTTTTTAATTACAATAATATGTGTATTTAATACCGTTTTGTTAACATAATAACAATACAATGAGTAGGATATTACATTTATCTTTTATATGGTGATATCGTATGTACAGTTTCATCTACTCTTGCACGTCATGAGTCTTTGGAGGTAGAAATTTTAGACACAAATTGCAAACACCTTAATCTAATTCAGACTGAAAACTTACCTACCATTCTAGAAGAACACGTACGTTTAATCGACTAATTTAACATTTTGAGAAAAACACATTTGAAAATGCCCATATCGGTGATGCCAATTACGTCAAGTGAGAAAAACGAATTGATAGGGATTATATGCAAGGAATATAACTTTTCTTCCGCTTCACACCTTTTCATAATATTCCCATCAATATCTACTCCCTTACCTTGAAAAGCAGACTAACCTTCAGTTCAAAATACGAGAGACATTCCTTTTAGTCTAGTTAACGTTTACAAAAAAGGGGGGAAAAGGCAAAGTAATTTTATGAAAAAAAAACAAGAATTGGTCAACCGGTAACTTACTAAACCCCGATTCTTTTTTAGCTTTTGGAAGCACAGAATCAGTATGCATTTCATCTGTTTTTAAAAAGTCTTTATATCCAATACCCTAACTTTTAACATAAAAAATCCGTACTCCTTTGAAGTAAAAATATTCTTTTGCTATATATACACAGGATAATTTATCAACTTATCTTTCCATAGAGCTACCCGTGAAGTTTTTTTTTCTCTCCATAACTTAGATTCCATCACAGATAAAAGCAATACTTAAAGTTCCTGGGCCATTTACTCACCGAGTTTTACAGAAAAAAATCAAGCTAACACCACTTTCGAATTTCTGTACTACACTGCAGGCAAAGAATGAAATTAAAATATGACGTTATTGATTTGTATTGGGAGGAACCTCATATCCGAAAAACTAATAATAGAAAAGATCAATCAACAATAGAGCTAAAGAGAGAAAAATGGAAACAATACACAACAATCACAACGATTACAGAGACCGCCACAGTGAGAAGGCTATTCTTATGACAACAGCGAAGGTTACAACACTAACATCTCAGGACTGCATTTTGTAAGAAACGGAATGATGAAGAATAGAAAAATACAATTTGTCTTGTTTACTTTGGGAAAAAAAACAACAAACTACAACAACAAAAAACAAACAGCTCCTTAGCCAAAGAAAAATACAGGTGTACACGCTCAGTGAATTGTCCGTAACATTAGCAACCATGCAAGCATGTAACACTGATAAAGTAATGGAAATTTATAATGATAGAGAGCAGGAATAACCGAAAGCATAACCTCTTGAAAGCTGAATTTAAACAACAATAACAACAACAAAACATTAAAAACCCCAGAAAAGCAAAGCATTTGTGTCCAATTTGGGGGGGGGGGACCAAAAATTTAGTCCTGGGTTGAGCAAATAGAAAGCATCCATTTGGTTAATGTTTTTCGCTACGTTGTCTGAAATAACCCTAGCTATCCAAAATACACCCCACCATATTGTGAGTTAGTAAACAAAACGTATAATATCTAAAGAGTAGAGAGGGCTGTAAACATCAAGAATTACGTTCGTTTCTTTGTCTTTTTGATGATATAAGTTCACACACACACACACACACACACACACACACACACACACACACACACACACACACGCACGCACGCAAACACATACACAAACACACACACACAGACAGACAAACAGACAGACAGACAGACAGACAGACAGACAGACAGACAAACAGAGAGAGAGAGAGTGTGTGTGTGTAAGAACTCTTATTTTTCTCAGGCAGTCAAGCAAAGAGCAGAAATATTGAGAATCGAAGATAATACTAATTTTTCTTAATTTGAAAACCTCCTATCAGAGTCGCCCAAAGCTACCAAGCAGAGTATTTTTCTTAAATGGCATACCATTAAATATACTTCTATAGCCTAAACACACACAAGTATAATTGTAAGTGTCTAACTGATACACCCCCCCCCAAAAAAAAACAAAAAAAACAACCCCTTTAAAAAAAATCAATCAACAAAGCTAAGAAACATATCCCCCCCCCCCCCCCCCGAAAAAACAAAAGAACAACAGCAAGCAAACAAACAATCAAACCAAACAGCAAGCAGAAAAGCTCCATCCTCTCTTACTAAGTAATGCATTCGTCAAGTTCACAAACACTGTTTCGTCAACAATTATTCGTTATTCTCAGTCTTGTTATAACTAAACAATAGTTGGATCTTTCTTTTTCTTTACTTAATTGCGAAGTCAAATGGGAAAAGATGAAACAAGCCGAAAGCTTCTCTAAGCTTTACTATGAGAAAGTTAAAAAAAATAAAAATCCCCAAAACAACCGGAACCAGTTTTATTAGGTGTTGCCTTCTAAAAGCGTAACACTTCAACTTCAAACACGGGGCAAAAGATCTGATCAGAATATCACCTCAAACGTCTTCATTCATTCCAAGCTCTCAAATATTGGACTCAACTTAGAAAACAAGAGAACAGTATAATATGCACATATCCGGATAGAACCGAATTAGAAAATATGGTTGCAAGCAGTCTCGCTGACAGTTATTCTTTTCCTTCGATCAGTACGGATAGTGACAGTGAAAGTAAATTCCTTGATACGACACTGTTAACAGTTTCATGTAGTTAAGGAATACACGAATAATATGTAATGGAGTATAAGCTTCCCTTATCAAATATATGTCTCTATTTGCTGTATGTACACTTACAATTGTTTACTGATTTCCCCTTTTTAAAGATATTATGTGATGAGAGAGAGAGAGAGAGAGAGAGAGAGAGAGAGAGAGAGAGAGAGAGAGAGAGAGAGAGAGAGAGAGAGAGCGACAGCGAGAGAGAGAATGCTCATAGGAGATACAAAGGCATATATTGGAAGTTGCAGTGGAGAAAGCTAACAATAAAAGCATCAACCCACTTAGCAAAATTGTAACGCCATAATTATCCTAAATGCATTTGCAATAATGCATAGGGTTGCCTATTTATCTTATAAAATCCTAGAAACATTCCTATACTTGACTAATGCATTAAACACCGTCTTTTCTGTATGAAAAGAAGATGGAGTATTTTTTTAAAACCTAACTAATTCCCTCCCCCCCCACCCCCCCCCCCCCCCAAAACAATCACATCGAACTAGAACTAAAACAACAGTCAAGTTAGTTTCGTGATAGCAGTGTCACATGGGCACAGTGTGTAGGATTACAAAGAAAAGATGGATTGCAGGCTTTAGCTCTATTTCCTCGTTTACGTTATCTGGAACACGTAGATAATATCAGAAACGCAACACATGCTGCAAGGGATGTCTACATAATCCAGTAAGTCAGCTCAATAAAATAAGGGCGTCCGAACCATTACAAAAATAGAGAGAGAGAGAAAACAACACCTTTTAAATTTCACTTGAAAGCTATTAAAGCAAAGTGTGATTTGACAACTGTTGAAGGCACTACGCGCCACCGAATTTTGGACTCACAGTATGACAACGTTGTCAAACTCTAACTATTGCGTTGAGAAGATTTTGAAAAAGAAGAAAGCACCACATTGTCTAACTAGAAGTACAGACAATACGATATTGTCCAAGCCGAAAGGTGTGACTTGTACGTCCAACCGTTAACCCGGCGTTGAAATTCGAGGAAAAAAAGGTTATTCCAATGAAATTTAAAACAAATTAATTTCAAAAGATAAATCACCATAAATTACAGCGTTGCGACATGGCGGGGATTCTCCTGACGCAACACTCGGCTTATGCTCAGTGCTCATGGATGCTACTATCGCTGAAATCTGTCTACCCTCTGACCTCTGATAAAAGAAAGAGTTTAAGAGAAATAGAAGTTCAATGGTCAGGGTATTCTGATTGTCACTTCTTGATCATTTAGATGAGTAGGAAACAATTGGCAGAAGTATACGTGCACACATGCAGTCGCACTCACACACATATTCATGTTAATACATGTTCGTTTCTGTACAAAGTTATTTACAAGCAGTGAAAAGATTCTAATCCGAACGATTTGGATGAAGGTTTTGGAATAAAACAAAGAAGGATGTTGTTTATGGAAAGCCAGGGACTATTTCAAAGAAATGGAATCAGAAAATTGAAAGAAAAGGGGGAAACGAATAGTACAGAAAAAACTGCACAGAAAGGTAAAGAAGATAAGCACCTAGAAAGAAATGATTTCGAGAAAATGACGAAAACAACAGCAGTAAAGACAACGACACAATGAAAACTCTCGGAAATCTATATACAGGTCATAATTTAAAACTTGTCAGCGTTAAATTATCATGCCACTTGACACCAATGGAATAATTTAATAAGACATCTGTAACATAATATAATAATGACTTACATCGGCATTCAAAATCGGGAAAGATAAAAGCAAATGCCAAGGTTGCGTATAATGATAAAATACAGGAAGATGAACACCCATCTCTTGGTAAGTGCTAAAATAATACGTCTTTTTGATGTGACACCCAAAAAGTGAGATAGAAAAAAAATGAGGGGGGAAAGTAGGAGGGAGGAAAAAAGATAGGAAAAGAGAGTGAGTAGGAGAGAGAAAGAATGGAATAGGGAGAGGGAGAAAGAGAGAGAGGGAGAGAGAGAAAGAGAGAGAGTGAAAGGGAGAAAGATGAGAGAGAATATACCAGAGAGACAGAGAGACAGAGAGACATACAGGAGAGAGAGAGAGAGAGAGAGAGAGAGAGAGAGAGAGGGGGGGAGGAGGATGCGGAAAGGAAGAACAGAGAAAGGCCAAAATCTTCAGTTCCTTCTCAAAGACAGTAAGCCAGTAGCCCTTGGCCTCCAAGATTTGCACTAGCGTAGAAAAGTCTGACCACAGGACAAATACTTCGGTTTGCCTTTTCAAAAGTATATTATTATGAAATAAATAATCTCAACCGCGTTGTTTAAGATCATTCCTCGGTACTAAGGGGAAGTACAACCGAGACCGCGCTTTCTCTTGAATATTCCATAATTATATACAAAGTTTTGCGTTATCACTGAGTTCAATAATACGTTCACGAGAAAAGGTGAAGGGTTTCAAAGGGATGAAATCATAGTCCGTGGCCAACTGAAGGGAATGTTAATCTATGTAACGGTTGATTCTTCCCACTATTTTGATATTTTTTGTTAATTTTCTCATTTAAAAAAAAAATTGTATAACTTAAAACTCTAAGGGTTCCACATTTCTTTCACCAACAGTGTCTAAATTTTGTGTGTCATCTTTTTAAAAAATTCGATTGCAACATTTTGTCAATAACCAAAAAGGCGTAACTTTCATTATATTTTGGATGACTTTTTTGTACTATCCCCCCCCCCCCCCCCACTCACACTCACACACTTATAATAAAAAATAATAAAAACCTAACTGAAACAAGTATTTTTCTAACTTACAATAGCTGTGTATTGTAGAAGAAAATGTATTTTCCAAATAACAAAGAAATTCCTTGAAAACACAAAATCATAAGGGATTTTTTTTTTCGATTTTTTTTCAATTTTGAGGTAACCGTAAAACAATATTCCTCTATATTGGCCATGAGGGGTGATTTTATTCCATCCTTATCCCTCACCAGCTCCCATCAATACACTGAACACAGCGATTACATGAATCATTTTATAAAATGATTATAAGAAATTGCAATCTCAGTGTAGCCCCCCCCCCCCCCCCCATGACAAATGGGCGACTTTTTTTGACAGTTCGGCAAACTGCCTTCTTTAGAGAGTTTTGGAGCACGAGATTAGGCCACCTTGCAAGTACATTGCGTCTACTTGTCTTGAACTAACGTGGAAACAATGTCAGGAATACACCGCCGGACAAAGGTGGAGCGAACATTATATATGACTCACCACACCAATACATGAAGATATTTACGAGAAGCACTGAATTTAAAATACAAAAAACCCACCAAAAACAAAAACAAAAACAAAAACAAAAACAAAAACTAACAGACAAAAATTTTTTTAAAATGGTGAGTTGGGGATTAAAGCTTGCATTTGTCAAAGTAGGCAGGAAATTGTACGGAGTATACATACTATTATTATGATTACAGCTTTACGCCGAAAAGGCTTAGAGTCTTTTGAGAGATTTACTTAAGAACTTAGGAAAAACCACTTTTTACTTCAAGCTGAGCTTTATGCTATGTCTTGAAAGCCAAGTTGACAACATGGCTATAATAGACCTTGTGCTCTGATTTTCCTGCACAAAGAAAGATTGTTGTTACAATCTTCAACAGTCAGAGAAAAGAGTTTCAAATTTAGATACATTCGACTCTGCTCTAACGACCAGCTGTCCAAGGCAGTCACATGTACAATCGACCACTTCCCGTGCCTTTTTTTTCTATATTATAATCGCACCGTCCAAGAGGACCACCTGTCTAAAATGGCGACTTTTCTCCTCGACACATCTGATCGTCTTGAACAGGCTCGACTGTATAATATGGTTTCTTTAAAAGTTCTCACGAGAAACTCTCAACAAAACTCAAGCCCCAGTGTTACAAGAAATGCTGTGGACAACTTCCGCTATACTGACAAATACATTTCACAGGTGAATCTACACACCAGAATAACATGATTACTACGTGAAGTCAAGGTGACACATCATAGGAAGGATGGGAAATGAAAAGCAAAATGCAAAATGCAAAGCATTAATAAGGGAGTAGCACCAGCGCTTAACACTCTAAAAGACACCATGCCATGCAACTTGGGAGTTCTCAAAGAGGAACGGCCAAAAGCAGAGGTATTGATCATGGCCCGAATCAAAAGGTTTCGTCTTGAATGCAACACTTTAAACATAGAAAATCTCTTCGGGCCAACGTAATGCAACAGCATTAATGACTTATATATCTTGTTTGGCTGTGTTCCTGCTCTGTGTGCGTCTCAAAAACACACGCATACTCTTGGGAATCCGAGATCTTATGTACGCCGTGAAGTTTACAACCACGCATCATCCTAAAACACGTAAACTTAACGTGTGGCTCCTGCCAAATCTATTAAAATAGATTGTGCTCCTTTGATGCTAAACTAGAGTGTAAATCATTGCACAAACTCTGTTGAAAAGAATTCAAATTATTGTGACATATTCCAATCAGCCTTTCTCAACAAAGACACCGCCTAACGCGCACCACTGTTCCTCCACTCCTCAGAGAAGGAGGGGCAGGGGGCGGGGCAGTCATAGTCTTGTCCACAACAGAAGAAAAGAGCCCACTACTTGTTTCCTTTGTCTATGCGACTGCTGCTTAGCCCATACTGAAGTTTTATTTTGAAAAACAGTAAATCCAGTTTCGTGAAATGTTCAGGAGAGCCAGTTTTGTCCAAAACGGGACATACTATCTTTTAAGATACTACTCTAGCACAGTGCACTCTGGACATCTAAAGCAGTTTGTTTAGCGATAAACATTTAATTGCAAGTGAGTTACTAGGCGCCCAGAGTATTAATTGACTTCTCACTACAATTTAACAACAGAAGTGCTGACAAAAACACGACAATACCCATTGTATTATTGCGTTGGTCGGAAACTTTCGTTTGCTTTGGGTAAACAATAATTGGAACTTGTCCGTGGAAAATGAAGATGACACACGCACACACACACAAACAAACACAAACACACACACATACACACACACACACACACAAATACACAAACAAAACAACCAAAATACAGACAAACAAAACAAAAACAATTTTTAAAAGCATGTCGTATGATGGGCATTGTTATAGTTTCCGGTTTGACTTAACAAACTGAACCGAGTAAAAGGAAAAACAGATCGTTTGTTGAGCATTCCGAAGAGAATTAAAAATTAACAGCTAAAAGTCAAACCAGTCATCCAACACAACATCAACCCTTTCTCTGCCAGATATGCAGCACATTCTTCTATATTTTCAAATAAAAAGCAGTCGCACGTATAGGAGTATAATATACCTCAACATTAATAATGTCATTGTAGCGTACCTTAACGTGGTCGCTGGAATTATTCGAAGCGTCTTCACACATCCGAAAACATACGAGCATTTAAAATATAGGTATATCTCAAAACATGTTCTATCAAGAACAGCAATAAACAAATAAGCAACAAAAAATAGAAGAAAAACAAACAAACACTGGCCAGTATATTTTCGTTGTGAGATTTCAGTTCCCACAGCAAATGTTAAACTCTACAAACTTTTGACGGGCCAATCTTGCTTGCATTAAATAGAAACCAAAGAAAAGATTTGAAGTACGTGCATCATAATTATAAGTAAAGAAAGATATTTTTAAAAATGCATCACATTACTTCCATCTCTCTCTCTCTCTCTCTCTCTCTCTCTCTCTCTCTCTCTCTCTCTCTCTCTCTCTCTCTCTCTCTCTCTCTCCTCCCTCCCCCTCTCTCTCTCTCTCTCTCTCTCTCTCTCTCTCTCTCTCTCTCTCTCTCTCTCTCTCTCTCTCTCTCACCCCCCCCCTCTCTCTCGTGCGTGTCGACAGAAGCAGAAGCGTAGAGGACAAAATGCGGCAAGAAATTATTTTAATAAAACGAGAAGATAAAAGTGTGAACAACACGTGACCAACAGGGAGTATGAGGTGTGAAGTCAGGTGTCGCGTGGCAGTCTGCATGCATATTTTGATTTATTACAGTATTGCTTTCTAGCCTGGCCAGATTACTTTTTCATACAAGTACATATATCCACAACAAGTTGAAATGTAATAATAGCATATATATTCATACAAGTGCAAGTACCATGAACAAGTCGAAATGTACTGAAGTACAAGTACCATCAACAAGTCGATTTGTACTGATACCTTACATTTTTTTCATACAAGTGCAAGTGTAATCAACAAGTCGAAATGCAATGATACCTTACATTTTGTCATACAAGTGTAAGTGTAATGAACAATTCGAAATGCAATGATACCTTACATTTTGTCATACAAGTGTAAGTGTAATGAACAATTCGAAATGCAATTATACCTTACGTTATTTCATACAAGAGCAAGTATAATCAACAAGTCGAAAAGTAATGATACTTTACATTTTCATTTACGTACAAGTACCAAAGACGAATCGAAGTGTAATAACACAGACACAAAACAAAGGCATGAACTTAAAAAAAAAACACACACACACAACAATTATGATACGGGCGATATTCTACTGTGGATAAACATGCCTCAATGACGATTTATATACATTATATAGGCAAAAGCGGAACTTAAAAAATCAATCTTTCTCCGTTCCATTCAATAAGCAAGCTTCCAACATACACCGACAATGTGAAACAATTTTCAAATTATTGAATTGATCCGCGTGAACACGCACACGCACGCACGCACGCATGCGCGCACGCATGCGCGCACGCACATACACACACACATGCGTACGCACGCACATGCACACACACAAACACACATATACACACACACACACACACACATATATACATTGTGATTAGCTTGACAAAAAAGTAAATTTCTGCCATGTTGCATTTTTCATTATTTCAAGAAGTTACAAGCAAAATGCTATGTGCAGGCACGCACAACTTTCACTTTCAGCACACATTTTCAAATAACTACATGTACTGGTATCAGAACAGCAGAAGTAGCCTTAGTGTATTTTCACATCTTGTCCGGGTGTGGCATATTGAGGTATGCCCTACTACAGACCACTCCGCCTCCTCATCCCCCACCCTTCTTGCCCCTTCACTCCCTTTCACCCCCCCCCCCATTTTTTGGCCATATGCTCACAGACATTAGATCATGCAGTCGCAGTACAGTGAACATACTTTTCCATTTCTAAACTACGTTAAAAACCCATGCAGATAAACATCACCATCATCATTATCATTATTTTAAAGATTAGTATTAGTAGTAGTAGTAGTAAATAAAATGCTAATATATTATGTTGGCCAATACTCATAGCCGATCAGAAGATTTGAAAAGACCATAAACAGAAACCCATTGGATTTTTTTACTTCCACGCGGTGCTCATATTTTTTAAGTAGCACACAAGAGAACAAAGGCATACGAAGAGCAGAGCATTGAAATCTAATAGATCGGGATAAAAGAAAAAAAACAAACAACGTCATATTAAAGCAAACCGAAAGAAAAAAAATTGTAGGAGATGATTTGCAAAAAGAAAACATCAAAACTTGACAAAAGAAATAAACATCAATAGTACTCATTAGACCGTCTCGTTATCATATAAAGCTAACGAGAGCATGCGCCCTCGCGCATTTATACACTAAGACATGCACGCCGGGATTCGTGTAAAACGGTACCCACAACCCACAGAACGAAAGTCGGCACACAGTCGCATCCATTCACTGACATTGTCGTGTGAAGCTCATACACAACAATAATAAAATATAGACTTACGCTACTTCAAAACAATAATCGCACTAAAGCTCTCGGCGTTCTTCATGGAAAAAAAAACAGCTAAAAAAATACAATTATTACAGTGACATAGAAAAGTTAAGTCTTCACAACGGATCCAATAAACATAATATATTAGAATAGTCTTTATTCTGAGTATACACCAAATGTTGCGGTTGTATCAAAGTGTCGTGTTCTCTTGTCCCAATTGGCATTGCTTTAGTACAATTCTAAATTTTACACAAAAATGTGATTTCACAAAAGTCACACAGAATGTAAGTTTTGGTGTCAAAAACCCCAATGAGAACAATCCAAACCAAAACAATTCTAGGACTTTCTCAAGAAAGTAGAATAATTTTGCAAAAGATGAACGTATCTCTTTCCACAAACTATCGAAAATTCAGCTTGAAATAATAGATAATATGTACGTCTTCATATGACAATAACAAATTCAAATAATTCATTCTAATACATAACTGTTATTGCTTAAAACATACTTTTAGAAACTGATTAAGAGGTCCTTCCATAATGTTATTTTTTACATCATGGTATGTAACAATGGGAGAACGGAGCTGCACAAAGAACCCGTATCACTCACAACTACCCACCTTGCTGCTCGCACATAAGATGTCAATGTAGTTGATAGAGTTCAGTGCAGTTGAGTAAAACGAAATAATTATGGCATTAAAGCCTAGCTGTTCATCGATAAAATGTGCAAATGTATTGCAGGCCACATGGGTTCAAACACAACAACCCTCCATAACGATTTGATATTGTAAACGTTAAAAGCATATGCAATTAATATATAACAATAAGCATCAAAATCCGGCAGTTTTGTTTTTTTTCAGATAAAATATAACAAATGGCAGTATGTACAATGCACACTTTTATAGTTACCCCTGATTACCTAAGACAAAGGGAAACCCTTAAGATTCCTTCTTTAAATTGAGTAATAAAAACAGTGAAAAAAATTGGCCACTCTTCGTGAACATTCATGACAAAGGCAAAGAGAGTAAATATGAACACCTCACTACTTTCTGTTAGAAAGACATTTCGAGGATAAAAAATAATGTGCTAAGAAAAGAAAGTGCTTCATGTTTATACATGTACTAGAGGAGATGTGAGACTATCCTTATAGACATTCGTCATTCTAGAAGGAAATGTTGCCCAGAAGAGATAATATCCATCTGACCTCGAGAGCGCAGAAAGCAGGGTTAAGAGACTGGATAATGCTTAAGTATGAGAGTCAATCAAACCACTAAATAGTCTTCTTGCTGCTTAAGGCAACAAAGGAATGTGAACTACATAATAGCATTGTCCACGTTTGACAAACGAAGGTTAAGTAAACTGTTATACAATATGCCAATAATAGTCAGTGTGTTATGAAATGTTACATCACTTCAAAGATGAATATTATCCGATTCTCTCTTTACCAACAAATGAAAAAAAAAGGTAACATGGTAGAAAGCCCATTATATCCATTGAATCAATGTATTGATACAGATAATAACACGAGAACGTAAAAAGCAAGTTTTACCCTTTAAACGTGCTTCTTTAAAAGCATGCTAAATTAATTATACAAGAACAAATAACATTGTCATCATTATGTACTACATGTATTACGTTTAAAGGGCATGACGACAAATGCAATACATTCTCCCTGTCTTCGTTACCTCTAATAAATGAATGTTCGACCAAACGTTTACGGAGCTAATGAATTAACAATAGCAGTGACCAAGAGTTTAATATTACACCTTCAATCAAACTATAATATGACAAAACAGAGAAGCTTTCAAGCCTTGCTTTCTTAGCCAACACAATCGCACAGGACGGTTACAATAATTTAAAAAAAACAGGATCGGAGTGGTTCGCTTTCAAACTTGGTTTGAAAAGAACGATTTTATTTTTACTGCAGTTTCATTTGTCTTATGCTCAAAAAGGATTCACAAGCACGACAATTTAAAGCATGAACTTAGCGATAATTTTCTGGAAATCGTATCCAAAGTACTTCCCTCCAGAAAGTAAACACATCCCGGAACCTAAAACATGCGTTCATAGGTGAAGAGAGTTAGGGTGCAGGAGAATGTCTTAATAGATACGCCAGCACATAGAAAGGGATTTCGTCTCTGTTATATTTTATTATCTCTCGACCTTCTCAATGTCCCTTGGAATATCGCTTCGCTCCAGTGACATAAACAACGATCGTGAATCGGGTGCTGTCCTTGGAGTTTGGAACAAGCAATCTACGAGTCGAAAGAAGATCATAGATTGCTTCAGAGAAGGACGAAGAAGATGAGCGTTTCAAATGTGAAAAAAAACCCAACAACAGTGTTAAACAATCTGGCCTATATCTTGTTTGGCAGAAAATTTGGACCTACTTGTAATGATAACGGTACATCGGCTACTCTGAAAAAAAAAACCCACCCTATTTTATATAATATAATAATATATATAATTCAGCAGGGAGAACAAGGCAAGTGTTTGATACCAACCAACCGGAACACGGTAATATGATCAAAGACGTGTCAGTTGTAAATCTGATGTGTTTCGGTTATCCTCTAGCTCTCCGTTCACGTCGGAAGTCGGACCTCGGTCGTGGTTCTTCTGTGTCCACTTGATAACCTGGAGTCCGACCCTGTGCTAGCCGCCTCGTCGGTAGGGCCAAATATTGTGCCGTGTTAGTGTGACGTAAGAGTCTCGTGTTAGTGCCAGTGACGTAATCCCCTGGCCTCTCCATCGCTGTCGTTGACAAGACTGTCATCATCCTGTCGTCTGCTCCTGCTCTTGGTCGGCCAGAATGGGGCCGTTGTTTTTGTTTTTCTCATCTGTAGAGGGCGAAAGAAGCGTTAGACATTTATGGCAAGCTGCGGACCTTAACAGGGTAAACAAGTTTCGGAGTTTGAGTACAGAGAGACACAAGTACACCGTGAATCATTTAGTGCTTGGGACAAGAAAAACAGACATAAAGAAACAGTAGACGGAAAGAAAAGCAGAAGAATATACTAGCACCACACTCCAACCACCCGTGAGTAACAGCAAGCCGTTGTGAGACTCGTTTTAATCCCTATGGATAATTTGTGTTGAATGTCAAACCAATTGGTTAAAACAAAAAGGTCAACACACACAGTTATATGCTACTTTTGAAAGGAACAAATTCAAAAAGTAGAAGCAGACAACCACAGTTTCAAATAAAAGGTACAAAACCTCAAACAAACAACAAAGCAACAAAATAAAATGAATAAAATAACGCAGAAGAAGGAAGTCCCCAATACCAAACCTTTTACAGCAGGATATAACATATTTTTTTAATCTGTTTTTCAGGAACGATATGTTATTAAGAATAACGAGTTGCTCCAGGCGAATCCAAGGATTGCAGGAGAATTCTCCAAACGCTAATGAAACACCAACCATAAGCGGGAACCTATAAGAAAGAGAGAGAGAGAGAGAGAGAGAGAGAGAGAGAGAGAGAGAGAGAGAGAGAGAGAGAGAAAAGTTGTGTCTCGATTGCGAACTAAAATGGAGCATTCGCATCAAAGAAGCAAGGATTTCTTTACTGTGGTGGCAGAAAATTGTGCGAAACGTCAATGTCGGCTGAGTAGAAAACTTTCTTCAGAAGGATTGAGTATGTGCATGGAAAACCCACACTAGAAATAAAAGAGAAAAACATTGGAGTGCCCTGGTTATTGTTTCCGCGAGCAGTAAAAGCTAAAGCACAGCAGTGTGTGGTTGGCGGGTGCTCTGGTATGGTTTGCCTCTTTTTTCCGATGAAATATATAACGTCATTTATATCCCACCTCCTCTTTTTCTTTGTGCATTAATCTCTCCAGCACTTATATGTCATATTTGTGCTGCAAGTACCGTAAAACTCTCACTAACACTAAACTAAAGGACGACAGGCGACGAGTGTGGGACCGCGAAGGGCTCATAGCGAGGGCTGAGGGTGGATGTCTGTGTGAAGGAAAGGGGGGGAAAGCACAAAGATAATGAACAGTAGACCAGGCCAGGAGCTACTGGTTGTCTATGAGGAGTCTGGAACAGCTTGACTTCCCATGGTAAGAGGCTGCCGGAAGCTAAGGCGATTACTCGTCGTTGTTCCGATATAATCGATACAGACTGTCAATCAAGTCGTTATCTCTGGTCGGTCGGCACCGGACAGGAACGACTTGACCGAATTATTAAGAATAATAACAATGATCAGAGACATCTATAAGCATGGGGAAGTTTGGAAGTGTATGAGTAAGGTCGTCATAAAGTACTGCGCAACAGTTCAGAATGTATTTGCTGGTGTGATCCGTATTTAAATCTTTGGCATAACAAAGGAGGGGGGGGGGTGCAATGAAAAGAACGTCAGTTGAATTGATGTGACTGTCGTGATTTTACCGTCCTTTTTCTGAAACCAGAACGGGTTGATCACGCCCCTGTAGCTGTACGTTTTTAGGTAGTGAACATTTGCGTTTTACCCAATTTTGGTTGTCATTTTAAAAAATTGATATTTCTCGAAGGCGCTATAGATTTTCTTCATATTTATGAACTTGCTGTCACCTTGGTTGAATTTTATTTCTTTAAAGTATAGTTAAAATTAGTGCTCTGATGACCGAACTTTTGTCCTTTAAGAGGGTCCTCTTTTTTCGATACCCTGTTTGCAGGTAGAAAAAACCCCAGTCAGACAGAAAGACAATCAGATAGATAGAAGGTGAGCAAAAGAAAAAAAAAAGAAAGACATAGCACATGATAAGGAGAGAAAAGAAGACAGGGAATTAACACAACCACTCGCACCCACGCATAAAAGGATGACAGATGGACGGTGATGCCAAAAGGCAAAGAGACGGAGGAAAAGATCATCTAGAGAAAAAAAACACACCCCCCCCTCCCCAAAGATTTGACGCCCTTTGCAACACGGTATGATTATTCACTTGGAGTGGGGGTGGGGGG
>NW_004797296.1:943858-945394 GCF_000002075.1 Aplysia californica | reverse complement strand
GGGGGGTTCTCATAAGCTATGACCCACTCCTGTTTGGTCGTATTATGTGAGTCGTTGTTGACTTTTTTTTTTAAAACTGGGACAATGAATTAATTTTTATATTCCTAACAAGAAGCGTAACCTTTTACAGAAAAATGACGCTATAAAAGGTTGTCCATAATTCCCTCTGGGTAGGAAGCTTATGGATTTTTTGTTTGTTTGTTTGTTGTCGTTTTTTGGGGTTTTTTTTTAGGGGGGTGGGAGTGTTTTACGGCGCTTGCAACTGCTTAAGGTCATAAGAGCGCGCGGGACACATTAAACTTTTTCAGTTGGTAGGAAATTTTGAATTTTGCTCGGGTGGCGGCCAAAGCCTACTCTCATCTATTTTAGACCACCAAGAGATATTTAACGAGCGCAACTTGCACACGGCCCTCCGACATTTTTCGCCCTTGTTGGAGAAGGCTAGGTGTAGATTTTTCCTACCAGAAGTTCCAGAAAGAGTCAGGAGCCCAGAGGAGGGGCAAAGGAGGTGAGGGGGTGGGGGCAGAAAGAGAAAACGAAAGCAGACGACAGAACATTGCTGGAGAGCAGGAAAGGAGGTGAAACGAGACAATTTTAGAGAAAAAAATCTTTCGGTCGCTACCCGGATTCGAACTCAGGACCTTTGAAAGAGAGGCCAACACCTTAACTTCAAGGCCACGAGAGCCCCCCGCTTGTGGGTTTTGAAAGGGGAGTGACTCACGATGAAAACAATCACAAGACAAATTACTGTCCTTGGGGTTATCTTGGTCAATACTGGAATGAATGCAGAAGCTTCCTCATTGGTTATTACAAACGTAGAAAGCGAGCATGCTGCTCAGCTCAGATTAACCCTGGCAAGCATAGATCGAAATGTCCCACCCTTGACATGATCCAAATAATTGATAGTGCTGATGGCAAAGATAAGACAAGATATGGTAAGGTTAGGTAAGATAATATTAGGTAATATAATCCTCTATTGTCACTGAAGGAACATTTTGTGGTTGTAAAGAAATTATGAAGACAACGTAGATATGCATAGAATTTAAACTGTATAACATTACTTTCACAGAAGAATTTCAATATGAAGAAAAAACAAAGCTGATAATTAAATATTTATATTCAACCATTGCAATCAAATCGCAAGCAATGTTCGTCCACAGCAGTGCAAAGAAAGCCTGTCACACACACCATTGGGCCAATTAATGGTCAACGACTTCCTTCCTCCCAGCGAACCCAAGTCAAAACAGAGGTGGGAAGTCAAGGACACATTCTAATCGAGGGAAAGTACAGTGCGCATTGGCCCGACCTCTTCCCTTTGTTCCCTTGGTTACGGGGGGTGGCGGCAGGGTCTAGGATTCGCGCGGACGATCTTTAAATTGAGTGGAGAAGAGTGGAGAAAGAAGTGGAGAATTAGCCTAGCGGTTATCTTTTACTCTATCTGTATGTTCATCTATCAGTCTCTTGTCTGTTTGTCTGTCTATCTGTTTGAGTGTCTCTCATAATATATACTCTCTCTCTCTCTCTCTCTCTCGCGTC
>NW_004797296.1:942380-943501 GCF_000002075.1 Aplysia californica | reverse complement strand
GGGGGGGGGGGATTCGAAGTAAATGGTGAGACGAAGAAAGAATATAATAGTAACCTTTTGTCGAACCAACGAATGCCCTGTAAACATTCACGGCGGAAAATGTGGCAGCTGAGATCTCACACGGTGAACAGAATGGACGAGAGGGCATGTGTCTTAAGCCTTAGGCCTCTTTTCCTTTGGGATCATTATGAAAGGCGGAGAATACAAAGGTCAGTGTGGTAACATGATCTTGCTGACCAAAAGGGAAAGACTTCCGCTTTGAGGTGGAGAAGCTGCGTTGAGCTTTGCTGGTATCAAAAGATGCGTGTCTCAGGATATTTCTTTGGCCCTAGAGACACGATTTTCATTTAAAAGGCGGGCTGCTTGTCAAAACGTACCACGGCGGAGTGGGCGATAGCATCCCAACACACAGATAAGATGAACATAGTATTCGATGTAGAGTTTCCCCATTTGGGAATCGAACTCGTGTACTCTACGTGCAACTGTGAAGAGCCTTATCACTAAAAGCATGGGCGCCGGTATATGAGCATCGGAAACAGTCATTAACATAATTACGAGTGGCCTAACAGTGGTTAAAGCGGTTGACAGGAGAAAGATAGTGCTAGTTTTTTTTTTAACGTAGGCGTTTGGAATCCTTTAGGAGGCGGGCTTCCGACCTTGGCAAGATTACTGAACTTATGATGAGGTAATGACCTGGAACAATAGCAGTGTACATCACGCCTATGTTTTCTAATAAGGGCGTTTTACTCCCCTATTGACACAATTCAGGCTATTTAGGAGGCGAGGTTCGAACCTGTCTGTCGCAGGGCCAACCTGGGATGAGACAGATACAACGTCACAATAGACAGACGGCAATACATGTTTTTAAAAAAAATCTCGCTCGGGAATCGAACTCAGGTTTTCTGTGCGCGTCGTACACTATAAGCACTGGTCATATTATTATCTCATTGATTTGGAGTTTTTTAACTCCCTGGAAAAGTCGTAGCTTACGCCATGGTTCCATATACGATAAATCCGTCCCCGATTGGGCGCACTGTTAGCTCTGTTTGTTGCATGCTTGGTTCGAATCCCGACAGGGGCGTTCTTGAACTTGGGTTGTGTATGTGTGTGTGTGTGTGTGT
>NW_004797296.1:940574-942017 GCF_000002075.1 Aplysia californica | reverse complement strand
CCCCCCTAAATTCACGCTACCGCAAACTACATGTAATTACTGGCGTCTGCAGAGTAGCGGTTAATTCGCTCTCGCATGCAGGAGACCCGAGTTCGACTCCAGAATGGAGAGAAACTTTTCTTCTGCTGAGATGTTGCATCCCTCTTTGCTGAGGTTGGGTCTGACAGACAGGGTCGGAAGCCCGCCTCCTAATTGATCTAAATTGTGTCGATCGGGTAGGTAAAACACCCAGATCAACATGATTTTTAAAAAGCTATTTGTAAAAACTAATTACTGAACCCTTGACGCCAGCACCCCCAGTACCTTCAGGCGATGTTATTGAGACACGGGCTACCTCCCATTACTTCAGCTGAGAAGTGATCAAAAGAAAGGAATAAACATGCATGAGATCGCCCGTGTATTTACCAGATCCCCGACTTATTTTGGCCCCTATAAACGCCTGTTTATGGGCCAACACGAGGACTGGGCGAAATCCGAGTCCAATCCGATTAACCGGTTGGTTTGTCGGTAAAGATGGTTGTCTCATTTCTTTCTTGTGATTCAAACAAATTAAATTTTACGTTTTATGTTCTTAGAAAATTTCACATAGTCATTCGTTTTTGTCTTTGTATATGGGTGGTGGATATGACTGGAAGAGGAGTGGAGGTAGAGGTAAAAGTAGGCAGTTCTATGCACCAAAAGCACAAGTAAAAATATCAAATAAACCGTGAATTTATCTGATAGGCCTATTTCGTAGTTTTCTTTGCGCAACTGATCTTCAATTGAAAGTTTGAAGTGAAAAACCGTTATAAATTCTACATTTTATCTTCGGTTGTTGTTCCGTCAAGCAAAGTGGCATAAAATAAAACATAATATTCCGAACTAAATGGAAAACATTATTCGTCAGTTTATGAACACAATGAGTTCTAACTAAATCCGATTCCTCAAAACTGGGTGTTTGTCCAGCTCTTGCCAACACACGGATGGGCAATGGCGACTCTTAATCCAACACACGGGTTCGTATATTTATCAAATCCTTGGGACAGTCCCACCGCCAGCGACAGGTAATCCCCGCTGTTAACATAACTTTCACTCAGTCGTGAAATCAAGATGGACACAAGGGATTTATGTCCCCTCGTTGACCCGTTGACCCTTAGTAGAAGCCACACTCGTCATCAAGGTTTATGGGTTGCTTTTCTTTCGTTCTTTCCAACATCGTTTCTTCCCCTCCTTCTCCTTCTATTGCTTTAATGGTGTGAGATCACACACCCGTATCCTACACCCGTCTCTATTTTTCTTTCTTTTTTTTTTGTATTTTCTGTATCTTTCTCTTTCTCTCTCGTGCTTTCTCTCTTTTGTTATACCTTTTATTACTTTGCTTCCTGGTCTGTCCGTCCGTCTGTCCGTCCGTCTGTCTGTCTGTCTGTCTGTCTGTCTGTCTGTCTGTCTGTCTGTCTGTCTGTC
>NW_004797296.1:939569-940456 GCF_000002075.1 Aplysia californica | reverse complement strand
CCCCACCCCTCACCCTCTTCCAACTAAATTACCGCAACATTATTATTAGTCAAGTCTCCATCCGCACGAATAAGACCATTCAGAATGCGGGCTGTTACTACCCTAGCTGTATTATGGGACAGCCCCGGCCGAGTGGGGTACAACAACGTAACATGAAGATTTCAGGTACAGTCGAAACTCTAAGACGGTCATTCATTGTTGAGGAGAAAATGGCCTTCTTAGACGAGTGCAAGTCTTACACAGTGTGAATATTATGCAAACTAAAGCAAGGCGCGAAATAGGAAGTGGCCGTTTGTCCAGTTAATGGTCTTATACTGGTGGCTGTAAAGTAGGTTTGGCTGTACGCAACTAAATTGTAAATCTTCTCGACGCAAAATTTGAACTTTCGTCTTTTGCGTGCAATGCGGAGAATTTTAACCAGTATACCCTGGACGCTGGTACCTGGTCTTTAGGGATTTTTAAAGTTCTAGTAAGAGTTTTATGGTACTTACAATACAATCATGTAATATAAGTGTTGAAGATTAAATTAATGTGTTTCAAAAGTAAAACATACAAAGAAGATCAAAAGGAGAGATGATGACTGTAATACATGTATATCATTATGTTTGACGGGAAAGTAGGAGCAAACCACAGCAGAGCACCTACCAACCACCCATATCCCGATGTTCTTGTGCGCTGTGGAGATTAGGTGATGTATGACGGCAAAGTGATGTTTCACACGATTAGGTATCTGTTGACCTCGATAGAAACCCTGGTAAGATGATTGATTGGACATTGCAGAAGGCCTGAAAAGTGTCCATTTTGTAGTACACGTTTAAGGACGTCTATGTGAGTTTCTGAGGCTTGTTTTAAGGGACTTATTCTCAGGGATCAAAGTTACTCACCAC
>NW_004797296.1:937547-939218 GCF_000002075.1 Aplysia californica | reverse complement strand
CATTCCGGTAGAGCAGTTGATAAAAATTGCCAAACGGGAGGAAAAAGTCAACTTTTCAATTTCATTTTTTAGAAGAGCGCATGACTTTACCCTGTCTCACATATAGGAGTTGTACACACTGCAAAGCGTAAAACACAATTTAATACACAATATGCACTTTTCTTAAAAATAAATCTCTCGGCGAAGGCCCAAACGCTGAACACCAACTTGGGTATGTTTCCCCTGAAACGCACAGGCCTAAATACAACTTTTAGACGATTTATTGTGACTTGCGCCTTCAATAACTTGTATCTTCACTTCGATTGAGAATACGACTTAAGCACACCCATGACTAATGAGTTTTCGAAGAAAATATTTGAGGTATTCTAGGACAATGTTTGTGACATGATAACCCCCCCCCCATTATTTCCATAACTTTGCAACACTGAACAACATCAAGAATTGAAGGTTTCCTGTTTCAAAAACAAAATCAGTTCCTAATTCCAGTTTCTCCGTTTGCATTATCGTACGAGCTTCTCTCTGTTTTTTCCTCAAACAGTGTCTACAAAAATTACGTTTAACCTTGTGGGAAAAGCTTCTTCTTTTTTTTTTTCGAATAAAGTGGTCCAGTTCAATCAAGGCAGCTTTTTTATTTGTGTCAGTGTATAACAATCTCTTTGCACGAAAGGAGTGGGTGGCGGTAGATAAAACACTCCTGGTGTGAGGTTTACAATGGTCTTGGAATTGACACAGGAAATAGGATGGTAACTGTTTATAACATCCTCAGTGAGAACACATTATTTCGTCCGTACAATAGATGGGGGGAGGTTTCCAATTACCAGGTGTGCATGGATAACTACTAAGGTCTTGGTGGTCACTACGTAGTAGTGGGCGGTCATAGCAACTGGTCTGTGTGCTTGTTGGGGAGATTATGTATTTGTGTTTGTGTGGGTGTATGTTCGCAGTTTGTGTATATGTGAGTGTGAGTGTTTGTGGGTGTGTATGTTTATATGTGTGTGAACGTGTGTGTGAACGTGTGTGTGTGTGTGTGTGTGTGTGTGTGTGTGTGTGTGTGTGTGTGTGTGTAGGGTATGTGTGTATGTGAAGGGTATGATCGGTTGGTGGGAATGTTGAAGGGCGTGACAGACCTGTCGGTCGTCGGATGTCTTAATAGTACAGCCTATTCTGGTCCTGAGAAGTATACAAAGCTCCATAATGGTTTATTTTTAGGCCAAAGGTTTCATCGAAGGTTGGAGCTTGTAGGTCAGTAAGGTTATATAAGTTCAAGGTCGAGGTTATGTATTCTGTTCCAGGTTAACATGGATGACGATAAAGACAGTGTTATGTGCGAAACGACACGGTAGAATTAGGAGATCGTCAATCTTTGGGCGTGTTATGGAGTTTTTGGTATAATCTTGAAGCCTCTTCATTTACCTTGCTTTTGATGAAAAATCCCTACCCATCTATCCTGAATAGAAGTCGAGATATTTATGATTGAAAGACATGAGATGGCCTGGTGTTGAATGCAGAATTGGTGGTGAGAAATCGGCCAGAAAGTTTGGGGACTTCCAAAGCTAAAGTGTTATTGGAAACCTCAAATTTACGTACTTTTTTGTACCTCTGATCAACGCTTTTCAGTAAAATCCATTAAAGAATATATTTTAAGTGGATATAAACGGTACTGAGCGCCCC
>NW_004797296.1:928660-937152 GCF_000002075.1 Aplysia californica | reverse complement strand
AGAGAGAGAGAGAGAGAGAGAGAGAGAGAGAGAGAGAGAGAGAGAGAGAGAGAGAGAGAGAGAATCGGGTCTAACAACCAGTTAGTTGTTAACCAATAGTCCCTATCAAACATGGTGCTGAAGATAAAATTATGGAAAAAGAAAAGAGATAGGCCAATTGGCCGCCTTAAGAGTGCAAACAGAGATGAAGTATCATTGAGGGGCAAGAATGACAGAAGTAAAAGATGTGACCAAGGACAGACAAGCGTTGCGTCGGCTCCTCTCTGCCTTGCGTACCTGACAGTACAGGGCGAGAGTAAGTAAACTAGTAACAGCAAATACATAAAACGCAACAGACTACATGATATTTAACTGACATACCAGATTACATATCATTTTTCAGGCGCTTGGGATTTGAGTAAAGAGAAGCAGATCGACACAATAATGGTCATTTAGTGATGGGAAAAAGTAAGACAGACAGAAAACAACAGAGGAAAAGTAATGAAGTAGGACCTACAAGTGGCGCCCTCCAACCACCCGCTCTTTCAGGTTTAACATGTTATAAATCATAATTGGACCTAATATAGTACAGATAACTTCATGAACTTACCTGAATTCCCATTGAGCGGCGTCGTCAACGAATCTCCGTTCACAGCATTTTTCTCAGCGGCTGTGTCAGCATACTGCAGCTTGAGGTACGCCTCGATTGTAGCGTTGGGGCCAGTTCTACACATGTCATGTGTGTCCTCACCGCTATCGTTGCCATTGACAACATCCGTGTCGATCTCCACACCGGAGCTCTTGCGTACCAGGTTCATAGTATTATTCACTACTTCCGGATCGCAGATTCTCTCGCCATCTTCCTCCGCCGTGTTTTTGTCGACTGCGGAGTCGGAGATTTCCTGCGCTTTCTCCACGACCTCTTCAACGATGCTTGATGAGATAACTGTTGACGTTTCAGCAGCCTGCTCTACAGTAGCTTCAGTCTCACTCATCTCCTGCTCACAAACCCCTTCTGGCAGAATGGCTGACTCACTGGTCTCAACACGTTCAATGATTATTATGTTATTATTACAGGTGATGTCATCATTATCATCATCATCGTTCCCGCCCTCCTTAGATTCGTCCTTTTCTTTCTCGTCTTCTTCCGGCGCCTCAGACAACGCTTTGTTGTTGCCGTTTAGATCGTCGGTGACGCTTACCGATTTGTCATCGGCGTCATCTTTTGGAACATCCAAGACAGGAGCTGCCTCGTCGTTCACTGACCCATTTAGCTGAAAAGATGATGCCCGTTCGGTGTCTTCTGTGGCGTCCGGTGCGTCCTTCTCCTTTGGGTCTGCTTTCGGAGACTCTGGCCGGGGATCTGTGCAAGAATAAACAGTGCTTAGATACTACGCACGGGATAGTAATGGAAATGTTTTTAATAATATACATTGCACCAGTGTCCTTTGCAAGATTGTGCCTTTGTGGTGGGGGGGGGGGTTATATGTATGTCAGTAGGAGAGTATGCCAGTAAGAGAGAAAGAGAGAGAGCGAGAGAGAGACAGAGAGAGACAGAGAGAGAGAGAGAGAGAGAGAGAGAGAGACTAAGAGATAGAGAGGGGAGGGAGAAGGGCATGTGTATACCAGAAAGAGAGAAGGACACATATACAGAGAGAGAGAGAGAGGGGGGAGAGACAGTGGAGAATCAGTTGACCTTGAACAGTCGAACAAGACGCGAAACAGCTTCACGACTTGATGGACACCACTGAGCAAAAGAGACGAACGAATATTTACTCAGCAACAAAGCTACAAAAAGCGGCATCGAACTAGCTATAAATTCGAGGACTGGTAAAGATTAAATGTGAGGACCGCTCAGGCCAAAATTTTCATTTTCAGACATTCTACACTGTTTTTTGTTCAAGGTAGCTTTGCGTTTGGGACGATGCACTGTCAGCTTTTTGGTTTCTCACGACAAACAACGGAACAGGTACCAATATAATTGCCAAAAGGTCTTCCAAAACATTTTTGTCCACTTCTTGTCTCATTGCGGGGTAAGCAATAGCACACACACACATTAACACACACACACAGACACACATAGCGAGAGACAGAGAGAAAGAGAGAGAGAGAAAGAGAGAGAAAGAGAGAGAAGAGAAAAAGAAAGAGAGAGAGAATGAGGCGAGAGAGAGAGAGAGAGAGAGAGAGAGAGAGAGAGAGAGAGAGAGAGAGAGAGAGAGAGAGAGAGAGATAAAACACACACATTTACACATAAGGAACGTCACGAAACCAAAATTTTAATAATCCAGGGAAAGAATCCTTTGCTTCAGATCAAATGTGCTTCCATTTACTACAGTCCGAACGCATAATTGTGTTTTGATTTCATCGTTTGTTTTTTTGTGTTTTTTTTTTTTTGGGGGGGGGGGGGGGGGGACAGTAATTCTTGTTTTCTTATAGGATAAGAACGAACTATTTTACAATAGAGAGAGAGAAATCTCAGGATCCAGCCCGTGATGTAACATTATCGCTGACTGTCCTGAGAATAGCCATGTCAAAGTCCTGGTGGGCGTTGACCTATGCGGCCCGGCCCAGCGCCTGTCGTCGGTTGGCTGGAATGATGCGATCAATCTTCAAGTTATGTCAACAGGTCTTTCAGTCTAATCCTTTCCCATGGGGACACAGAATGACATACCGGCAACTTTTGTACTTTTGTTATTACTGGACCCGATTTAGCAGAAACCCAACACACACGGGCACATACCCGACTATTCGAGCAAAACAGACCGTGAAAATCATTCTTATTCTATATTTTATATTTTCACACGTATATCTATCTATCTATCTATCTATCTATCTATCTATCTATCTATCTATCTATCTATCTAAATGTATATATATTTAATTGAATCGACTACGGTTAATCCAAAAACTGCGGTAAACAGAAAGTTTTAAAATCCTCAATTTTTTTTTCTATATGAGCAGCCTCTCTTGACTGAAAAGTCGGCTTGATAGAAGAGAATCAGAAGTAGGTTACAATTGACTCCACTTTGGTCAACAATTTCAAGAACCATTTATTACAGTGTAAAGCAAGAATAGATCTTTCAGCACTCAGTATTCCGACCCCCTTCCGCCTTCCCCCACCCCCCCCAAAAAAAATTGTCCCAAAATAATGACAACCTAATAAAAAAAGATTGCCTATAAAATATGGAAAGCAGAATAATTAATATAGTGCCCTGATTTCAGAGACAGCGCCTCGGGTGTGTACTAAACCGAGCCTCTATATTGCTGTTCGTCACATTCATGGGAAGTAAAGTATCTGTTATAGTATAACCAGTTACTAGGGTGTATATTTAGACAACGGCCTAGACACAGGGAGCCCCAAGAAGACAACTCTGGATCTGCCACGTTTGCCACATGCACTTCTGGCTTCCTAGTTCATCCTCAAAGTACCCAACTCTCAATACCCATTTTTAGTATACCCTCTTTCAACATTGGCGGTTAGAGTGAGACTAGATTACATTAATTTCTATGGTCTGTTGGTACTACCTGCGTTTTCCTCAGCTTCATTCTCCGACGTCTCTGAGCTCAAGATGCCAATCTGAAACTCTGCTACAGTAGTAACCGTGGGTCGATCGGCTTTGACTTCAGGATGGCCGGTGGTCAATTCCTGACTCTCTGCTGCCACTTGGGTTGTCACTTGCTCAATAGTATCTGTCAGTGACTTGCTGTCGCTTTCGACTGTCGCCGATGACGTTTGGCCAATGTCCACAGCAGGATGTGCTTCGTTTTCGAAAGTCAACTCCACATCTTGGCCGTTTTCGACAGCAGTTGGTTTTGTGTCATCCTGCTCTACGATTGCCGATGAAACAGTTTGCAAAACCGACGCCGCTAAAGATGCATCCGCCACCTCAGGGCTGTTCTCATTCTCTGCGACCTCCGTAGTTTCAGAGATCTGTGTGTCAATAGTGGGCACCGTGTTGTCTTGAAAATGTGCCTCAACTTTGGACACGGCGGTCTGAGCAACAGTTGCCAGAACGTCTTTCACAGACTCTTTTGTCGAAGAGTCCGATTTTTCCATCGACTCATCAGACATGCCTGGTGGGACATTGTCATTATCTGGTGACGCCTCTTCTCTTACCTCCTGTGTCATGTCGTCTGCAATGGTTTGGGCCACGCATACGACGGAGTACTTTTGAGGCTGCACCTGCATTTCCTCCTCCTTCTTCTCGTCGTCATCCTGTCCTCCCACATTCTCTTCTGCTTGGAAATCTTCCACTCCAGCAACTTCAGGAACATTTTCATAGGATTCGATCGTGTTTTCTGTTTTGTCGGACAGAACAGAAGGCGCAAACTGTGTCGCCGCAGACACAATGGATTCAACAATGGAGTCTTTTTCCTCGACGTTCTGCACAGCAGAATCGATCTCGGAGGTAACTTGGGTACTATTGCCCTCGGAACCTGGTTCAGACGGTGATGTCGACGACGAAACTGTCGCCTCGCCTGACTGGGGCGCAAGCGAGCTCTGTGTCTCTTCTATGACAGAATCCTCTATGCTGTTTGCCCGTAGCACAATTGTGGCAGTAGAGACCAGCGTTGGTGACTCCAGGGGCGGGAAAGAATCGACGAGAGTATCTTCCTCCTTCTCCCCCTCCTCTCCCTTCTCCTTCGGAACATTTACCTCACCAGATGGAGAATCTGTGACAACTTTCAAGTCCGTGTCAGTATTTGACGAAGCTTCAACCTCTGCAATACTGAATAATGAATTGTCTTGTCTGCTTTGTATGGAAGAATTGTCTCCACCGAGTATCCCCTGGAGGGGCTCACATGACACGAGTGTTTGTTTCGCCACACTTACTACTTCTTCTACTATCGTCTTTTTTTTCTCGGACACATCTTCGGCACACTCCGGAGAATTTTCATGCTCTGCAGAATCCGCAGCAGATACCTCTGCATGAACACTAGTGTCAAAGTCCAGGCTTTTACTAATAGCCTCACTAGCAACTTCTTCTTTAGCCTGCACGGCGCTGCTCGCCTCTGTGGGAAAGTTCTTGTTGTGTGCCCCGGCTGTGATGGGGGAATACTGCTCGACGGGCCGACGAGGGCCTATTTTGCGGGGAGGGGGCGTGATGTCCGTGGCTTCCACGGCTTTGGGTTTGGTCAGGGATAGTCTGTTCTCCTCGTGACCGCTGTCCGAAGCGCCGCTGCTCCTTTTACGGAGGATTGCCGTGCGGAGGCGTGGCCCAATGGAAATCTTCTTTAGGACACCCGAGCCTCTCTCGCTGTCTGAGCCGGAACCGTTGTCTGTGAAGGGGCTTGTAGGGGCGCTGTCTTGATGCTCGGGGCTGCTCGGCTCCGACGAGACGGCGGGGGCGGAGGAGTTGGGACTGTTCTCCTCGGATGGCTCTGTCGAGGGCTTGATGAGAGGCTCAACACTGACGTCAACTGTGAGGCTGGCGTTTGAAGGCTGCTCTTCCGGCGTCACAGCTGATGCTACAGCTGTCGTCACTTCAGACGAAACGGCTGACGTCACGGCAGGTATTCCAACTGACGTCACAACATCCTTCACTTCTGCCACGGCGTCACTTACAGGACAGACCTGTGTGTCAGCGGACGTGTGTTGCTCCGGTGCTGTTGGCGTGTCGGGGCTCGTGGGTGGAGAACTGTCACTCAGTGTCGAGTCTGCGACTGCCTCGTCTTCAGATCCCGGTGCTTTCACCTCTAATTCAGCCACAGTCCGTGGCTGCTTTTCTTTCTTCGAAAACCAACTGCTGAGTTTCTTTGGCACCTTCATTTTCTTCTCCTGTTTCTGTTTCTCTTTCTCAGCCTTTTCTGCAGCTTTTTGCTCGGCTTTTCGGCGTTTTTCTTCCTTAGCCTTTTCTCTTTCTTTCATTTTTTCTTCCTCTCGCTGTTTCTTTAATTTTTCTTTTTCTATGCGTTCTTTGTCTCTTCTTTCCTTTTCTGCCTGAAGCTTTAGTGCCTTCTCGGCTTCGGAATCAGAAACCAGTCTCTCTGCACTGGCACCAATAAGACCAGCTTCAAGCTTCTTGTCCTCCTCCCCTTCTTCTTTTTTACCCCCCTCGGCTACAGAAGCAGAGACACTGGTGACTACAGCAGAACCCATAACTTGCTCCACTGCTGCCTTAGCTAAGACTTCACCCTTCTCTGCGGCTTGAACCTGGACCGCGTCAGCGGCCACGGACACATCCAGTGATCCGGTAGAAATATCCTTCACAGAATCCGGAATAGAAATCCCTGCCACGCCCAATTGATCGACATCAGAGGTGGTCTCAATTGTGGTGTTTTTTTCGGCACTCACATTTGCTTCCTCTACCGGAGTTGTCTCTTCATCTACAGAGGCAGAAATCCCCGAAAATGCAACGAGAGCCTTCACTTCGTTCTCCGCTTTCCGTGCCACGGAGATCGCCTCGTCAGCGCCAAGTGTTATGGACGTGTCTGTGCAGTCGAGGTCGCCTTTTTCTGGAGTATCTCCTGTGAAGGACGCTTCGGCTTTGGTGTCAGCCACGAGAGAAGTATCGGCGGATGACTGAGGTACTTCGAGAGATTCAGTCTTGCCCAGAAGAGAAGAACCCTTAATGGCCTTCATATCTCGCTCGATGTCAGCCACCAACGAGGCAACAGGCAGCTGGTCTTCTGTCCCGTCGTCGTTTGTAGAGGCATCTACGCCGTGGTCAGTGGTCACATCTGTGACGTCAGCTGTGATGTTGTCAGTGGAGCTGTTGTGGTACGACACTTGAGCAGAAGAGTTGCACACTTCGGCATTCACAGCGTTGAGGACCTCGTCCACAAGGGACCGCTCTTGCACCTGCACTTCCATCTCCACCTCGGAATCCATTCGTTCCAATTCCAGCTCACTGTCAATATTCTGTGGTTCGTGCACGGTTTTCGTCTGTGGCTCGTTCTCAGAGAAGAAGCCTCCGACAACAGAATTCACGGAGAAGGAAGCAGAACTCCCACCATCTTTGTTTTCTAGAGGGGAATCGACGCTCACTCTTTCTTTGTTGCTCTCCAAAGCAGCTCTCTTCTCGATCTCGGAATTTTCATTCCCTGACTCTTTCTGAAGTCGCTTCTGTGCGAGGTTGACCGATTCCGCCACAATGGACGAGGCCATAGCCTCAAGGTCTCCGGTATGGCCGGAGTTTTGCTCCACGGAAGCAAACGGAACCTCAACAGACGAACTGACCACAGAGGTAATGACGTCAGCCGACTGCTCAGTACGCTGAAACTCAGCAGTATCTCCTTTCGTCTCGACAGAGATTCCAGTTGGGGCCTGTACGATTATTTCAGATGAACAGGCTTCTGGTGCTTCTAATTCCGCTTTGAGCTCTCCTTCGACTTTCGTAGTCACATCCGAAGCAGCTTTGACGACTTTCTCCTCAACGTCTGCAGCAACGCCTGAAGCAGCAGTCGCGACGACATTGGTTGTGGGCGCAGCAGCAGCGGCAGCGGCAGCACCGCGGGGAGGAGCAGTGGGGGCCTCTGTGGACTTTTTAGACTTTTTTTGTTTTTCCTTCTTAGCGCTCTGCTTCTCTTTCTTCTTCTTTTTGGAGCCTTTCTTTTGGGAGCCTCGCTTTCCCTTCGTCCTCTCCATGGGCTTGGGTGCGGCTTTCTCGGTGGATTTGGTCTTGGGCTTTCCATCTTCATCTGTAATCGGAAAGAAAATCTCAGTGGAGTGAAAAAGACTAGGCATAAACAGCAATAATTAATGGAAATGTAAGCACCTGAGAGAAAATGACAGAATTGGGAAGTAAAGATGTAGGGAAATGACGAATTAGAAAAGTAAACCAGTGAGGAAATGAGTGAGTAGAAAAATAAAGTAGTGAGGAATTCATCGAGTTAAAGAGTAACCTGAAAATCAAAATTAAATGTCCATGCTGGTGAGTGAAAGAATGAGTAAGATTTTTTTTATTCACATCCTTCTATTTTATACTGGTGATGTAAACGATTGAGTCAGTCAGGTCCTGTAAAAATACATTATACTTTGTATCTTTCAGGTTGTGAGTTTGTGAGGTTGTGAGTTTGTGAGGTTGTGAGGAAACAAATTAATTGAATAAGCGATATTCATAGTATACTTTAATATGACGAAGGATTGACTCTGTTTTAAGTCCGACCCATGTTCTTAGATATGAAGAAGACTTGGTGAGTAAAAGTCTGTATAATATCCTTAATTCTGTTTTCGATCCAAAGTCTTAGTCGGCATTTAACAAATATGGGTACTATACACATTTTGGGGGGTTTATACAATATATTAACGGTTATTGTATATCCATACAGATGTATGCAAATATCGAAAGTAAGCAAAACGAACAAAACTGTGGGAACAGCAGACAAGAGAAGAGCAAATGTAGGAAGTTGTAGACACACATGTTCGCATGCAGACACAAACACACACACACACACACACACACACACACACACACACACACAAACGTACAAGCACGACATCAGACAGGACAATTGCAATACTTTTAAATAATATAATTCACTGATGACTATTAAGAAAGTACTTGGGAAAA
>NW_004797296.1:924619-928293 GCF_000002075.1 Aplysia californica | reverse complement strand
GTGTGTGTGTGTGTGTGTGTGTGTGTGTGTGTGTGTGTGTGTGTGTGTGTGAAGAGAAGTAACAAATGAATGCTTCAAAATCAAAAGGACGAACTGGCGAATTATCGGATTAAAGTGACGACGGCGAGGGAAAAGGTGCTAAAGTATAAACAGAAAAAGGATGAACGAACACACTATAGACAGTTGAGAGGATGAATCTATAAAAGAATGGATTAACAAATGAGTGGATATATGGATGGATCTAAAATAAAGGCAAAAGGGCATAAAAAGGACCTGATCAGAGAGTTGTTAAGTGAGCGTGGTTTTAAAAAACTACGTACCATGATCTGAGAGGTCAACGGTCTCAATTTTCGAATCTTCTTCTGTAATGACGAGCTCATCCAAGAACAGGCCTGTTGAATGTGACGAGAACAAAGCATAACTCGGTGAGAACGTGTCGTCCTTTCACAAAACCATACACATCGTTGCACTTTTAATTATCATAATTCAGAAGCTGTTACAAAATCATCTATTTCAGAGAGCTAAGACTACTGCCCGATAAAAAAGAACAAGCCTACTTGAGTGATTTGAGCAGGTAAAATGTTTAAGAGAACTAATACTATAATCACAAAAATAGACCAATCATACAGACCTTTACAGAATGTGCAATCTCTCATTCATGAAATCTCATAATATGAATATCTACAGTATCTACAACCATTTTTTATCACTCCGGATTCCCTATTCAACCAGACTATTCAAATCGAAGTTTTAAAAAAATATATAAAGCCGCATTTACATAAGGACAACATGAACGACAGCAATAGATACAGTCAGTGACAACAACAATCCCATCGTCCAAGCTCTTACACACACACCACGTCATTATCACTTTCATTATCATCAGCAGCAGTATCATTAACATCATCATTATAATAATCATCCTCCTCATTTCCATCAAAACCACCTCCATCCCCACCACCATTGTCAAACAACAACAACAACCACATTAAAAGCAGCAGCAGCACAAAACACTACCGACAACAGCAACAACAACATTACCAACGCAACAACCACTTTCATCCCCAGCAACACCACCACCACCACCATAACAACAAGAAACAACAACAGCAATAACCACACAACAACAACAGCATCATCAACAATAACAACAACAACAACAACAACAACAACAACAACAACAACAACAACAACAGAAGCAGCAGCAACAACAACAATAACTTAAAACACGACCATCAACCTACTTTGTGGTCTTTCTCCAGTAGCACCCGCCTCCCCGTGTTCAGGGATGGGGTTCGGACACGACACGGGTCTTGCGGTGCCGTTTGGTGTGTTGTTCCTTCTCTTCCGGCTCCAGCGGCCGGACGGTGTGCGCTTCAGAGAGAAGCCGATGAACCTCAGCTTTCGTTTCTTCTCTTTCTTGCCTGTGGACGAGACAATGTTGGAGTCTTTAATGTTGTCTTTTTTCTTTAGGAGGGCGATGCCATACACTAGAGAAAATTGGAGCTGATTAAAACCTTGTGAGCTTCGGCAGTATCTGTCCCGTTTTGTACTAAGCACAGAGCTGAAACGTCGGGAGCAGATACATTATTTTGATCTTTGCCAAAAGGCCAAAAAGTCTTTAGTTCAGTATATAATTTTACCCAAGTAGACCTGATAGCATTCTGAAACAATCTCAACTCCCATGGAAGCATATAGTTTAAGCTGCCATTTATAGGCGATACAACACTCAGATATGGCAAAAGCTTTACTGACCATGATTAGGTACCTATTCCCACCTGGGTGAAGTGAGGAAAATTCTTTTTAAGTGCCTTTCCCATTGACACAACGTGGGGCTGCGGCTCGAACCCCTTAACCTGCAGCCTCTCTATTACGAATTCGGCAGCATAACATTAGCAGGATGTTTTAATGTACTCGTGCCGTCGAAAAATAGGATTAGAAAATTCAATGATTAAAAACAATTCTTAAAGTTCGAGCCGCGAGAGGGACATGATACATTGCGTTTATACAGCACATTACCACTAGAAAAAGAAGGTCTTTTTACCCCCAAGGCTGATAGGGAGACAACATCCCAGCAGACAAACCGAGATGATCGATTTAAAAAAAAAAAAGCCCCAATCGGGAATCGGAACTCGGGTCTCCTGTGAGTGACAACCAAGCACCTAACTGCTATACCGGAGACGTCGCTATTTTCACCTGGAAAGTGCAATGCCCTCACTGACCTGTAGTAGAAGAAGCGGAAGTAAGAGAAGTGGGTGTGATGGGGGTCTCAGTGTCCGCTGTGTCGTCGTGGTCCTCATGGACTTCGAAACTGCCATTGGTCTTGATGTCTCCGTTAGCTCGTGACGTAGACACTTGGGAGCCTTTCTCCTGGCCAGGCGTGTAGGAACGTCGCTTGGAAGAGCCTGTATGAGGGATATAAGTTTTGTTATGAAAAGATTCTCTTTTCCTAATTTTCTTTTTCTCTCTCGGGTTACTACTTTGTATTTGCAGCTGGGTTGGGAATTGTAGGGTGAAAGATACAGAAAAATTTGACAGAAAGCCAGCAAGATCTCTGGATATGATTTTACTAGAATTTATGAAATGTAAAAGACAACAAGTAAAAAAAATGATAAGAAGCATTATAAACGATCCACCACACCCCCTTTCCACGCAAAATGTAAGATCAACCAGCGGTAGATAGGTACCTCTAAAAACAAAGAAAGAAAGATATAAAAGAAGTCTTTTTTTTACCAACTAGCAACAGGTAATGGTCTGAATAGGCATATTGTGTGTATTGCTCTTTCGAGTATGTATCTCTATATAACTCTGAAGGTCTTGCAATTAAATTCCCGTATGTGGTTGAATGATGCATCTGATATGATATGCATTTTTTGCTAGCTTCACTTTTCGTGTCATGTTGAAATTTAATGAGAGTAATATATCATTTTAAATTTGTATGTATACCTGCATGTGTTTTACGGTCGTGTACAGTCAAGAAAAATTCATCCTGGGATTATAAAGTATTTTCTTACCTCATCTTATCTTATCTTATCTTATCTATCTTATCCTTATCTTATCATACCTTATCTTCTCTCTTTCTCTCTCTCACGGTCTCTCTAACACACACAGAGGCCCATACACACACACCCATACACACACCCATACACACATAGACAAAGCTTCTTTCTGTCTGTCTGTCTGTCTGTCTATATCTATATATCTCGCTCTCTCTCTCTTTCTTTATCTCTCGCTATCTCTCTCTCTCTCTCTCTCTCTCTCTGTTTTTCTGTAGCGCGCGTGACTCCACTCACTTTGTCCCATGGCTGTGACGTCACGGGCCGCTACACGAAATACTCTGCATCAATCTGAAAATAAAAAAAGAAACACAAGTTAAATTGTGATACTGAACAGAAAAAAAAGTGGGTCTTCCTGTTTAAATTCAAATGTAGGTACAAAAGAATGATATTGGAGCTTTAGTAAAGGATGTTTGTTTGGACCGAGAGGGTGCGTATGTGTTTGTGTGTGTGTGTGTGTATGTGTGTGTATGTGTGTGTGTGCGTTCGTGCGTGTTTGTGTGTTTGTGTGTGTATGTGTGTATGTGTATGTGTGTGCGTTCGTGCGTGTTTGTGTGTTTGTGTGTGTATGTGTGTGTGTTGAATGTTTGTTTATTTTTATTTTTATTTTTATTTTAT
>NW_004797296.1:921025-923636 GCF_000002075.1 Aplysia californica | reverse complement strand
CACACACTCACACACACACACACACACATTCACACACACACACACAAATACACATACACACATACAAAAGCACTTACTCTCACACACATAAAGTATGTAAACACACATACTCAAACAAACTGCCTTAACCAGCCAGCAGAAACTTCTATCACCCGTCAACTATCAACCACCCGCAGTTTGAGGATTACCTTGAAGACCACAACCAAACACATACTTACATATCAACTCGCTTCCAAAACGTTCAACGGTATTCAAGACATTATAACACAAAAAGAAGTTGGTCTATTTAGGTCAAAAACTGTGTTTGAGTTTAAAATAAATGAAGTTCAAGTCAAAGACGAGTCGCAATCTGAGTGTCACTTTAACTTTGAGTCGGCTATACTCTCAGTTAGGATAAAATGTCTACGATTCCCGAAAAGCAAAGAATACAGATAGAGGACTCAAAGAGAAAAAAGACATAAGTAACAGGAACAAGTATTATGGACTACTGCCTTTCTTTCACGTGTTTATAACGTCTATTATTGCTCCTTTCAGGAACGATAATCTTAGACACCATGTATTTCACTTGGAAGTGATTGCAGCCTTGACTTATATCGAAGGACAAGACAGAACAAGCCTAACAATAAAGCAAATTAGACAAAAGAGAAAATGGAAATATGTGACTTGTGCCATTTTCTATCTGAACTCTTCACTTCACACAGGGAAAACCATAGCAACAGGAAGGAAACAGAACCCCTATTGCTCGCAGCCTCTAATGACTTGCTAGAATAGTTGTGTGGAAACAGAGCGGAACGTTGAGGATAAGTACTACAAAAGTACGTTATAAGATCGGACCTGTGATCCGCCTTGGCGAAAACACTTCCAGTGACAGAAAAGTCGCATTCCATTTCTTTTGTAACAGAGAGAGCGGAAAATGGAAATGTCTTCACGGCTGTGCAGACAGGAACTAAGAAGCGTTTTCTGATCGTACTTTGGAATGACAAAAATATCATCGCTATCTTTCGTTCTCGGCGATCAGCATACAGCCCATTTTAACCTAGGAAGCTAAGGATGTGTATGTATAAAGAATTAGACATGGTCGGATATAGATGGGACGAACGAATGAGTGAATGAGAGAGTGGGCACGTGCCTCCTGTTCTTGTAAATTGAATTATTTCTAGGTCATAAACAAGGATAACTTTAGTAAATAGGTGCACGAGTTTAACACCTTATCAACACGATTAGGTTATTTAAGTGGCGGGGACCTTATAGTATAACGTCCGTATCCGATAGGATCTAGCCAAATGGGTTGAGAGTCTTGAAAACTTCACAGAAGAACCCGATTTCAAGAACGCCCTGTCTGGGACTTAAACCAAGACTATTCACTCTGTTGTCCAGCATAACACGAACTGAGTCAACGAAGGGCACATGCTGACTTTCCTCTTTGTAGGCAGTCTAATCCCTGATATGATATGGTGCAAGTTTAATTGACCTTAAAATTGTTTAATTCACAACATGTCATACTTTTTTAAATACAATTATGTGAATGTCTTAACAACGACTCCAAATAATCTTATAATTTTGATATACCAGAAAAAAACATTAATTTGTTTTCTGACGTCATGGGCAGAGTATACCAAAGCAGCCTAAAATATCAGATACAACTTTGTAATTCTAACATAGCTAAATATACAAAACAAATGTGTATATCATTATTATTAAACATACACACAGTACTGATACGCCCTGAGGGTACAAATGTACTTACAACTCGGACGCTCACCGAGAAAAGAAACAGAGGATGGATGGGTGAATTAACGTCCTGTAGTGCGGTTTTCTCCTTCTTTGCTATCAAATATCTATCGTCCTTTATTTCTCCTCCTTTTTTGGTGTATGCTTCTCTCCAGTAACACGTATATGTCCTAATTGTGCGGCAAGTGCCGTAAAACTCTTACTTAGAAAAAAACGGAAACAGAGGCCGTCTGATCTCAATGAAGAAGTAATAAAAAAAACCGTGAATTTGAAACACCGATTCTACATTTAAAAAACCAACAACTTAGAAAGCTTCAGAGAATGTAACAACACCCAGCCCATACTCCGCGCAAGGCGAACAATTGCGATTGCTCAGGGTACCAAAGGTCACCAGAGGAGATTGAGACACCAGGAGTGACGTAGTTAGAAGCAGTGTGGACAAATCAGAACTTCCCGCGTGTCGGTGTCAGTGTGTGTGTGTTTGTGTGTGTGTGAGTGTGTATGTGTGTGTGTGTGTGTGTGTGAGTGTGTGTGTTTATGTGTGAGTGTGCTCACAGCCCAGTTCACAGGCTGACAGACGGACACACAGATTGACACGTGTCTGACCAGTGATTGTAGATTAACACCCACGGAGGCAATGTTGCTGTCTGACATTTGACTCCTTCTCTCAAGAGGACAACATTACATGTCTGATTGATTAATGAGCTACTAATGTACATGGCAAGGGTTGAAGAGTGTAAAAATAGTCTGTATGCAACGGTAAGGCGTATTCAGAAGAACTGAGTTTGATTCCCGAGAGAAGACTTTTTTTAAATCGAGTATCTCAATTTTTTTTCTTAGACGTTGTATCTCTACCAGCCCACGTTGGTCATGACACGGG
>NW_004797296.1:919377-920925 GCF_000002075.1 Aplysia californica | reverse complement strand
ACTCTGCCTGTCAGGGCCAACCCAGGCCAGGAGGGATACGTAAAACATACCACCGGACAGGCAGAAATACTCGATTAATAAATTATTTTTTTTTAAACCCACCAACATCTCTACACCAGAATCGAACTCATGTCTTCTACGTGCATCGGCAAATGCTGCACGACAGCCGTCGGTGACTGGGGCGGAGATAAAAGGACATCCCAGGAGTATCGGGAGGCATTAATTGTTCAAATCTTAAATTAACGAAGTGTCCAACACGGAATCCGTTTCACTACGAATGTGGGGAGTTCTCAATTATTTGTCAGTGTATATTTTTTACCACTCCATCCAACAGTGTGCGATTGTATGCAAAACAGGACCTCCGAATTTAACGTCCATATCCGATAGGACCGACCTAAAAATGGTGGAGAGCCTTAAAAACTCACCGAAACGAACCAAGTTCGGAATACCCGTTCGAGATTTGAACCAGAGTCATTTGTTCCGTAGTTCAACATGATACCAACAGAGCAAGCATTGCGCCTGAAGCTGTTCTGGTCGAGCGTTAAGGCATTGGACTTAATATACAAATTATTTAATGTTCTGAGTTCCTTTCTCTTCAAAATCGGAAAGGACTTTGTATCCTTAAACAAATCACTTGACCCAAATTTTCCCGTATTCCCAAGCTGTAAACGGATACGGGACAATCGGTACATACGGAACGTGAGAAAGATAACCCTATGCATCTAAAGGGTTGCAACAGAGTATGCCACCGGCGAACAGAAATGGTAAATCGGGATGAAAAAACAGGTCAAAGGAGTTAATGCGAAGTGTAAGACTATTTATATAAAAAAAACACTACTGACTTATGTTTTTTCTTTTAGAAAATATTAAATAAATGTACGGGTTTTAAAACTTCTGTCGACGTAACTCCAATCATTTAAGAGGCGCATTTCGACCCTGTCTGTCAGGACCAACCCCGCGAAGAGAGTGAAAGAAATGTCCCCGCAGAAAGACCGAGATCATCAATATAAATTCTCCCCGTTCGGGAATGGAACTCGGGTATTCTGAGTGCGACGAAGAAGCGCCTAATCGCTACACCACAGACGGCATCACTTTTGACTATTAAAATTTTCTACTAAGCATAAAGCAGCTGTAGGCAGCTCTGGACTTTGGAGGGGCAGGAATATAGAGGAAAAGGAATAATCGTACATCTTACAAAGGAAAAAAGGGGATTGGGGGGGGGGGAGGATTCTTAGAATCCCTGGTAGCTTTAGCCCAAATGGCTCCTTTAAACTTCTGTTCGAGCCCACAGCGGTTTAAGAAATGTACCAATATTAACTTTAAAAGCATTGCTTTTATAACTATAACTGTAGAGCAGTCAATAACTATTTAGGGAGGTGGCGTTGGTAGCCTTGTGGTTAAGCGACCAGGTCCGTAATCGTGTGAATGGGTGTTCGGAGGGTCGAGCCCAAGCTTGTTCCGACTTTGCGTTCTTGGGAAAGGCACTTTACTTGGATTTCCTGTTTGGTTCGGTTCTTTCTTTTCGAGATGGGAGTAAAATTCGGAGTA
>NW_004797296.1:917822-918930 GCF_000002075.1 Aplysia californica | reverse complement strand
CCCCACACACACACTCCCTCGACCCCTTCCTTTTCTCTCATGGACCAAGTCAGCTTTTTATTTCTTTCCCAACCCTTTCCAAACCATTTAAGTATTCACACTTTGTCCTCTCATCTTTTCTCGTAAAAGTGAAAGGAACAGCGTACAAGAAAAGAAAAAACAAAAACAAAGGCAAAACCAAATAATATCCTATACCCCAGAAAAAACAATAGATATAAACAAAAAAACAACAACCCACAAACAATGAAGTGCACCTTAATGGTCCTCTTACATATTCTATAGTTCGTTCCACATAATTCGTCCAGTGCACACAATGTACACCTTCCTGAACGCATGCGAGTATGCATGCTTTAGTTGGAGCATCTTGACAGACTACTCTTGTCCCGTGACAATAGACGACTACAGCCATTCAGCTCTGCAACCGAATGGGCAGATGAAGGTTTCTTAATTCTAGAAAGTGCTGAGAGCGATCCCTAAAAATTACAAAACTCAAATTTGAAAACAATAGATCTAGATAAAATAATATTGTCTTCGAACACGAAGCCTCTGTTGCCTAGATGCACAACATTTTGCTACTTGGTTGAAAAAGACGCAAGTGTCACAAAGAAACGCGTCCCACTTTAACTCCCTCTAAAAAACGAAACAAACAATCAAACTTTAAAAAAATGAATTACTCAACCTTTCACATTAAAATGACAGCCGGCGATGAATGCGACACACAAAAATGCTAACCGCGTGAATACATAAAGCTCATAGCCTTACACGGAGGCATACCTCCTGTCAAGAGAAAGCGCGTAAAACAAAACGTGCCTGTCAGGGAAAGCCCTGAGCTGTTAGAGAAAATGAAATGAAAGAACAATTAGGACAATGAGCTGTGCTTGTGTGACTTCCTAGAGTCACAGATTTGTGTTTTGGGGGAACGAAGGACGGTCGGGAACAAATGGCATGTTTAAATAAACAAACTCACTTCGTTAAAATTCCCATGGACGTAAAAATATACAAGTAAAGTAAAACAGGAAGACCCACGATCTTAGCTTGTCTTAGTTTTCCAACGACCTCAACATTCCTGCTTAAGTGATATTCCTTTCTTCATGTTCACCCCCCCCCC
>NW_004797296.1:909466-912169 GCF_000002075.1 Aplysia californica | reverse complement strand
GAAGAGGTAGAGGGAAGGGTGAGACTAGAAAAGACGGAGACCAGGGCTTCTCCTGTTACGTACATCATACCTTTTCTTCAGACAAACATTTAGTTGACGTAGACATCTTATTGTCATTGATTCTGACTTTAGGCTACTCATGTCGAAACTATTTATTCGGCTGGATCACGTAGAGCTAAAATACCGATTACACTAGTCCAGTATGTTTGCTCAAGTGAATACATGTACTTACTTAAAGTAACATCTTACAATTTTTCGTTGTTGTTGCTGTAATCTGCGAAATGTTATTCGTTTCCCGTTCCTCGGATCTGCTAATAAAACACGACAGGAGAAAGACAAAGCAGAGCTAGTAAAATGAAAAGGTACGATAGAAATTTTATAATGAGCCCGTTGACAACAGCGGTGACGAGATTCCACCAGGCGGGGAAAATGTCAGCTAAGGCAGCACTTCCTTAGAAAATAGTCTGTTGCCTAGGATAACACCCATAAGTACATTATGTGGTATGTTATCCATATCAACAAGTCCATTCCTTTCAACTAAAGTCTTAACAAAAGAAGCACCGTTAGTTTAAATTCTCGTTCATTTCTCAGCTTTAGAGCTTGATAACACAAAGCGTGTTGTCATCTGTGTAAGAGTAATAATAATAATAACAATGTATGACATTTATGAAGCGTTCAACCCCGGTTTTTAAAACATTAACCCAAAACACAGGCTCTGAGCCCTTTTCAAATTACAAGCAGCGACACATAAACAGTTCATTGTGCTCTGACTAAAAATCTAGACGATCTCTTAATTCTAAACCAAAACAACAAACAAACAAACAAACAAACAATCAAACAAACAATCAAACAAACAAAAACAAACAGAAATTACTCGACCCGACTATTGCGTGTATTATAAGATTTGATCCCTCTTAAATTTCCAGGCCGTGTGTTTCAAATTTTGGGACCCTGAAATGCAAATGAATCTGCCCCTTTTGTTTTAAGTTTCATTACTGGTGAAAGCAATTCCTTTTTGTCAGGTGACGACTTTAAACTGAGAGCTGGAACGTTCAGTTTCAACAGATTTGATAGGTACGAAAGCATGTGGACAGTGTCACACAGAGGCGCCCGAGCTTCTTGTACTATATTACTTAACTGTTCAAACTCTCTGGAGCACAGACTTACTTCCCTCCCAACCCATTGCACAAGCTTTGTTACTGCAGCCATGGCGACCAGGCCGTGTCCATGGAGATAAGAGGCTCAGCAAGGAGGGAGGATGATGTCAGACGACCGTTGTTTTCAATAAAGGCAGCAATCCTCATGACCAACACTGATCAGATCAATCGGAAATCGAAGTGATCAAAGTATTTCGCCTCTTCAGGCCGGGTAGGACTTCTCATCTCCCCTAGATGCCTGTGGTATAGCTCTCTCCCCGCGTCTTGTACCCTGCCCCATTTTTCTTCTCTTGCGCCACTTTTTCATTTTCATCTTAATGGCGAAATTCTCAATCCTTTCGTTCATTCCAGTATCTTCCTTCCCTACCCATCCCCACCCTCCCTCCCAACTTCGTACAAAAATCCCCTGAAAGGAACAATTAATTTACAGTGAGCAAAATCCCCCCCCCCCAAAAAAAAACCAACCAAACAAACAACCCATTCAATATAGGTCTTGCCTTTCTTCTGCACTTGACTATTCTTGCCAAACGCTAACTTACATTGCTGACATTACTCGAATGCGTATAGTATAGTCTATTTGGGTCAAGGACAAGTACTTTATAATTGTGAATAGTTTCCTTTGCTTTCCGCGATCAGTTGAAATTCATGTTTTTAAATCAGTGAACTTAGCGCGTAAAAAAAAGAACGGCATTCAAATTCCAAACTCATGAAAAGACATGTTCAGGCCATTGAAGTAAATGAGATGAAAGACCTTAACACCAGGATAACTACAAAGTTTGCTCGCAAGAGTAGGCTGTCTGAGATTCCCATTTTCAACAATAGTGGAAACTACAAGACGGCACGTTCTGGCTCTAAACACTTTGCTCACACTTATCAACATTAGGCATTGCTCAAAAGGACAAAAGCTTTCACCCAGCGCACGAAGCTCAAATGAAGAAAGGAATATAACGCCAAACAGAAAACTTGAAGAGCATTTCTGAAATATTCAGTTTGAAAAAAAAAGCTACGGAATATAAATTCTGCCTTATTCAGAAAATAGATTAAGTTTCGAACCCACTTTAGACGATCTGTTTAAACTCTTTAGAATTTCTGGTCTAATTACAGAAAAAGGATTCCAACTCTTTGTGTTCCTTCGGGGGCACCGCTGTATAAGTGTCTCAAGTTATGAAGAAAACAATTACTTTAAAAACTATCAAAATACGTTACGTGAAGTACTTACTCCGAGCACACCAGTCCCCCTTCCCCCGCCTTTACCTCAAGGTTTGAACATTAACACACCGAAGTCAGCAGTGTGACCGTTAGGTGCTTCGCCGTTGCAAGTAGATGATTTGAGTTCAAGTCTCGTATGGGTACAGTTTTTTTAAAATCGAGTATCTAATCTTTTTGCTAGGTAGTTCATTCCCTTTCAGTCAGCGTTAGCCATTACACGCAGTCTAAACCAACCTCCTTAATGGTCTAGATTGATGCAATGGGAGCGTAATCACCTCCATATAAAAAAGAAAAATGCAAGAGAGAGAGAGAGGGAGAGAGAGAGAGAGAGAGAGAG
>NW_004797296.1:906737-908028 GCF_000002075.1 Aplysia californica | reverse complement strand
TGTGTGTGTGTGTGTGTGTGTGTGTGTGTTTGTGTGTGTGTGTGTGCGCGCGTGTGTTACAATTACTATTCCACAATCTTACCACGAAAGACCACTAATGCAGGTGGACAAGACGACGCCAAGGAAAGTAAAGTTGATGCCCTTTTCTATAAGTTAGAGGAGAAATCTAATTCTGTCTCTGTCTGTCTCTCTGTCTGTCTGTCTCTGTTAACAAGATATGGGACTCTCAAATCAAATGTCCATCTCCGATAGGATTGAGTCAACCGGGTGTACAGTTTTGAACGCTCTAAAACCGAAAGCGCCTTGTTGGGGATTGGAACTTGGATCACATGTGCTGTGGTATAGAAAGATACCAACTGAACTGACCGCGTATCTACAGGAAATGGGATTTAAAAAGATAACGAAAAAACAGTGATAAAATGTCCTTTTTTCCCCATTAAAAATAGATATTATGTCAACATCGGCGTCACCTCCATCATCATCATCATCATCATCATCATCATAACCACTACCATAACTACCACAACCGCCAACAACAGGACCACCCGTGCAGCTGTGCAGCTACCTTTTGAAAATCTTGTAAAAATACATGGATTTAAAACTTCTATCGCTACAAATTGACAAATTATTACGAACAAAGGAGAACGAGACAAACATTACAGAAGAAGAAATACCAACACTAATCCCTACATCCGCAAATGCTTACGTGCGCTTTCTCTCACACCCATAAAACCCAAACGCATTCACGAAGTGGGAAGAATTAATAACAAATTAACACTTTCGAATTCAAAGCTTGTTAATGTTCCAAATTCAAAACGTAAATTCGTCACAACACAAAACTCACCAGCTTTCCCCATTAAAACCTTTTCTTATCCACATAAAGGGGGGCTATAAAATCCAAGAGGTCCAGTCTCCCACGACGTGTGGTTTCTATCCCAGACCGCAATACAATCAGCTCGTTCGTGAATGAGCCCTAACAGAGGCCGATGATATACCCCAGCTAACACAACGTAAATGCTACATCGGCAGGAAGCCTTAGTGGGTAACACCCAACTAATCTTTCATTTCTGTTCGTTTCCTCCTGAGGGGTTGTTTCCTGATGCTAACAAATATGTACTAATGTACTAATAATTGTAAAGATAGGAGTTTTACGCCCCAATCAACACTATTAACATCATTGTGGGGGGTGGGGGGGAGGAGGAGAGACGGTTAGACCCTGCCTGAGTGCCTGTCAGGGCCAACCCGGGCTGAGAGGGATACCGATTAAAAATAAAAACTATTTTATTTTTAT
>NW_004797296.1:904964-906152 GCF_000002075.1 Aplysia californica | reverse complement strand
AAATGTTTAATGTGTCCCACGGGCTCATGTGACCTTATGCAGTTGCAAACGCCGTAAAACACTACTAAAAAAAAAGAAAGAAAAAAGGATACCGATGCTCGGTACAAATTCTCCCAACACCTGTTGCTTAGCCTCCAATTCTTCAGAACACAATATCTATATAATTGTAAAGGGTTGCAAACATGTTACACATCATCCGTGAACAAAATTTTGATAAATTAGAAAGCAGGCTGCTTCAACTCTGTCTATCAGGGATGAGCGCCAGGCTGTATGGGATACAGTATCCCAGTATCCCATATCAGACAGACAAGAATACTTGATTTAAAAATAAAACAATAACAAACAAATAAAAAAGCAAACTTTCGGCACGTGAAGCGGATCCACGTCTTGTACGTGCAACGGCGCGCAATCTTACCGCTACACCACCACCCACTCCGGCTATATCCCAGGAAAGTTGTCAATAAAAATATTTCCGAAATAACTTACCCCGAGGAAAGTGCTTTTTCCAGTTGCGTGATCTCTACATCGTCCAAGAGAACCTGTCTTGTTACATACTCCAAGTCAGTCCCGAGAACTTGTGACATAGAGGAGGCAGTGAGCCTGTCCCTCTGACATTCTCAAGTTTTCATAAGGTCGACGGCGCAAGGCTAACAGCGAGCGGGGTGGGGGAGGAAGGAGGGGGAGAGGAAGAGGCATGGAAGAAAGGGGGGAGGGGGAAGAAGCGGCATTTGGGGTGGGGGTAGGAGATAATCCTCCCACAGAGCTATGGGATGGGACCAGCGGCAATATACGGAATACCCGTTGGGTAATCTAAGAGGCGCCCGGGTGGGTGTGTGGGTGGATGGGTGGGTGGGTGTGGGTTTGTTACGACCGACTGGAGCATTGAGAGGTAAACTGTAAGAAGAAGCGGAAGAAAAGGAGGTGGGTGAGGGGGGGGGGGCACAGCTGTTTTCGTATGTATCTGCGGGTGGGTGTGGGTGGGTAAATAGGGGACGTAGGTGGAAGGATTTGTGGGGTACGTAAACTATTTGTTCACGACGAACTGTGGCTGGATAAATGACAATGTGCGCCGCGCATACATATGATAATGTTGTAATATAGTTACCCCCCCCCCCCAAATCTCCCAACCCACTGCCAACCAAGCACAGCACTTCTCCTTCACGAGTTACTTTTCTGTCTCTCAGTCCC
>NW_004797296.1:894236-902048 GCF_000002075.1 Aplysia californica | reverse complement strand
TTCTTCTTCTTCTTCTTCTTCTTCTTCTTCTTCTTCTTCTTCTTCTTCTTCTTTTTCTCTTCTTCTTCTTCTTCCTTTCTGTCCATGTGCCGTTCATCCCCCTGTTTCTTTGCATAGTTGAAGGAACCTGTCTTCTAAATGACCGAAATTGAGTCAGTGGAGGTGTAAAACAGCGACATCTACGTTATTAATAAACAGACATTTGCGCAATTATACCAAAATACAGAATCCCAGTTTATATGAAGCAGTGCTTTCGAGTGGACCAAACATTTGTGAAGCGTGCTGACAAAATGAGTTACTTCTCGAATTCAAACCTTATGGAAATAGATACACATCAGGCTTATAGGTGAAAATTTTACAATTAATAAGTATGAAATAATAAAAGGCATGTTATAGTAAATAGCACCAGAAAAATTCAACAGATTTGACCACAGTGTCGATATTTGGCCGATGTCTCATTTGTGGATTGTGAGAAGTAACTCATTTTGTCAGCACGCCTCAAATTTAAATCTGAATGGCAATAAACTTGAATGATATACAACCCTCCCTTAAACAATAGGTTTTGAGAAGGTGTGATATCGATCAGCAAACAGTGTGAGACAGGGATCGCAGGGCAAGAATGTTCTATAATAAGTATAACGTTGCTATAAATGTCCCAGACACCTATTTGGGCGACACTGGTTCCTTATCGATTGGCTGAAATTGGACCAGTGTCAAAATAAAGCCCCCTTCAAAATCCGATATCGGCTCTATTTGTGTCTTGTCATTTCTGAGACAATGCGCATACCAACGACTGACCCTGTCTGTTCTTTTCTTTTCTTTCTCTCCACAGTCTAAAAAAAAGAGACAGGGTGTGTTTCGTTTACGTTACACAAAAAAAAAATATCGTCACGTTCATGGTCATTAGCAGTTGGGAATAAATAAAAACATGACATATTTTCAGAAAAATGCGAGCAAAATAACGGATTAGGCAGTTTTAGGGACATAACAAAACAGATGATGAATTTTTTTAAAAATCTACTGTACGATAACAGTCATATTATAATTGTTGGCAGAAAGAAAAACAAAACAATTACTCAAACCAGCTGTAAATAAGAACAGGATACCATCCATTGAGTGCTGTGGATAGCAAAGAACGGAGCACAAAGGAATACACAAGAAGGAAATGTTTCTGACACATTTTAAACATTAGAGACCAGCGAGAAATGGGAGACATCAGCATGACCACTGACCATCATGCCCAAAAACAATTGGACGGCATACACTAAGGCTGGTCCCTTCAGCCCACACCCTAATCGTGCAAAAAGGCTACTGAAATCAATGTAACAAAACAACCCAAAAACTCAAAACTAATTATTAATATGATCGGCGTCTATTTAAACAAAAAGTGAGAAAATTCAAGTTCCTACTATCCTGAGCTTTCGCCACCTTCTCTGTTATAAGACGTTTTATGGGAAAAACCACAGAAAACCCCCCCACAAAACAACAACAACAACAACAACAACAAAACACCGACGAAGGAGGAGGTTACATCCAGTGGGTAACAATGCCATACGGACTGCATTAATTGGGATTTAAAACAAATCAAAACAAAACAAAAAACCAAAAAAAAAACTTACTAGGCAGTAACGATGGCTCCATTGGAACCAAACTGGAAATGGACGTGGAATAACACGATTGAAATCTCCAACGATAAATTCTTCAACTTGAATTGTTTGGAGTCACCGTTCAGTCTTGTTAGAGATGGACAAGCAAAAGTCGATGCGCCCAATTTGACGCCCATCCCCAATAGGACTGAGTTATGTGAACCCATAAATCAGTCAGATAAATGGTGTCTTGGCCTATCACTTAAACTTACAAAACTTAAAAGAAACGTAAACAAGAGGGGGAGGAGAGGGACGGGGAGGGGGGGGCGGGTAAGACCACACCATTAAAGTGGCTAATGTCTACTACCAGGGAAAGGGAAATTTTTGCATTTCCTGATGTGATTGTGATTAGTCGACCATTTTCAATAAATACATATTCAATTATCGTCAAGTAAAAGATTTCCCTATCCCCCTTTCACTACACCGCCCCCCCCCTCCCACCCTCCCAGAGAGAGAGAGAGAGAGAGAGAGAGAGAGAGAGAGAGAGAGAGAGAGAGAGAGAGATGGAGAGAGAGAGAGAGAGGGGGGGGGTTAAAGAAAGTTTGATATATGTGAGGCGTGCTGACAAAATGAGTTACTTCTCACAATCCACAAATGGAGACATCGGCCAAATATCGACACTGTGGTCAAATTTGTTGAATTTTTCTGGTGCTTTATATTCTTTAACTATAACATGCCTTTTATTATTTCATACTTATTAATTGTAAAATGTTCACCTATAAGCCTGATGTGTATCTATTTCCATAAGGTTTGAATCCGAGAAACTACTCATTTTGTCAGCACGCTTCACATATTATGCTGAGCAAAGAACTACTCAATTATAATACTTTTACTGTGGTCCTCCGTTGGTCTATGGAACCCCGAGTGGATACGGCTCATTACAGAGCTAATGGACTTGTTCTGATGTTCTCAGATAGAACTAGACACGGGAATCTTGCATTTACATGACACTTCAGACACTAACAATGCGGTTTCCACCCGCTGGTAAAGAGCATAGACGAAAATTATTTGTGTGCAGAGTCGGGACGCGGTTTCACGTATGCAAAAGAGACGATGGTGATTATTTTTACATGCGTAATGTAATGTGCTTTTTATGCATGGGATGATTGGGGGGGGGGGGTGTAAACAGGCTCGCGGCACGACAGAACACCATGGCCAGGCTTCGTGAAGAAAGGAGACATCAGAGAAGGAATTTAGGATAATAGCATGACAAGGTCACGAGATTGCTGACCTCGAAAAGACCATCCTCAAAGAAACAGTTTCGGGGTCCAGGGCTTTGGACCGGGCTCGGGTATACAAGATGGCAGGGTAGTAATATATATTGTACTATAAAAAATAAAAAATAGGCCAAGACACCATTTATCTGACTGATTTATGGGTTCACATAACTCAGTCCTATTGGGGATGTGCGTCAAATTGGGCGCATCGACTTTTGCTTGACCTTACTGGGATACATTGGGTGTTAGACCCGTACAATGCACTACGTCCAAACGGAGGCTGACCACTCTCCTATGAACATTATTATTATCATTATGGTGAACAGACTCTCAGTGTGCACAGACTATGGAGAAAAAAAGAGGAAGGTAAAAGTGCATGCTGAAGTATATCCTTGTTTACATAAAATGAAGCAGAGCTAGAATTAAGTTACCCCCGTTCAAGGGCAGGTAGATAGGGAGAAAAAAAAGCATTTTGAAATTTCTTAAGAGGTAAAATATAACAATTTAACGTGACTTTTGAAACAAGACTGAATCGAAAGTGGAAAGCAGTCTTGAAACAAAAACCAAATTCCAAAAATAAGACCAACTCACGCCATATATGACAAGGAATAGCACGTCTTAAACTCGCTGAACCCTGAGCTTTCAGTTGAATAAAAGCGCGGTTTTTATTTTTATTTCGTACGAAGTAGGTGAATAGATCCACACTAAGATAGTGCAATGTCCCCACGAACTTGTAAGACTGACAATACGTCCCCAAGTGATTCAAAACGACTGCCTCGCGTGGTGCTACCGACAGAACGGTACGAGGCGACAGACCGCCAGTTAGAGCCCTGCTTCGGGTCGCCAAGGCAAACAATCTAACCCCGACAGCTACCAGTCCCCAAGTCATTTTGATGGGGAGGGAGAAAAAAGCCTATTCAGATATGATGAACTGCGACTTGGAGAATACGCTGTCTTATGTATGTAGTAAAGTCCAACTGTGGTCTTTGTAGCATGTGATTTAAGGTTTCTGAAGTACACGTACGACCTGAAAGAGGTAGACAAAGAGAGGAGACCACTGGCTGTTTACTGAGTTTACTGAAAAAGTGGCTGTTATAAGGTTTAGCAAACGCTGTTGTTGTTGAGGTCACAGACTTCGTCGTTCTCTGTCAGGGGAGGGTATTGTGCGGAGTAGATAAACACCACAGCCAAACATTCGTTCTAAGTTAAAGCTACCTCTCGAAAAGAGGAACGAGAACGGCTTTTTCCAAAACTTTGCTGATATAATTATAATATTATAATGCTTTGCATTTGTGTTGCGTTGCTTTTCGGTCCTTGATGTTTACACACAGTTGCGTCTTTGTATATTCTGAAACATGGGTCATATAAGCAGCGGGAACACTACAGGCGGGTCAATTTAGGTTCCTTGAAAGGAGCAGACGAATCTGAAACATTGTTTTTTGTAAAGTATTCGTAATCCCTTGACACAGGTATGATCTGAAATTAATATTTATTGTCTAGACACGTGCACGCGTTTCACACACACACACACACACACACACACACACACACACACACACACACACACACATGCATACACACATAATGGTGAGCTATGAAGCAACAGTTCAATGTGTGGTAGGGGAAGCTGGACCAAATACATAATATGTACATGTGGTGACACTAATACCAAGATGTTGGAGTTGTACGGATGCTCGCAGTAACATAGACCATTGCCATTGTGCCAGTTGGCCAGAATCAACACAAACATAAAAAGTCACTTGGTATAGATCGCAACTCTGTTATTGACACCTCTGTCTCTCTCTCTCTCTCTCTCTCTCTCTCTCTCTCTCTCTCTCTCTCTCTCTCCCTCTTTCTCTCTCCCTCTTTCTCTCTGTCTCTGTGTCTCTCTGCCTATTAGGTTTCTTCTGCTTGTGTTGAGTAAATTGTTCGGAATGAACGTTCTAAGAAGGTCCACAATGGTGCTGTATGAAATAGTACGGCATGGTTTGCTTTGACAATGTGATTTGGTATGCTATTGTGAGGGTTTAATGACCCTGTCAAAGAGGCACGTCAGTTATCCGAGAGGCAAAGCTCTCAGATTTAAAGACCATTTCCGACAGGACTGAGCCAAACAAGAAAAACCTTTGTCATTTCATAAACAGCCCATATTTGAGGGATTTAAACTAGTGCCACCGCTTCACAATCCTGTATAAAAATAATAATAATATTTTCTGAGCTAAGGGACGCCATTGTCTAAACAATGCAGGTTACAGCATAAGTAAAATATCAAAAGCAAACAACAGAAACAAACACACTTTGGCAGACAATACACTGATTCCAAAGACGAAATTCGTCTGAGCAACATTAAAGGCTTAACTTGACTTCATCCTGTGGGCAAAAAATATTAACATAATTCTGTTAACCCTTTATCCGAAATTAAACAAAGATAACGCATTCAGGGACACATACCTCTCGGAGCTGGATCTATCGGAGCGATCTCCCAAGAACAATCCTCTTTGCGGCGTGATTAGATTATAAATCGTCAACAGAGGGATATCCAGCCTCCTTGGACTTTGAAATAAAGTATCCACAGCTTTTGAGTGTGATGGAAAAAACACTTGGTGGGTTTCTGTCTCCCTTATCAAACTGATATCATTAGTGGTAATCCTTGGAGGGTGGAGGTTAGCAGTAATGTCAAAATGGAAGTTGAAGTGGGGAACTAAACATTCTCCTCACTGAATAACTTTCTGCTAAACCAAAACCGAGAGGAGAAAACCCGAATGGCTATATCTAGAATATTGAGGAATAAATACTCAGGCTCATTCGTTATTTGAATAATGACAGTGGTTCTTACTAGACCCTAAATTTTGAATTAGAAAAAAACATAATTTTTTATATTATTTTCTCACGCAGCACAGCTTTTCCAGACTTTTCAAGAAGCTTTCTTTGTATAATGTTATGTTATTTTTATAAGCATCTTTTCACCGAAGTAGGAATACCAACTCTACTGAAAGGCTGTTATAACATACAAAGTTACAATCTGTTCAACAGAGAAAAAACCATTCCATGGAATAGATCTAGTATTGACAGTACCGGACAAAATATCAACCGCTCCACTTACAAAACAAAAATAAAACGATTGAAATTTGAGTTTTCAAGATGATCGTAAGTATTTATAAGAATTGTTTTAATCGGCGATAACCAATATAACCATTAGAGGCGTTTAGTGACAATTTAATGGAACAGGCAAGTTTTCTTAAAATGAGCTTGGCATAGAGATAGAGAATATAACAGCAGTAAACAAAAAACAAAAAAAACGAAAGATGCTAAGTGAGTACCAATTATTCTTGCGGTGTCAACTTTGCGCTAAACTCTGAGAGCTTAGGTAAACTCTGGGAGTGTGCGCACGTTCCATCACTAAAAAGCGACGACAGAAAAAGCTTACATGCCAAACCCAACGGCTTAACTATCGCATCAGCCGTGCATACTCCTAGCCCTGATGAGTTTATGAATGCTTAAACTGAAAGAAATTTGCCACTTTCAAGGACCCTAGAATACAACGAGGAATATAAAAGCTGTTCGGGTAGATATTAATTTGATTCAGTAGGAAGCGGTTGGTTTAAAATCGAAGTAACGTGTGTATGTTCCACCTACTTCGAAAAATGGTAGTCTTAAAACAAAAACTCACCACGTTTAATCAACATTAATCAAAGGTTTCACAAACAAAAACAACCTCCTCTAAGTGAACTTTACAAGTATTCCTTCCACTGTTGCTTATCCAACCTGTCTGCAGGTACAGAAATTTCTCCTCCTCCCAAGAAAAGGTCAAAGCCAAAAAGAAGAAAAAAAATGTACACACTGTAGTATAATAATATATATCCTTACGTCCTGATCATTGAGAGGAAGCACAGGGGCAGTAGATAGTCCAGCAAGATGAGACCGTTAATGTCGCAGGATCTTCTGCTGGAGTCACCTTGCGTTTGGTGGAGATAGGCCCAGGGTTTTGGGCCACGGGGCGGGCGCGGAGGAGGAGGAGGAGGAGGTAGGTGGGAGGCGCTGGGGGTTGCCCACAGGTAGGGAAAACCTCCCGAGTGGACGGCGCCATTATTCAGTGAGACGACGAGCAAGCGAAGCGAGACGCGAGCGCTGGCTGCTGCTGTTCCGAGGGGAAGCATCTGGAGGGTTCTACACGAAACGATTGTTGTACAATAATGTATAGTTTTTCGTCTTACACGATCATAACCCTCTGCTAGATATATTTGTATAATACAGGTGTTTGTTTTCACGAGGTGAAGAAAAGCTTATCGTCTTTCTGACAATAATGTAAGTGTTGGGCAAACAAACAAAAACAAAAACAAAATAAAGCACCAACATAACAAAACAAAGCAGGCATTGTTTTAAACCTAACGCAAAAAAAAAAACCAACAACCGTGAAATCAAAAGGAACAATAACAAAAATAAGTAGAACATACCCGGTTGTATTGACACCCCCCGTTTCTCATTCAGTAGGCGGAGCTCTTGGCTCAGTGGTTAGAGGTAAAACAGAGGCAAACGCAGAGCGGTGGGGGTGGGGGGTGGAGGGAGGTGGGGGAGACGACGATACACAACAAGCATTGTCGCACTATGTACGTGTTTACGTGTGTCTCTCTTCAACAAAAGAAGACGAGGTCACTCTAACTTGTTGCTGGTGTGCACAGAAGATTTGATATTATTTTTGTCTTTCAACCCACTTTGGACTAGTGTCAGTGGCACAGCGGTTAGGCGCTTCACCGTTGCATGCAGAAGACATGGGTCCGATTCCAGCGTAGGGAGTCTCTCCATTGGCACATTGTATCCCGCCCAGTCCTGGTTGGCTGTGACATGCAGGGCCACAGCAGACCGCCTCCTGAATTATTTAAACTGTGTCGATGTGGGAGTAAAACTTCTACAATTCTAATTACAGTCCACTTTAAGGCTGGAGGTTGCCG
>NW_004797296.1:891340-894136 GCF_000002075.1 Aplysia californica | reverse complement strand
GGGGAGACGACAATCAGTATATTATAAAGTAGTTCCATTGACAAGGTTTGCGGTAAAAAATGTCCTTTCATATTTTCAACCTACTAAAAGGAGCAATAAATACAGGTACGAGTCTGTAAGTTATAATGTCAGACGCCCTTTTCGCCCGTACCGTACTGGTAGCATGTAATTAAAATGCCTCTCGACTCCGCCTATCCGACCCAATACAACATTGCATAAACTGAATAGACTTTGAGTACAATAATACACCGGTAGGGGTCGAGACTTTAACTTTGGGGTATTTTGTGGACCAAAGATCGTATGAGAAGGTGCAGAACGGTGTGTTGGTATACTAAAGTGCGTAGGATACACATTGTGTAATAAGGTTCATTGTAGATTTATCCCCTCGTTTGACTCATACCACGTACAAGTAGAAGACGGGACAACCGGTCCAATGTCCATATTTGATGTGACCCAGCACTACGAGAAGAAGGTTGAAAAACTTCTCGGTGAAAATAGTTTGGACCCCTATACCCTCCCAAACGAACGGGTCTTTCCTATTACAATGTCAGCTCACAAATTATCCTTGGTCTTCACTTTCCCTTGGGCCACAGTTGTAGTCGTGACGTCATGCGTAAAAGACGCTACGACGACCTAAATGTGGCCACACAGAGGATGGACACCCCTGGGGGGCGTGCAATGTTAAACAAATTGTGAAGAGGTGGTTAAGAGGTGGTTCAAGTTTACTTTTACCAACTTCTCAACAATCCTGGCTAAAGAATGTAAATACTCAATGTTGTTTGAACCACAGTTCAGCTTGATTCCAACTGGACTGTTGACGCATCGCAATTGGGAATATAATTGCAGGTCTATACAGAACATAAGGTAAAGGAATAGAAACTGAATACCAAATACCCTGATTCTAACCCCGAAACACAATCTGGAATCAATATGTAAGAGAGGAAGTGGAAGACCTATTAGGAGATGGGAAAAAGCAGGGTGATGAGAAACCGTCCTGTGTCGGATGAAACACAGATTTTACCATTCAGACACAATATATTAACATAATGACCGCTCTGTGGAGAGGACAGAAGGAAATATTCAAAGTGTACAAAATCAAAAACATCTGTTCTCCCTTGTTGATCCCGATATAATTCTCGATTTTATAAATGCATTTGACCTTTTCACTAAGTTTTAAATACGATTATTTTAATATGTCATTTTTAGATTAAGCTTTTTACCATGAATTTTTAACGTTAATTTTAACCTGATCATTGACAAAATGAAGCCGTACTAAGAACTATTGTGAATACAACCAACTTGTGTTTCGACCCCTAGTATTGTGACTATGCAGTTGCGAGCGCCGCAAAACTGACTAAACAAAGGAGATGGGGGGAAACATTATTTTGTTATGCTATCTTTCGCTTCGAAAAGAATTTTGCTGATTATGCTTGATATCGTTCTCTTACGCTCGGTACAGAGCATGGCAAAACAAATTAATGGAAAAACTATCTTTGACGAGCACAAAAGAGACAACATCATTGCGGCAAACCGTTCGTGCACGCCTGCTAAAGGAACGGACCTGAAGGTGGTAGCCAGGCTGAGGAACGTCCCAGAGAGCGTGCGAAGTGACCACTGCGACGTCACTAGCCGTCATCAGGCAGGGGACTGAAGCGTGACATATTAACCCTTTCTCCGTGGTTGCAATACATGTCTCAATATTTCATTTGGGTCCTTTCATTACGTTGACTTCAGCTTCAAAAAATATAATCGTAAATATCTAGCTCGTTGTAGGTAGTTGTGAGTTAGGATCAAATGTGGCAGAGAACTTAGGGGTGATATTACATAGAAGCTGGCTAATGGATGACCGAAGTTATCAAGGAGGAATGGGTAGAGAACGCATCCATCTGGTCAAGAAGAACTACATGTGGGCATTAATAATACGCTGCATTTGGTGTGTATTTGTCCCAGTTTGCGTGATTGCTCTCTTGTATCATAAGAAACAAGTTCATTATACGCTTTATCTGACTTTGTTAGTTCGTTTTGAAAAGGAAAATGAACACGTTGTGTTTTTGTGATTCGGGAAATGCGGGACATTAGCAAGTGCAAACACAAAATTTAGTACTAGTAGTGGCACTATTCCCTCTTTATTACGGTATTCCTTTGTTTTAGCTGCATGTCCACTTCCTTTTTTTTTTACGGTTAAATAATTACTATTCTGTTGATTTGCTTCTCTTGTGCAATAGCCAAGATCCCTTTTTTGTTAGATAGTATTGTTTGTTTTAAGATATCATTAACACAGTCTGTTATCTAAAACTTTTAAAAATCAAACTGGGGGCCTTTTTTCTGAAATGTCAGTAGATATATAGTTCGTTTGTTGGTTTGTTTGTTTTTAGCTGACATTAGACATCTCAGAAGATGACAACGACAGTGAGGGGAAAAAAAACCCAGATGCGGACCAGGGTCCACGGCATTGTGGTATTGTATATCTAGCCCATTGACCGTCTACACACCAACAGATATACCGAAATACTGGACAAAAAGTTTCTCCTCATTTGGGAATCGAACTTTGGTCTTCTGTGTGAGACAGCGAAGCGCTGGTAAACCAGTATAGTAAGTCTGAGTGACATCCGAACGGAGGGCTAAAGTAGACTTTTACCGGGAGACCCAAACCAGCCCCGGCTGGGACAGAGATCTTTTCAGTCAGTCAGGGAGGAAAACTCCGTTACTCCGTGATGTTCACGCAATTCGCTGTAAGAGAACCGAAGCTATTTATTGTCGGGTGGTTGTTGTCAACTGACGTGATGGCGGAAAGGT
>NW_004797296.1:888468-890908 GCF_000002075.1 Aplysia californica | reverse complement strand
AGAGAGAGAGAGAGAGAGAGAGAGAGAGAGAGAGAGAGAGAGATGGTAGAGGCAAAGGGGTGGGCTTCCGTCTGAGCGTCGTACAAGGACTTGGCTTTTCATTACGATTTGGGAGTGAAGGTAGTTAGGGATGAGGTTGGAAAAGAGATGATAGATGAGGAAGGAGTCTGGGTGGAGAGAAAGAGAGAGAGAGAGAGAGAGAGAGAGAGAGAGAGAGAGAGGAGAGAGAGAGAGAGAGAGAGAGAGAGAGAGAGAGAGAGAGCGTGGAATTATATATTGACCGTAATGATATCGTTTGCAGAAGGACCAATGCTACTATTTGAACACGTACTATGTCCCCACTAAGCACTTGTAAAAGTCGAGGGAGCATTTCTCCCCGCCCCCCTTCCCTTTTCCCACCAGCTTCAAATAAGTGTCTATTTTGATGATGGGTTCTAACTACTGAACAATAGCTGCCACACGTCGATATGAACAAAGAAAGGGAGTAGAAAGCATAGACCATTCAAGAGAACACAACAGTTATTCATTACTGTGACAAAAACAACAAGAGGAGGTAAAATGTTGCAACATTGATTACTTTCAAATCATACTTACGATAAATGAGTTTGGGGTATCATCGTTCATCGTTATTTATACACGCCATAAAGACAAAGGAATCAAGGGAAATCAGTGCTAAATAATAGCAGGCTTGGTTGGTCTGTATACAAATATAATATTTGAGTTATCGTGGTAATTTATTTGTACATATCATAAAGGCAGAGACATCGGGCGGGGTGAAGCATAATAGCAGGCTTGGTCAGTTTACGATATTATATTTCAGCTATAACCGTTATTTATTCGTGCCATGAAGACAAAGACAATGGAGGAATAATTAGTTATGAATTATCAGGCCTGGTCAGTTTATTCCAAACATCGCCCAGTGTAGCGTGTTTGGCGTCTGTGCTATGGGGGGCTGGAAATAAGGCATCTGGCACAGGGAATGGACGTCATTGATATTGGCAATTACTGACAGATGGACGTGGCTTGTATAGAACACCTGTTCGTTCAAGCATTCCCTCTGACGTCACAATGGCTCAAACAGGAAATCAGTTTGTAACAGGGTGTAGCTGGAAGGTGTTAATAAGCCTTCGGGCAATCTCAGCGTTATTTGGGCGATTTTGAGGCTTGTGGGTCAGCTTTGTTGAATTACTCTGGTGTTTTCGTGTCCCTCTACCATTTCCATGTGGCTATCTCCCCCCCCCCCCCTCCCCTCTTCTCTTCTCTCCTCTCCGTATCTATCTATTTATCTCTATCTCTTTCCCTCCGTTTGTTTGACTCTCTATCTCTCTCTCTCTCGATCTCTCTGCCTCTCTGTGTATTTGTTTGTAGGTTTGCGTGTGTGTGTTTGTGTGTGTGTGTATGTGTATGTGTATGTGTGTGTGTGCGTGCGTGCGCGCACGTGCGTGTGTACGTGCGTGTGTGTATTCGTTTATTTTATGCGCTAACCCGAGAGTTTTGAGTACATCTGTGTTGTGTGTGTGCGTATTTATGTGTTAAAAGAGTATAGATTGCATATATACGCCAATGTGAACATGCGCGGGTAAGTACAGGATAGTGTGTGAGTGAATGTGCGCGTATATTTACGTGCTCGTGTAAAACGTTACCGTAAAAATGTTGTAGCCTGCAAAGTAGTAATTTTGTAGGCCTAAAGATTATTAGGTACGACATAATATTTAAAGTGTCTCCTCAAGATGCTATAACTGTATTAGTATGATATTCCCTGTTTTACACTGATTCCGTTCAGACCCAATCTGTAATAGAAGTTGAATAAAGCCTTATTTCTAATCCGGCAATTCTGACCTACTTAGAAATCGTTAATTTGTTGGAATTCGTTTGTCCTGATCTCTTCTACTGGCATTTCACACGAGTGTTATCTTTGCATGTCATCGAAATACAATGTATTACTACAGGCTTACACTTGGTCATCTAACGCTAAGCCCACACAACAATTATCGTGCCCTCGCTAACTGAATCACCGGTAATCTGTGATAGCGTAAGCGTAGGGGGACAAGGATCAAGACAAAATGTACACATCAACAGACGCGGCGAAAACCGTTTGCAAAATTAAAGAGCCCCCAAACAAGATCAAAAGCACGAACAGCACCAAGGGTTAACACACAGATCGCAACATTGCGTCACTTTGGATTCTTCCGATCACAGATAACGTCTGGTATACAAACAATGAAATATTTGAACAATGCCAGGATCGGGGGGCGAAGGGCCCAGGTCGAAGATTCAAGCTGAAGAGCTCTTCCCTTCTGGGGTCTTGTCTGAACATACCGAACGAAACCCGGGGGGCCATTATCTGAACAGACCTCTGAATGTAGGCAGTTTGGAGAACACCCGGGGCTGTGTGCAAGAGCAAACTTACACACACCGTCCTAACACCACAAACTACCCG
>NW_004797296.1:879831-886375 GCF_000002075.1 Aplysia californica | reverse complement strand
ACAACAACAACAACAACAACAACAACAACAAACAACAATAATAACAACAGCAACAACAGCAACAGCAACAGCAACAGCAACAACAACAACAACAACAACAACAACAACAACAACGACGACATTGCAGTCACAAAACAAAATAACCGAGCAGTTAGAAACCTTATATGAAAATTGCCACATTATTATTTGATAAAGTTTCAGCACGAAGCCAGGCTTTTTTCGAGATCACCTGACCGTGTTTATGGCCACAACAAAAATGCGGAACAAAGGGCACTGATGACTATATCCCGACGTCGCAAATTATTATTGTATTTCAGCTTTTCAGGGTCAAGCCACGCCAATTTGTCAAAGCGGCGCTGAATGGGCGGAGCTATGACTGAGCACGAACACGCCGACAAACAGTTAACTCTTTAAGGTTGTTGTGGACACGTTGACACATACTAATTAACCATATTGTGTCTGATCAGTAACAGACCAAAGGCAATGTTACGACATACTCCGAGTTATCATACAAAAATCATAAATATGAATTTGCATAATATTTCATTGTATGGTTACTTCTTAACGTTTCCCATAAAGAAACAGAAATGCAAAAAAAATATGTGTGAATGACGGAGTTATACTTTCCCCCCCAAAGTGTACGTAAAAGCTCGTTTTTAAGTAGGCCTACCTATCGTTGAATTACCAGAATAGGTGTCTTCAATGAGTAAAGGACGTTAATGAGAGACTGAAATTTGAATAAAGAGGAGCACATCGATACAATAATGGTCATTTGGTGCCGGGTAAAAATAAGACTGACAAACAACAGAGGGAAAGTAAAGAAGAAGAGCCTACCGAAGACGCCCTCTAAACACCCGCTGGGTGACTGACGAAAACATCAGCGTGAAATTCATTGCTCGAACAACAATTACGAATATGAAACAGTACAGCAGGATCACTGAGCATACAGTCGTCTCTGGTAGTTCATAAATGTACTTCTACACTTTCTCTGTGATGTGACTGTAGGTTTGTTTTGATCCCCTCCCCCCAATCCCTGCTCTTAGTGACCCTTTATTTTCTAAAACTCATGGAGTTTTTACTGCTCTGTCGCTACATGGCTCTGCCCTATCAGAGATGGACTTTAAATTTGTAGTAGGTTTACTCTATTGTTAACTAATATACACAACCGACGTCTTTGATGTAAGCTTACAACAGTTCGGTGCTTAATTCGTCACCGCACGCAAAGATCTGAGTTCGTTTCTTGTGAGGAGAGAAATTGTTAGGGAGTCCCTCGATCTTTCTGTTGGGACGATGTATCCCTCTCTGCCTGGGTAGGATCGAAGCTCGCATTCTAAATGATATACTTTGTGTTGATGTGGGTGTAAAACTACAACATTTAGAAAAAGCTACTTTTGTTGGTTTCCGTTACTATGCCAATGGGGACTTCTTATACTCATGTTGTTCAGTAAGTGTTCACAACTCTACGCCTGCTTGGCTGTGTCCTATCGGAGAAGGACCATTGAGGTCAAAAAGCTACCATTTTGGAGCAACACAACCGATGCAGAACTACAATTCAGAACTAAAAAAACCCAAACAAGTTTGATTATGAAGAACATACATTTAGTTGAATTCATACGTTTTGTGCCTAGATGGAAGCTTTTGTCCCACCCATTAAGGGAAATCTGGACGGCCCCCGACTCTGTCCCTTATAGTGGGGATGCCCACTACCGCGATCGGGACGAGTCGGGTCCGATCGGGTCCGATCGGGTCCGATCGGGTCGATTTGATAGTCGGGGTTAGACAAGTAAGGGAGCAAAGCGGTCATCGTGGCACAAACTGATCGGCTCGGTCGGTGACCTGCAAAAACATACGCGTTTTTCTTCCCCAGGCCTGTGAATCGCGTGATCTGGTGGTTTGCAGCCAATCACGTGTCCATGTTGACACTCAAAATCCGGTGGCGCCCTCTTCGAAAAAGTGCGGACTTTGCGAACAGAGTTACCCTACTTGTGAGAAAAACAATAAAAGGGAAACTAACAAAATGTGCTATACCTATTCTTTCTCTGAAGAAAAGAAAGAGAGCTTCAAATGAAAGACTGCAGCACCATCTGAACCAATGTGCGGACTTCCGCGGACACTTTTTTGGCCAAGTGAACTATCTTGTTATGAACAATCTTTGATCATAGAAAGTTATCGATGTAACTATTGTAACTCATGTTTGTGGGATTCCAGGTGGCCGCAGCACTGCAACTGGGAACTGCAGAAAGGAGCCATGGAAGACATTGAGGTAAAGGTTTCTCTACTTTAACTTCCAGGTCGTCGGGTACAATCGAGGCGGGGTTGTAGTGTGTACAGAAACCACCAGAAAACGACCCGACCCGACGACCGGACCCGATCCCCTCACGCTATTAGCGAATGAATCTGTTAAATCCTAAGCTTTTTTATTCGGCGTGCCTACTACGGCTGGATCGAGCCGATCGCCGGACTCGATCGCCTGAAACTGAAAACAAACATGTTTGTTTTCGATACGATCGAGTCGGGCGATCGGCTCGATCGGCCGATCCCATCCGTAGATGGCCCTCCGTATTAGATCCCATAAAGCCAAGTATGAATCCGAATGGCAATGTGCATTGGCTGTACACCACCACATCAACACCTTCCCTAACGTAACCCTGTACATATTACCGACCTTTAGCTACCCTTATGCCTCCTTCGCGGACAGAATTCTTCATATTTATGCTTGCTTACCGACACATCTTTCGACTGCCAAGCGCAGGGGTAAATGAATACATTATGCTCGCGAGCCTAGCTCTTTGTCATTCCTCTTTTGTGACTGCATCGTGCCAACCTCATGCAAATTTTATTACACCTTCCACAGCAAAAGAAGTCCAGCTCTCTAGCTTGCCGTCTTTGCAGATGAAAGAAGACATTATTTCTCTCTTTGCACAGCCTAGTCACAATGCAGGAAGATGATAAATGTATACGTTACCTTGTGTGATACGAGGGAGAGACCTTCGTGTTATTTTTGATAGTTTACAATGGTCTTGTTTAAAAGGGAGCTTTTTTTTTAAAGAGCTAGGGAGCGATATGTTTATGAATTTGAAAACACCATTCATGGCTCTTCCCTTGAGGTGCAATCAGCTGTAAAGATATGTTTTTCTTCTGTGGAAATGTGATCATACACATGTACACACAGACTGATACACACACAAATAAATAAACACATAAACATACACACTCATACACGTAAATACTCTTAAATACATGTTTATATATTATGCACACACACACACACACACACACACACACACACACACACACACACACACACACACACACACACACACACACACACACACACACACACACACACACACACACACACACACACAAACCACACACAAACAGAGACACACACACACGGATGTGCCTTCAGTCGGGTATTAAATCGCTTTATATACAGCCATAAACCATAAAAACATGAACACCATTACGTACGCGGCTATATTCCCTCATCTGAAACGGTACTACGATGTTTTGATTGAGTTTTTAGTCTAACACCTCCAGAAATTATGGAAAAGTAATGTTGCACCTCGCAGGACAGACCTTTAGTTTTTGTAAGAGTTTTACGGCACTTGCAACACAATGGGGTTATATAAGTGCCGAAGATTAGAGGTGTTACAAGAGAGTAACAAACATGAAACAGAAGGAGGAGAGATCAGGACGATAGATGTTCGATAGGAAAGAAGGAGCAAACTACATCAGAGCACCTGCCCACCACCCACTGGACAGACCTTTGGTATGTTGGGCAGTGAAAGGAAAAGAACATCAAGAAGTAGAGAAATGTAGTCGATCAGATTAAACTGGATAAAGAGAAGCACATCGGCATACTAATGGCCATATAGTGCGTGGACATAGTAAGACAAATTATAGTCAGAAACATCAGACACAAAGGAAAGAAGTAGGAATTACAACAGTGGCTTCCTCCAAGTCTTTGCAATAGAAAATAGTGACGGGATATAAACACAAACACACACACCCATACACAAACATACACACAGACGCATACATACAAACATACATACAGACGCATACACACAAACATACAAAAAAAGGCACACACATACACTTGGACACATACACACACACGCACGCGCGTGCGTGCAAATGCACATAATATACCTGCGTATGCAAAATATAAGTAACGCAAACTGTCTAAACTCGCAGATAGCTTTGAGAATACGAAATATTGCTGATATTCACGGCCTCTCCTAGACGTCCATGTTGGTGGGTGGTTGTCGTGTGCTCTGGTGTGTGCTCTGGTGTGGTTTGTTCCCTTTTCCTCTCTAACACAAATATCCTATCGCCCTTACCTCTTTCCCTTTTTTGTATTTGTTACCCTCTTGTAATACCTCTAATCTACGGCACTCATTGTGTTGCAAGTGCCATAAAACTCTTACTAAGACTAAACGAAGGCGTCCTTGTGATAAATCAGGCGCTGGCCCATCTTCTACGGCATAGAGGTCAACTTTGCCTGTTTCAAAGAGGAATAATTATTGATTATATAGACAAACATCTCCTTTATCATGGCGCTCCTGCGGAAAAATGTTATACAAACGCAATACTAACAGGATACAATAAGCCACTGGTTACACTTTCTTTTCTGTGACTGGCACAGCTAAATACAGAGATAACTCTGCTCTGAAACATTTGAGGACGTTTTTTACAGATACGACTTTTTAGCACTGACACGTACACCCAGTTCTCTGTCCCATCTCAATCCTTGACTATCGCGAAATTATCTACCGTGAAATTCCACACTGCTGCATTATCTGAATTCTTTTATAACCCGTCAACACAAGGTATTTGATATGAGCCTGTGTCAGAAAGATCTGTGTTTCCACCCCGGGCTGAAACACGTCCTCTATATTTAAAGAGTGTCGCCACTTTCTGGAAGTTAGCGTGAAAAAAAGAACCAAACGCGTTGCCGTTTCCCTAGGTCTAAGTTGAAAATGATTATTTTTATTATTTTTTCCCCTCTCGGTCTGATGCCCTGACGGGAAACCCAACGCTCAGCCTAAGATATGATCTCTGTTTTGTATAGTAGGGCTTCTAAATAAAATAGTCCAACGTCTGTGCTGTTAACTCATTCAAGACGCGCGTACTGGTCCTTTGACAACGCTCGAAGACGCGCTGTTTTACGACAGGGTTATCCCACGGCAATTGACGGGACATTTGGACTACTCTTTCTTACAATGATAACACTGATTCAACATCAATTAATTTTTTTCAACTTAAGATGATAAGAACATTTGAAAGACTTATTAAGAATCATAATAATATCAAATGCAGTCTTTTGAAAAAAAAAGTGCTTTATGCAAATTGTGTGACGAGTTTAGTTTCGGTAATTGACGGAACAAATGAGATATATCTTCATCTGTCCAGTCAGTTACCGTGGAATAGCCTGAGGTTAAAAAAAAAAAAGAAGCATTGATTCGTTATCCATACACATCCAATTCTGTTTTCTTTACCTGAAACTTTAAAAGATAGACCCAAAAAAACACATGCATTTATGAAGTATGTAAACTTGCGTTTCTGGATTGTGCATGGCGGTTGGAAATGAGCCAAAACATGGTCTGTATTTGGTGCTGCTGAACAGCCGCATGTGCCCGTTTTGCCCGCTTCTTCCTTAAAGAGTTAGAGTTAATGGTTAGGCTCTTTGTCGTGTCAGGCAGAAAACTTGTGTTTGATTCCCATCTGGAGAAGTTCGTGTATTGCGTGCGCCCTGTGTATGTTGGGCTATTGTATCCCACTCCTCTAAAAATTCATCCTGACGGGAATTGTCGAAGCAGCCAACCTCCCACTTATTTGTCTAAATTGAATCGATGCGGGTGTGGCCATTTACAGTCAATTTATAGATAGAAAACAAACAGGAAATACATTTCTAGTACGTATTAGTGGTTGGTTGGCGGAAGCTCTGGTGTGGTTTGCTCCTTCTTTCCTATCAAACATTTATCGTCCTTATCTGTCCTTCTTTTTGTGTTTGTTGCTTTCTTGTAATATCTTCGGCACTTATATGACGTAATTGTGTTGCAAGCGCTGTAACATTCGTACTAAGACAAAACATTATACGTTCTCAGATCTGCTAGGGTTAACATTTTGAAATTCCCATCCATTTTGTCTTACGAAGTCAGTGACGTATGTAACAATTTCTTTTTCTTTTTCTTTGACAAATTTCTTTTACAGACATTAATTAGTGGTCTAATTGCATACTAAAAATTAACAAAAGTCTCAGGCAAAAAAAAAAAGAAGAGTTTTTTCGCCGAAATAGATTTACAACAGCAAACCAATTCTTTACCTCGCTCAGAGTTGCCTTAAACTTACATGGTTTCTTTTTCTTTTACGGCCAGGGGTAGGCAAAGGTCACAACATTTCCTTGTTCTGTTCGAGTTAACGGATTTATTTTCCGGATATAAACGTAGACTAGAAATGTTGGAATCTGGAACGGTAAATTAGTTCTCTCTCTCTCTCTCTCTCTCTCTCTCTCTCTCTCTCTCTCTCTCTCTCT
>NW_004797296.1:878327-879687 GCF_000002075.1 Aplysia californica | reverse complement strand
TCCCCCCCCCCTCTCTCTCTTATGCACACACACTTGACCTATACACTTATAAATGCGTATATATACACACACACTATAGCTCTGATATAGCCACTGTCTAGATGTAATAGCTTATGTGTACTGATACACCTGCAGTGTGTTATCATAAATACAGAAACAACGTAAATACATAAAACACAATTTAAAATTCTACATTTTGCCTTCACATTTTGGTAATATTTTTTTTTTTTTATTGAGTCCTCCTTGGCATTTGATTTTTGTAGAAGTTTAAGGTTCGTTTGCTTTGTTTTTGTTGAAGTAAGTGTTTTTAAGACATTTGCAACACGGTTAGGTCATATAAGTGCCCTAAGTGACGATTAAACGTGTTACAAGAGAAATTAAAAGGTTAGTTTGGAGGAGAGGGGGGGGGGTTGGTGGTGACGCAAAAGCTACACATATATTATGCGTGTATGTAAGGCATGGATTGCAGTAAAGATAGAGCAAGGGCTTGGCGGGTTGATCTCATATCACGACACCCGAGTCTCCGCAGAAAATGATGTCATTCGACAAATGCAACATGAGTTCTTGAGTGTTAACACATCCAAGACTGCCGAACAAAGCATCATTTTGTTACATTACGTGAGGCTTGAAGGGATAAAATTCTCAAGTGTCTCAAGTGGGGTACTGCACAGTTTGAGTCTGAGCTTATGTTGATGACAGCATAGAGGGCACCCCAATTGTTTCAGTATGATAACCGCAACACACACACACACACACACACACACACACACACACACACACACACACATACACATACACACTCACACACTCACAAATCGATTTTCTTCTTCTCATGTATGTGTATATGTATGTTTACGCTGATTTTAAAACATTTATATGTTTTCCTCCCACTTTTTCTTTCTCGTTGTCTACTCCACCCCCACACCCCACCCAGCTCTCTCTCTCTCTCTCTCTCTCTCTCTCTCTCTCTCTCTCTCTCTCTCTCTCTCTCTTCTACCCCCTCTTTCTCTCTCCTATCCCCCCCTCTCTCTCTCTCCCTGCTCTCCATTTCTCTCTACCAATTCGTGTAAAGTTTGAAGGTTACAATAGATCGTGATTGGCGTATATTTCAGCAGGCTACATCAAAAGCTAGTTATTATGTGTTTGTTACGTTTTTAGCACTAAAGCATGGACGCAACGTACCTACTAATGATAACATCACTTATTATGGATGGAAAGTCTCATATTCAGTGGTTCAACACTGATTGAACACTGCGAGGTTTTCAAAAAACCTACGGGCTATGCTAGATGACAGCCCCTGAACATTGTCACATCGATGTGTGTGTGTGTGTGTGTGTGTGTGTGCGTGCGTGTGTGTGTG
>NW_004797296.1:876450-877899 GCF_000002075.1 Aplysia californica | reverse complement strand
GGGGTAGGGGAGAGAGAGAGAGAGAGAAAGAGAGAGAGAGATAGAGAGAGAGAGAGAGAGTGAGAGTATCAACATACAGACAGCAGAGACCGAGACACAGGAATAAAAGAAAACAGGAAATCGTGGAGTACCGTGATGAAGGTAGGATGTAGCTGGAAACAAGGGGCTTAGCTTGTGCCAGTGTCCGTTTCCTGACTTCCTGAACCCGAGAAGCCTCGTAATTTGTGCTCGCCCATAATATTCTCCTTCCTCTGCAGTTACTGTGCTGCCTCTCAGTATACTTTTGCAAAGTTACAAGGCTGAGTACGTCTACAAATTAAATTAGGTTTCTCCTACAGTCGGAAGAAATTTGAATTATTAACTATGTATCAGACTCACTAAAACAGGTAGATCTTGAGTTGTAAATTGTTATTTGATTCGAGGAAGATGTTTCGGATTTGACGCCCAGAAACTGTACATGTGAAGAACCTACTCAAGAAGTTGTTCACTTCACGTGTTAAAATTTTAAAACCCAGTATTCCTTGTCTAAGCTTAAAATTTGTCGTTTACTTAAAGCTATAATGCTACAAAAGCATTACAATTGAAACCTTGCATACATTGAAAGAACATAATGTAGTTTAAAAGATGGGAGTGGGGGAAGGTGGACGAGAGGGTAGGGGTGGGGTTGGGGGCATTAGGGGGGGGGGGTATGTAGGTCTGCACTTGGGAAGGGGAGGGGGTGGGTGGTCAAATCGTCGGTCATTTCTATATATTCCATCGCCTTACTCTACATTGTCCACGTCTCAGCGCTGATACATTGCACAATAAGTTTCAAGGGTCAATATTATGATGAATCAAAGCCATGAACAAAAATGATTTAAAAAGAGACGGGAGAAAGATACAGTGTAACAGGTATAACATTTTAGGGCTAATTAACATTTACCGCCGGTTGTGTCTTGTTTGTTTTGGGTGTATTTGTCATCTATAAACCAGGCACTGTAAATTACTCTTGGTTTTGAAGACTTTCATTTTTCTGAATTTTGCCTTATTTGCCCGTGCGGCATTTTGACGGCATTTTGACACTTCACGAGCATTTTGAGGACATGTCCTTTTTAAACTATTTGCCCAATGGGAAACATTAAAAGAGCTTCGTTAAACTGAACAATGAAGGTATAAGAAAGAATTACGCTCTTACACCTTGGTTGAGGAAGGGAGAGGATGGAAGATATGACGTGAGAAAAAGCAGGGAGAGGTAAGTAATAAGAAATCCGAGGAACTGAGTTTATACAGCATACAAGAAAGTAAATTGCGAAAATATTTTTTTTTCTTTCTGCCTGGCCTTCCCTGGAACTTATCTCAGTAGGCTGTTAAATGGAGGTTGTGTCCTTGGGAAAGGCACTTTACACGAATTTTCCTCATTTCACCCAGGTGGGAATGGGTACCCGGCTATGGACAGAGAAAGATTTTGTC
>NW_004797296.1:873028-875866 GCF_000002075.1 Aplysia californica | reverse complement strand
CACACACATACACACACACACACACATACACACATACACACACACACATACACACACACACAGTATGCGACTGAGATCACGAACGTCTCCATAGAGAGCCGCATATCCCAGACGCTGTGGACACATGACACGCCGGGAATTACCCGAGAGACCGAATGAAGCTGTGTGGATACCCTAACCCTTTCATTACCAGATCGGCTAGCGTTCGACTCCTCTGAATAATACGTGAAAGGAATGCTATATCGTCGGCCAGCTGTTAAAATGTACTAAGCTCAGAATTTTTAGCTTTAAAGATATTACAGAAAATATGTCCAGATGGACTAGCATTCGACTGTCACGATTTGGTCAAATTTCAAAGTCCAAATGTTAAAAAAGCAGGCAAAGATGGTAGTTACAGCTGTAACAAAAATGAAACAGTTTCTTCCCCTCTCCTAAAAAAAATGCTTTTGGGGTTAAGGACAGTTCAACTTTGTTATTACACATTTTGTAGATCTGTGAACATTTCGAAGACATAGTAGAATATGAACTTCGCTAACGCCATAGATGAAAACATCCGAACCCCATGACGGTTAGAATAATTCTTAGCCATCGGGAAATATTTTCTGTCACAGATACCTGCTCTAACATCCAACTAACGGATAAGTGAATTATTGGAAACCAGTGGCCACTAGAATCGTCTCCTGAACACTGATCACACGGCAATTTAGTGCAGTTTGATATAGCTACAACGAAACTTGCATCAGCGTAAGGTTAATCAACGGGCAGGAACGTACGTGGATTTCAAGGAAATCTTCGATAGAATTGAGTCAGGTGGAAGTAGAGCCATGAAAAGTCCTCAAACAGCCAAATTTGCAAAAGAATGAAACTTCAGCTTAGTAATTTTTCACCAAGATTTACATTAAAATACAACTCATTGCTATAACTATGGGGATGTCCAGGGGGGAGAAGAAATGGTTAAGTAAAAATTCCCAACGAAAGAGTATAGGACACCCTGTCAGAGTAACACGATGCAACGTGGAGCAAGGCTTGTCGCCGCATTCTCAGGTTTCAGCCATCAGGCCCTTGGCGCAAGAGGGCAGGAAGCAAATAGTGTCTGATATCACTCGGTTCAAATCTCCTCCCCCCTCCCCCCCATTTTCCTTCCACAAACGGACGAGAAACAGCTATCATGATCATCTCTCCACGGAGGTATACCCAGGCAAAAGTCTGTCAATGGAGCCATGTAATGTCAACAATGTAGGATTACCACATATGTGGACCTGTGGCACGTTCACCATTGCGAAAACTATGGTCTGTATTGTTTGAGAAATCTGGGGTGCCTCCAAGTTCTTATTTCTCGTAGAGGTGGTTAAAGAATACGAAATACTTAACAACTTTGGTTTGGGGGGGGGGAGACAAACACTCTCAATCAATATCATCTAGAGATATGCCCCTTTCCACTTATGGAAGAACAACATTACAGATTGTTGAAAGTTGGAGGGTGCCAGCTATGGAGGCTGAATTGGAAGGGGGGAGGGCTGCTATCCATATATTTTGCATTACTCACCTGTTACTAGAACAGTGGTCGTGACAATACTGGACGCATATTGATTTCCGATAGCATTTTGTACATTCTTATGTCATTTTGGCGTCGGTGGCCTAGTGGTTAGGCTCTCGGACTCTCAACCGTAAGGTCGTGGGTTCGAATCACGTCAAGGGCCCGACGTTGTGTCCTTGGGAAAGGCACTTTACACGAATTTTCCTCACTTCACCCAGGTGGGAATGGGTACCCGGATATAGACAGCGAAAGATCTTGTCAGTTTGTTAGTGTTTGAGCGCTTAATCAGCTGCTCGCACTGTATGCTTCCCGGGAAGCTGAGAATGTTTCGGAGTGTTCTATGGTCTGCTGGGGTAATAATATAGTGTAAAGCGCCTAGCGCCTGCTGTTGAGCGAGGATATGCGCTATACAAATGCTATCTATTATTATCTTCTTTTTTTTCAGGAGTATGAAAGAGTTAATTAGCTATTCAGAATATGAGTTCCAGTTAAATATACTATGCTGCTTAAAGTGAACGCAGATATACATCTCTTCTAAACAAAACAAAAAAGAAACATGGCTGAAGCCCTAACAAAATGCCAACACCAGTAAGTCCGTGAGAGGAAAGAAGATATAACAACGAGTGAACAAAATAAGATAGATTATATATAAACTTTATCGGTATTCCATTGGAAAAAAAATAGCTACTTGCTTTCGTTAGTTTTTTGTTTCACATAATGAAAAAAAGAAACAAGGGGGTAAATGAACAAAAAATTGCCCTACAACGTACACTTAATATCGTATTTCTTGTAAAAACGTATAACTTTCAGCGTGAAAAGGTAACCTCCCAGATAGCTGAGACGAAAGAATGGGAATCTTGTTTGCCAAGGACTGCAACTCCTCAGCTAAGAGCAAAGAGTTGTCACCCCGGCCTCCCAAGTCATATTCCGCTTAGTTAGCACAGGAGGGTCAATACACTGAGCGAGCTAAGAAGACACACCTCACTGCTAAGCCAATTCGGGGAGCGAATTTGGGTTGAAGACCTTCCAACATATTCACTACCATGTAGGTCATTGTTATGTTTACATTGTCTTTGGAAAAAAATAAATCTGGGTCTCAGATATCAGCCTCTTTTTAACTTTTCGTCTCTGTTCATGTTTGATTGTTTAATGCAGAATATGATGTCAACAGCGTCTGTGTGCTACGATCAGGCTCTTCGCTTTCACGTGCAGAAGAATTATTTCGATTCCCGCATGCATGTGTGTGTGTTCGTGTGTGTGTGTTTGTGTTTGTGTGTGTGTGTGTGTGTGTGTGTGTGTGT
>NW_004797296.1:870072-872919 GCF_000002075.1 Aplysia californica | reverse complement strand
GAGAGAGAGAGAGAGAGAGAGAGAGGATGGGTTTGAGGATTGAGCTGTGTAGAATTTTTGTGTGCATCTGAGACATTTTCGTCGTTTGTGCAGCCAGCCAAGGAAGAGGATTAAGTATGTGCATGGTTGGCTTTGGTGGTCTAGTGGTAAGTCTCTCAGACTTGCAACCATAAGGTCATGGGTAGGAATCCCGACACGAGCCCGCAGTTGTGTCCTAGGGAGAGGCACTTTACTCGAATTTACCTCACTTAACCGAGGTGGGAATGTGTACCCAGCTATTGATATCGAAACATCTTGTCAGGTTTTTTTGTGTTTAAGCGAGTGTAATCTGCAGTTTGCACTGTATGCTTCCTGGAAAGCCGTGAATGTTTCTGAGTGTTTTAGGGTGTGCTGGGGTAATAACAGTTGTTAACCATATAGAGCATGCTGCAGAGTGTGAATGTGCGAATATAAATGCAGTTGTATTATAGGAGGGAAACAGGTACAATGAACGATAGAGATAAACACCATGTTAGTTATATTTTTTAAAACATAGACACGTCGAAAAGATAACGGTTATTTAATACGGGACAGACGGCAACAACTCAGGAGTGATCACGTAGTAAAATTTACCAGGATTTCTTCAAGCCACCTGCACAGACAAGGAGACACCGGGACAGACAAATAGTTGCAAAATGTATTAACTAAAAAAATCTCACGTTTAGAGACAGGCATACACAAGTACAAGTATATAGGAAAACGAATGAAGGGACGGAGGGTGCAGAGACAAAATGATGAAGGAACATGGTCGAAAGAAAATCTAAAAAGAGACAATGATTTTTTTAAAAACCAAAAGCATTGGTAGTAATCAGAATCCACTCTCGTGCTTTAAAAACCCCAAAGAAAACAACCTAACTATATTTTATACAGAATGTAATAAGGACTCGTCTGGATATTATGAGGAGACAAGAATGAGGTTCGTTCACTCTGACAGTAGCTTGACATCCCTCTGCGTGTCTCACTTATTCCGGAAAAACGGGACGTTCCAGCTTTTCAAAAAATCGAAGTGGGAGCATCTCGTTCATTTCCGGTGAAGAAACACCCTGTGACCCCCTCGTTCTGAGGCCCAGGTCATTAAGTCCGGATGAGGCGAGCTGTTCTCGCTTCGCCTGATTCCATTTACTACTTCGTCCTTCGCCCTTGGTCCTCCCTTCCTCGACGTCAATCCTCAGGGAGTAGCGCTTTCAACCAATTTAACCTTCGATTCCAGAATCCAACCAGAACATTTTTGAAGATGTCCAAGAGTGGTTTCGATCTCAAAACGTATCCCGTTATTCCGGTTTTTAGTCGGAGCCTTGATTTGATCGTCTTGAGTATTTCATTCAAAGGAACTTTGAAGTTGAGATGGAAAACTCCTCCAAAACATATATGGGACTGCTGTGAACATCTGGATGCGAGGTCAGTTCGCACATGAGAGAGAGAGAGAGAGAGAGAGAGAGAGAGAGATGCAGACACATAGACAGGCACAGACATAGAGAAGAGATTGACAGTTGAAAGAAAACAAGAAATCGTGTGGGGGTATACCATTGGTGAGATCTTGTAGAAAATTAGAGGGAACAAGAAAGTGGCGAGAGGAGAAAATAAAGTTTTAATATCCCTCTTGCCTCTTACCTTAAGCGATGAAATCGTATCCCAGATTTCGACTTCCAGCTTTGAAGTACAGCGGAGAATACACGTATCTGAGGAAATAAAAAAAAAGTTTAAAATAGAATTTAAAAATAAAAGAGTTCAATTTTAACAGGGAGAACCTATGTGGCGGTGAAAAGATTGCCAACGATAATATCATTATGTTCATTAAGCAGAGGATAGTTTGTCTTTAGAGTATAATTACTCGACTATTATTTAAAGTATAGTTGCTGAAAAGCTTTTTGCAGTTAAATTTCTTGAAAAGTTTGTTTTTAGTCTTTAGTCAATTGACAATGCATTACAGTATAGTTGTTGGAAAACTCTTTGAAGTATAGTTACTTGATTGTTATGTTCAGTATGGTTACTTGACAGTTCTCTGCTGTATACACAAGTGACAGCTTTCACAGTTTAGTGTCTTGAAATGATTATATAGAAAGTCTATTCTATTCTTTGTCTCTGATACATTGAGGCAAACGGACTACTTAAAAAAGCAACAAAAAAGAAGGTAAAAAAATATAGCGATTCATTCAGGCAAGACGTTAATCAAAGTCCAAAGTCAAGAGACTACTAAGAAACCTTATAAAAACTACTAAATATTTAATATTCAAGAGATCAAGTAGCAGGAAAAGAGATTGTGACAATATCTTTAAATAATTGCTAATATTCTGAATAATAATTTGCTTTTCTTGGTGTATCAAAAATCAAGTTTAATTTTTTAGTGTTATTGACCTCGTGCCATTGACCTTAAGGAGCAGCAAGAAAAAAAAGAATGTTAATGTGAATACATAAATCTAATTTTCGTAGAATGCTCCGAAGGTCGTAGATTCAAAGCCACAGACAGTCAGAATTCTCGTCTTGCGGTCTATCAAAATTCAGTACATTATATCCGCAGATCTGCGAAACGAAAAGGCTTTTTCCCGCCCTATCTACTCATCACACAAGACCGGGATTATGAATAAGCTCTCTCATTGTAATTGAAATTCTACATTCCTTCTGAATACTGCAAAAATGCGACGCCATTTTTTTTTCGTCGTTTTTTTATCAGAAGAAGCTCTTTTGTATCCTCTTTTCTACTTTTCTTTCACTCAATTTACACTTTTTCTTCATGTTTCTTTGTCGTTATATACCGTTTTTTCGGTTCTGTCACTCTCTCTCTTTCTCCCCCCCCCTCTCTCTCTCTCT
>NW_004797296.1:866389-869972 GCF_000002075.1 Aplysia californica | reverse complement strand
GTGTGTGTGCGTGTATTTGCCTGGGTATTTGTGTACCTTTAAGTGTGTGTGTGGGTGTGTTTGTGTGTGTGTGAGTGTGTGTGTGTGTGTGTGTGTGTGTGTGTGTGTGTGTGTTTGATTGAAATAAAACAGGGACAAAAGGACAAAAATAAAGTGTTTTTGATATTCTCAAATGTATGATCGACCAGTCGCCAGCCGTCTCAGAATAGAATGTGTTAAAAATGTGAAACTGAAGAGAGCGTATAAAAAACATCAAGTATAACCAAAAAAGTAGCATGGGACCGAGCATTTCCTTCTGTCACAATGACGCTACTTTTGAATAAATGAATTCGAGCCTTTGCTCCGCCATCTATCTCCGGAACCGGCGCCACTGGTACAACAGTTAGACACTTAGCCGTCGGACGCGAAAGACATGGATTTGATTCTCTAATGGGGATGGATTTTGGTTGGGGTTTTTTTATTGAGTTTCTTCGTATGTCATCTAGGATTCTGTGTCCCTCTCAGCCCCAGTTGACCCTGACATGAAGGCCCAGAGCAATCTGTCTTGTAAAAGATGTAGATTCTGAAGATGGCGCGAAAAACAGAATAATGAATGCCCTGCTTCGTTTTTCAAGTATCCAGTTTTTGTGAGTTGAAAGAGGCGTACACATAGGAATGTATGAGAAGAATTGCAGATTTTTTATTCATTCACTAACGTTGTTGGCGTTAAACTCGTCGGGGCCACGAAAATTTTACAATTGAACTGATACCCTTGTCCATTTTTTCTCTGAACTTTTTCGGATTCATAAAAGATGTTCTCCAATGTCCAGTCAGAGGCAAACAAATCTGTGTTGCAGAGATCGTATTTTATGTCTAGTAGGGCTGCCATTGACTCAAAAGACTCGAGATAAAATGAAACGTTTAATCATAGAGATCAAACCAGCTGTTTTGAATGGACGAACAGCAAGTTCCACGCTCAGGCTCGCTATGCCTTTTCCACTTTCAAATGAGTTTCTTTCCTTTGATGCTATACAGCGCTGGAGAACCCTGCTGAGCACTTGCAAATTTGAACCCCACGGTCTCTGCAACTAGCCGCTAATTCGATTCTGAGCTCTGAATAAAATATTGGGGGGGGGGGGTTTCAGTTTAGTTTTCTTATTAAATGCTTTTCTGTTGTTGTTTTTTTTTGGGGGGGAGGGGGTTGTTGTTTTGTTTTGTTGATGGAGAGCACAAAACGGGGAATGGATGTCAGTTATTTTGCGTTTTTTGTGTGTGGGGAACGGCTCTGAAACCGGAAGTCTCATCGATAGCTTTATGACAAGCAATGATGACGTCATACAGAAAATCTCCAGCGTCTGTGGTGTAGTGGATAGGTGTTTCACTGCCCTAATGTACAGCACAGCAATGATGTTGTATCCTTCATTCCTCCTATCAAACATCTGTTGCCTTTTTTTCTCTTCACATTTTCCTTGTATGTTTCTCTACAGTAACACTTCTAATCCTCGGCATTTATATGACCTATCTACTTATGTTGCAAGTGTTGTAAAGTTCTTGCTAAAAGTGAAACTTAAACGAAGCTGATTTTGCTGTCTGACACACCAGTAACTCTTTAGACAATTGACTGCCAAGAAATCAAAAAGGTAGCAGTTTGACTCAATAGTAGGTGCGCCCACCCCGCACATGTACTATTTTCTTCAGTATGATGCAACTCATAGAGATTACATTCCACACAGCTCCCAGAATTCATAAAGGAACAAACTATGTTGAGGGGGAAAACGCAGAAGAAAGAAATAACATGAGGAAACAGAAATTTGGAAAGAAAGGCGGAATCTTATTTGCACCGAGGAAAAGCATCCCCTAAAACAGCGAGGAGACGCCTCTCCCGGCGGGCCCCGCGCCCATAAATCCTGACTTCCCGAGAGACATTCCAGTCGCGTGCAAAAAAAAGCAAAGTTGACACATACGTCCTAGGCGCATGCGCAGGAACTCTCTAGGGAAAACATGTTGTCCGCGGTACTTTTAACTTTTGGCAACTCTGAAGAAAAGGAAATCGTCAGTTTCCCGACTTAAATCGTGTATGTGCGTGAACACAGATTTTCAGAAAAGTGTGGGGAAAAGACGTGATTGCTTTCTTAGTGTCGACCAGAATTTCTCAAACTTTTGTGCACAGTTTTCCATTCACATTTTATGTATTACAAATTGTGATTACGAGTGGAATGACATAATTTGAAAAAAAACCGTGTCTTAAATTGTTTGCAAATGACGAGAATACAAGTCCTCCTCGAGTTAGGAAGGAATGTCTCTCTGGGAACCTTGTATCTCCTTTGTATTCATAATTTTCAAGCAAGACCCATTTTGAGATACCGCAAGTCTTATATTTTTATATTTTCTCATATATTGCAGAGGCTCAGTTTGGACCTCGTTTGGCGTAACATGTATGGTTGATACGGTATCTCTGTTGGTACTTTATACTTTCTGAGTAGAGTGTTTTACCCTTTGCCCACAGTACTAGCCCTGAAACGAAAGACAGGAAGTTAATACTTTAATGGTTTAACTATTATGTTTCTCAAGTGCTCAAAATAGTAAGGACGACTGTTACTAATCCTGGCTGCGAAAGTCGAACAATCAAACAGGAGTCTGTGAAAAACAACCAGGACACCGCCTCCCACTCGAGCAAACTGGAACAGTACCAGCAGTAATACACCACCTGGACACCCAGTCAAAAAGGGCCCTTTTGTACAATGAAGACCTTAAAGATAAAACCTTTTGGCACTGGGCCTCACGATCAGGGGCAAGCCATGTATTGATCCCAGCAGAGACGAGCCTAGATTTGGGTTTAGCTTTAAGACTAACGTCACTATTGATCTCTCTTGCTCTAAGAAGTACTTTTCATGTCCTTTTTTTTCCTTTCTTTTTTAAAACTTTTCTTTCAGTTTCACCCATATATGAGAGGTGTAACTCTCATGAAATTGAAGTTGAATTTCACTTTATTTTTTATTGTCCAAATTTTGCCCATCAAAGGAAATTGTTCATTCCTCCCAGCCTGACTCGGCCCAGTGTCAGAAATATGCAATGTTTGACCCATGATAAGAGATATGAGCACAATCTTTACTTTTTCGATATGAAAACTTTGTTTAACAAAATATGGGTGTTTCATATAATGTGATGTGGACCAATGGCCTTCAACACTGAATAAATTTACTTACTTACTTTCATTTTCACCCTCGAGAATCGACTCAACCTGTCAGCTTGAGTCTCATTCTCTGAGATGTCCACCAAGTTATATTTTACTTTTGAATGTGTTGCATTTTTTTCTTTTGAAAGTTAAACCTGTACAAACGACCACTTCCCACTTCCTATTTTGCTGTTTTTCTACATTGTAATGACACTGTCTAAAATGTTTATTTAAGTTTGTCTAAGACAGCCACTTTTCTCCTCGACAGTTATTATTATTTTGGACAGTTTGAATTGTATAACTGTAAGTGTTGTCAGTATGGTAACGTTAAAACAGAAATCTGAAACATTGGAAAGGCGAGACAGCAAGAGAGAGAGGGAGAGAGGGGGGAGAAATGTAGAGGGAGAAAGAATGACAGAGAGAAGGGGG
>NW_004797296.1:861848-863103 GCF_000002075.1 Aplysia californica | reverse complement strand
AAGAAGAAGAAGAAGAAGAAGAAGAAGAAGAAGAAGAAGAAGAAGAAGAAGAAAAAGAAGAAGAAGAAGAAGAAGAACAAAGAAGAAGGAAAAAAGAAGAAGAAAAAGAAGAAGAAGAAAAAGAAAAAAAGCCAAAAATCAAGTCTTCAACAGCAAGCAAAGAACATCAAAGAACAGCCGAACCTGCTCTAACGTCCCCCTGTCCAAGACAATCAACTATACAAACAATCACTTCCCGCCCCCACCCCCTACATTTTTCTGTTATAATGACACTGTATAAGATGATCATTTTTCTCTTCGACAATGGATGGTCGATTTAGACAGGCTGGGTTGTATTCTTATAAAATTACACCAGTAAACGATAGGGCCGCCAGCTGCCAAACTCACCCCAAGTAATCACGTAGAGAATTGATTTAGTCTCGGGGGAAAATGACCAAAACATTATAATATCCCTTTTTTCTGTATCGCGAATTCAAATTAACCTTTCGACACCCAGACGCTAAAATGAGACTGTACTGAAGTTGCACTTTTGGGAAATGGATGCTATTTTGAACCAATGGCCTTGCTTCATGACCAGCAGTATTAAAGAGAACCTATTACGCAGACACTTAATAACGGCTATTGTATCGGTGTGCTTCGCTCTACTTCAGGGGTCCACAAACTTTGTTCAAAATGGGCTTCATAGCTGAGAGAATTCCGAACGCGGAACCTGGTGACTGTTTTATTCCAGTACAATTCAGTAAATGTTTGTTTTTTAAATAAAGACAATGAGTGACCAAATTTGAGTCGATAGTGCCGTAAAACACATACTGAAACAAACAAACAAACAAAAAACAAAATAACACCAGCCTATTGATTTATTAATACACAAAATACAAAACGCACTATGTTTTAATAAAGACAACAAGCTATAAGTTATGAAAAACGCGTTTAAAATGCGTTGAATATTGAATTTATTAAAAAGATTAAATAATTTTGGTGGCCAAGTCCTGAGCACAATTTAAAGACATCAACCAAGTTTTTTATTCCTTCGTTGTGGCATGGTGTCCGTGCAGCTTGCGAGTTTTATATGCCTTTACGCGGTTGTTTTGAAGTTTGAATCTGTGAGAGATCTACTTATCTTCTTCGTCTTTTTTGGGGGGAATATTCCTCCCTCCGTTCGAAGTGACATGAATTGTGTTTCAGTGTACAATACAATCAGTGCACTTCTGCCTGCTTTGTGGAAGAAATAATCTAAAATCCCCCCCCCCCCCCT
>NW_004797296.1:860005-861568 GCF_000002075.1 Aplysia californica | reverse complement strand
TCTATCTATCTATCTATCTATCTCTATTTATCTATTTATATAATATCTCGTATATCTCCCTCTCTCCCTCTCTTTTTTCTCAGTCTTTTTCTCTCCCAGCGTTTGAATGTACGTGTTCGGGTGTGTATGTGTATGTGTATGTGTGTGTTTGTGCGTGTGTGTGTGTGTGTGTGTGTGTGTGTGTGTGTGTGTGTGTGTTTGCACGTGTGCACGTGAGTATACATATATGTTCCCACCCCCCTCCCCCTCTTTACACGCGGAGACCTGTTCTCCTTATGCTATGTACTCTCACACACACCCATATCCTGTTGTCCGTATAGTATGTAGATCAAGACCTAAATAAAGCACACCCGTCGAGCATACTGTGTGCGAGTCCTCAACTCACCCCACCCTCTTATTATCCCAAGTTTTACCAATAAAGCTCTTCGAGCAAAAACCCCTTCCCTTATTGCCTCGGAAAAAAATAATAAACTCGAGTCTCCCTACGAAAAGAGAGGAATAATTTGAGGGTGATTGTCCTCTCTCCTCCCTTTAACTACAGAATCCCTCGCTCGCCAAAGCCCTCCCCGTTCGTAGTTAGATTTAGTTCTCCCTGGTGCCAAAATTAGAGCCTGGAACAGGAGAAATAAGAACCGCATCGCACGCTAGAAGAAGCGAAGAGACCCGGGGGCGAGAATGGAGAGGGCCTTGCCTTTAGCCACCAGTGCCTGTCGGGCGGAGGACTTATCGCCGCGGACGTTTCCAATCATACCCGCCTGATATCACTCCGCTCACACCTCACTTCCGGCGCCGGGGCTCCAATCAATAGCCTTATTACAGGATCGGGAAAAGAAGTTCCCAACCCGGACTTTCTTGTCTTGGCGGGTTTGAAGGACTGAGGGAGGAGTGATTCTTTTGTTGTTGTTGTTCTTTCTGTCTTTACTTTTTTAGTCTATATGTGTGTGTGGGTGGGGGGTAGGCGTCTTTGTGAGATTACGTTTTCCAACAAAATTGTCTGTCTCTATCTATCTGTCAACTAATTTACCTATTGATCGGTCTATCTGTCTGTCTTATTTATATGTCTATCTATCTATCTGTCTATCAGTGTATTGATTTACTTATCAATCTAGTGATCTGTCTGTCCTGGTCATTTACTTATCTATCTCTCTATCTATCTATTTATCTATCAATCTATCTAAAGCCAGCTTCATTTCTCAATTTGTCAGGGCTCTTAGTGTGATGGCCGAGAGACAAAGCGTTTAGGTAGAATTAATTATAGAAGTTAACTTAAGCCCCACTCTATCTGGGGTCAAGTTTGAGTCACCATAACATCATGCATGAAAGACGCTATTAACACACACACACACACACACACACACACACACACACACACACAAACACACACACACACACTTATACACATACACACATATACACACATACACACATACACACGCATACAAAGAGAGAGAATGAGAGAGATTAAGAGAGATTGAGAGAGATTGAGAGAGAGAGAGAGAGAATGAGAGAAAAAATGAGAGAGAGACACAGAGAGAGAAAGAGAGAGAGAGAGAGAGAGAGAGA
>NW_004797296.1:858375-859640 GCF_000002075.1 Aplysia californica | reverse complement strand
CTCTCTCTCTCTCTTTGTCTCCCCCTCTCTCTCCCTCTCTCTCTCTCTTCCTCTCTCTCTGTATATGTACGTGTATGTATGTGTGTGCGTGTGTATGTGTGTGCATATATGTATGTATGTATGTATGTATGTATGCAACTCCCTCTCCCCCTCTCTATCCCTCTCCCTCTCCTTCTCCATCTCTCCTTCTGATATTTAGTACTTTGGAGCAAGTTGTCCAAAGCTCTAAAGACTGGTGTACTTTTTTTACACTCCTGAAATGATACAGACTTTTTGCCATGCCTTTTTACCGTATCTATAGTCATCGTAAACTGAGATCAGGAGAAGCCATTAAAAAAAAGATGAGTACGCTGGATTTAATCCCCTCGTAAACTGACTTACCCGGAGCGTTTTTGAGCACTTAAATATCAGTTTACGTAAAGTGCAAATTTGATTTGCAGGGTTCTAAATAATTAATTTGGCCCCTGGACAGGACATAAAAATGTTTACTGCCCTGATTTGCTCAGAAGAGTGAGTTGGCATTAAGTCATCTTAGTAAAAGATTGAATAAATCTGAACCGATGATTGGAGATTGCCTGTGAATGTCGAGTAGGATTTTATTCCAAGACATGACTTAGTGCCACCCGGGTGTATTTTTATGTTTGTTTGTTTGTTTTTTACTGTTATGGTCAAAATGAATGTTATGACTTTTTTCCACTCGTTCTTCTAACAATAAACTAGTACTACAATAAAGTCGTCGGATCTCTATCCATCTCTATCAGTGTCTATGTTCACCAAATCTTGGAGGATCACACTTCTTGGTGTTATAGCGAAGGGATGGAACGGGGGTGGGACAGGAGTGGTTAGGACATAAAAGAATGGGACGGAATAAACCATTAAGCTTTTGTCGTACAACTCTGTCTTCATTATGGAAATAAAAACCTTCTTTCATGCTGAAATAAATAAAATAATTTTTTGGGATTAGAAAGAAGACGTGAATTGGACGGATTGAACGAAAAAAAAATAGCTCTTTGCTTTTGAAAAACCTGAACAAAGAATTTGCGTTCAATTCTTTGTCTTTCCTGAATGCTCTCCAAAATGGAAATACATCTTGCTGCCATTGACAGGAAAGAGACCCTATCGGAAGATGGCCCATCGTGCTGTCTGAGAAACGAAGTAAAAACTTGTAAATAAATTACCAGTCATTCGGTGTGAGTCTTCAGTGTGAGGTCAATTTGTATACTAAACCATTTTTCATCGGTAGATGGTCGTCTGCTCTCGCCACC
>NW_004797296.1:854383-858275 GCF_000002075.1 Aplysia californica | reverse complement strand
CCCCCCCCCCCCCCCCCCCCTCCACCCCCCGCTAAAGAACTCCTTTCTATTTTTCTATACTTTTTTGTTGAACTTTTGCTTTATCTTCTCGGGCACTGTGGTCAATAGAATAGTCTGGGACTCTCTAGACAGCGCTTGTCCGATAAAATATATCAATTCTGTCCTCTGTAATGGTCATGGCACTAGAAGTTCGATCTTGATATATCTGAGTGTCAAGGGCAGTAGCCATCAATCAACGCTGAGCTGAGAAGTCCAAACGTTATTCTTTAAAGCCTGTGGGTAAGCATGACTCTGGTAATGGTTTTGCGCATAGGAAAAGGGTGTTTCTAATCCTTTATTGTTGTTTTTCTTTGACAAGTGATATTTGTTCTTCAAAACTTGTGGTTTTCAAATAATATGTCTGTTTTAAATGGGTTTATAGTTTGTTTGATTTGGGTTTTTTCTTGTTTTTTCTCTCTGAGAAAGGGGGGGGTCTTTTTAGGGAGGGTTGTTGATGTTGTTGTTGTTGCTGTTGTTGTTGTTGTTGTTGTTGTTGTTGTTGTTGTTGTTGTTGTTGTTGTTGTTGTTGTTGTTGTTTTAATTTTGTATTGACAAGAACAAATTTGATCAAAGTTTTCTTTTTTATATATAAATCAGTTCCCAGTTCAGTTTCATTCACCCTGCAGTCACTTCTTGCATTCACAAACGAAGTGTTCCTCGAGCTTTTGAAACACTATATCCCTGCAGCAAAGCCTCAACCACTCCGACTTCTCCATTATTCACTCAGATTGTCACTGGTCGATAGTGTGTACCGTGGTATGTTTACGACGCCAACCCGTCGATACTCAATGTTATGATCTCCACCATCTTTTCATTAACTCTCCCTCCGCAACAGTTCCGGTTCCCCCCCCCCCCCTTCCCCTCCCCACACGTATTTCTTCCTCTGTGTCGTATCACTGGCTCGTCTATTGACGTATTGGAGTAATAATATCTGGGTGGTCACAGTTGTCTTTAACATTAACGTCCTTTAGAAGTATCCTTAACGCAAACACACAGTTGTATCACCATTGGTAGTTGACAAGCGCTCTGGTGTGGTTTGCTCTTTCTTTGGTTTGCTCTTTCTTTCCTATCAAACATCGATTGGTCCTTATCTTTCCTTCTTCTTTCCTTTGAATTTTGCTCTCTTGTAGTAACACCTCGACTGTGACCTAATAGTGTTGCAAGTGCCGTAAAAAGCTTAATGCACTTCTTAATACCCCGTTTGTTCTTTCAACCGATGCCATCTTATATTCTTGAACGCGGGCAATAGTAATAAATTATATTCACATAACATATCTTGAGACTCAACATACCGCTAAATCGAGCTACCAGTAACCTTATCACACTCACACTGCACTGGCCACCCATCTCAGTCTTGACACGTTCGGACTTTGCTTGATACTATTGCGAGCTCCGACGGGGAAATCTCTTGATCGGTCTGTCATAAATGATGCCTCTCCGCCATTTTAAAAATCCGTTTTCCTTTCTCTTCCTGTGAAATACTGCGTCAGTAGCTCCCATCTTTGGGTGGGCGCTTTTTCGTTCTGTAAATCAATATTATATATTGATGCTATATATTGATGCTGAAGTTTGTGTTATGTTTATCTTGCTATTTGTGTTGCTGTTGTTATTGTTATTGATGTTTATTTTTGCTGTTCTTGATGTTGTTGCTGTTGCTGTGTGTTGTTGTATTATGTTGTTATTGTTAATGTTGCTGTTGCAGTTAATGATGATGTTACTGTTCATTTTGTCCCCGTCTTTGTTGTTGCTGTTGCAGTTAAACATTTTCCTAAACCCTCTCTTCGTTGTTTCAAAAACTAAGCACTTTGTGTCTTGCTTGACTACCATGCCGAGAAAAAATTATCCTTATATTTTAGGACGGGTGAGAAACCGAGTTTTGACACAATTCGAATTCAAACTTGAAGACTTCCAAATGCCACATCAAGTTGGTTAACTGCTCCACCCTAGCGGCCAGCCTTTTAGCTGCAGCTGTACCCCCATACAAACACCAAAAGATTGACGGAGTGGAGAAAAGGCTGTATTCAGACTCAGCTAAGTTCAACATATCCTCAAAGCAAAAACCAAGAAAATGCTATGTTGAAATGAAACGTCTTAAAGAACGGAAAAGGGACACAACCCCGTGACAGAAAAGAACATCCTGTATGATAAAACGTCCTCTGTATAAAATAATAATATGAACTAAATCCTCTGCCCTGAAAAGAGAAAAGAAGGAGCTCATGTTTTTCTGCAGAAAATCAATACCCTTAGCGATTATGTCTTGAGGATTTTATTTGTGAGAGTCGTCAATCGAAATCTTCCAGGAGTTCTGTGTTTCTCTCCCCTTAAGGTCATAAGCTTGGGCAGAGGAAATTCATCGGCGTCTGTGGTACAACAGAAAGGCGCTTCGTCGTCGCACGCAGAACACTCAAGTTCTATTCCCGTGAGGGAGAGAATTTTTATCGAGTATCTCCGTTATCAATATTAACAGGAACGACAACATCAGAAAAATCATCATCATCATCAACAAAAACAACAACAACAACAACAACAACAACAACAGCAGCAACAACAACAACAGCACCTTAAAACACTATCACAGCGGTGGTAGCCTAATGGTTAGGCTACCTGGCTACCTGACCTGTAATTGTAAGATTATGGGTTCGGGGGTTCAAGCCTCAGTTCAGCTTTGTCCTTGGGAAAGACACTGTATACGAATTTCACATTTATTGACTCGGTTCTTTCAGAGCTGGATGTTAAACTCGGAGATCCCGCCTCTTAAATAACCTGATAGTGCTGATAGGGGCATTAAACCTGTACCGATTTGTCATTTTCCACCAGCACAGCCCAAACAGCAACAACATCAACACGACCACCACCATCGGCACTACCAACGCCACTACCACCACCACCATCACCACCACCACCACCACCACTACCACCACCACCACTACCACCATCACCACCACCACCACCACCACTACCACCACCACCACTACCACCATCACCACCACCACCAACAACAACAACAACAACAACAACAACAGCAACAACAACAAAAACAAGTCTGTTTCGTTTTGTTTTGTTTTGTTTTTGTTTTTTTCTGTCTCGGGCCAGGCGCCCACCAAACTCCGACACTTTGGAGAAGAAAAAAACCCCACCCACCATGAGTCCCTGCAAAAGGACAACCGCTATCTTCACGCCGTGCGTGACTTTTGGCCGCAGATAATGTCTCCAGTCAGATGGTGAATGAGAGGAGGTGTTTTGTTTGTCCTTGCCCGTCCTCTGTCTCCTCCCAGGGGACCGGCGTTCATGGTGTGGCGGTTAGATGCTTTGACGTTTTATGCTGGAGGCCCGAGCTCGATTCCCGAGTTTCTTCCATCTTTCTGCTAGGATCGTGGGCCCCTCTACTCAGCCCAGGTTGACCCAGGCGGGCATTGTTGAAACCCGCCTCCTATATTCGGAACTGTGTCGGATGTGCGCGTAAAAACGACTATATTTAAATTTTATTTTTTCGGGGAGGGTGGGGTATAACATACTAAAGATAAGATAAGATGAGATCAGATAAGATAAGATAAGATAAGATAAGATAGTCTCTTTTGATCCGCGAGGGAAAAATTTGGATAGATATATCGGAACATCAACATAGTACGAAGATTCAGCATCTACACAAAAATAAATACATTCATTAAATTCATGCACAATGGTACATTATGCCTGTGGGCACAAAATCCCTATCTATCTGTACTATATATTTATATATCCATCGGTCTATCGATAACACACACGCACGCACACACGCATGCACACACTCACACACACACACACACACACACACACACACACACACACACACACACACACAAAACCCCACACT
>NW_004797296.1:848934-850643 GCF_000002075.1 Aplysia californica | reverse complement strand
GTGTGTGTGTGCGTGCGTGCTTGCTTGCTTATTGGAGGAGCTGTTTTGTTGAATTCGTTGGAACAACAATACAAGCCTTGAGAAAATGCCAAAGGTTTGCAGTTCCGTTGGATTTTAGTTTTTAAAAATCTAAAGTCAACTCTGCATGTGCTGCTCAAGATACATTCAGCCAATAATAAGACCAAAAAGATAAGAAAGATCTCTCAAAAGTTTAGCACCCGCCAAAAACACTCTGTATGGGCGGGCCAAATGTTGGTATGTCAATAAATCAATTTGCTTTAGTCCATTCAACTGTTGCTTCTTCGATCGGTGTTGAGCATAGCCCACATCCACGTAGTTTTCTAAATAAAATACATCTTTAACTGTGTAGAGTTTTCAAAATACTGTAGTCGTATGAACCATCTTTATCTCTGGAGAATTTTCTAAATAGGACCCATCTTTATTTAACTATTTCTCCATTTTACTGTCCAGGTCAAAAGGAATCTGCTATGAGACGAATATTGAAAGCGACATTTCGAAAACAATTACGTTCTAAACTGTAATCGTTTCTTCTATCAGAATCCATGGTGTCATCAATAATCTCTCTATCTTTGCAACGTGAGTTCGATTCCCGAGTAGTGAAAATCTTTTATTAAGTGTCTCCATCCATGTGCTGGACATAGGGTGCCACCGACGTCCGCGGTGTAGCGGTTAGGCGCTTCGTCATCACTCGTCGAAGACATGGGTTCGATTCCTGTGTGGGGAGGTGTCTTATTGAGTATCTCCATCTGCTGGGATGCTGCATCCCTTTCAGCCCAGGGAGAGGCTTACAGACAGGGTTGAATGCCTACTGAATGTCCTTCACTTGTGTTAGTTCGGGTGTTTGTGCAAAGTATTCGCTCACAATAATTAATCATTGTTGCGTCTTGCTCTGCCCTTCATTTAGTAGGTAATCTACATGATCTAAAGTGTACATCTACAATTTAAAAAGAAATTAAATAGGTAGTGCTGTATGAGTTTCCAGAAGATTGTATATCCGAGAAAATGAATTGGCGGATATTTTATCTGGAAGTTCAATGGTTTGGTCAGCATATTGCACATAAGTTTGCTTAAGTAGCCCTTCCACCACGGGCATGTATACCTAAGTTGAGTTGATTAAGGGGGAGGGGGATGTTTCAGGAAAAATCCGAAAATTATATTGTGACCGGGCACTGTTCGAACTTGCCAATTCTGCAGTTTAGCGAAGTTGCTCCATCGACTACCCAGTAGCGGCCAGAGGAAGGGAGTGGACGGGGAGGGGCGGGGCTGGGGTGGGGCGTAATGACATCAGACACATGCATCAAAAGGTGTCATCCAGAGTTACTCTCTTGGGAGAACCTGGATGGGAGAGAGAAAGAGAAAGTTGGCCAGTAATACAGATTGAGAGGGATGGAGAAAAATAGAGAGACGAAGAGAAAGAAAGAGAGAGAAAAAGGTGATAAAAACGAGAGAGAGAGAGAAGAGAGAGAGAGAGAGAGAACGAAGAAGAGAGAGGAGAGAGAGAGAGAGAGAGAGAGAGAGAGAGAGAGAGAGCGAGAGAGAGAAAGAGGGAAGCAGAGAGAGAAAAAAAAGAAATAGAAAGCGATAGAAAGAAAGAGATAGAGAGGAAGAGAGAGAGAGAGAAAGAGAGAGAAAGAGAGAAAGAAAGAAAGAATGAAAGAAAGAAAGAGATTGTGAATCCAAGGGGGCGA
>NW_004797296.1:843033-844052 GCF_000002075.1 Aplysia californica | reverse complement strand
CCCCCAAAAAAAAAGAAGAGAAATAGACGTTGATGGTTATGAGAAGAACACGGTAGCCCTACATGACGCGGTTGATACATTGCATACAATGAACGATGACGAAATAAATGTTCCCTTACGTTAAACCCTGTGTCTCATTATTGTGAACAAATCACAAGTCAGAAGACAGTGTCCTTAGAGTATTATTCAGTGGCCAGGCTGTTGTTGTGTTCATTTTTTTTCCTATTTGTTGTAGTTTTGTTTTGGATTTGGTGTTTTTATGTGTTAATGTAGGGGTTCGTGGTTTTTTAAAATTTGTTTTTGATAGTTTGTTTTCGTTTTGTTTTGTTTTGTTCTGCCTATCGGTCTTGTTTTGTCTTGCGTTGTTGTTTTTGTGACGGGATGTGGGTGAGTGGGTGGGGGATCAGTCTAATGTGCTCCAAACTGATTTACCAGTAAATTCACCCCAATGACAGCTGATTCAGTCAACTCGAGTTAGAGAAACTGCTTGCAGTTTTAGCGATCACTGTACTTTTGAACCGGCCTTTCGCCTACTTTAACACTTTTTGTACTACTGTACTTGAAAGGCCTGTCTGAAAAATCTCCGATGTCGGGGAGCTCAAAAATGGCTGATCCCAGCGACAAAAAAAAAACAACCTAGAACGAATAGATCTCTATTAAAACCGGTTGAAAGTGAACGTATTCGAGACATTTTTGGACCTAACAAAATCCCTCCCCCCGTCTGGCTCCGAGCTAAGTCTCCACCCGAAATTCGTGTCCAACAGACCTGGACACGTATTTAATTTGCATAAATCCCAACTTGACCACTTGGGATCCGGTGTAGTCCTGAAATAGTCTCCGGTCAAGAGGCGAGATTCATTTGTGTTAATGAAATCTGCATACATCTTTCGGACATGTCGAGACAGACGGGAGCTGGATGGAAGTAGTCTCAGACGCCATTCCTGGAAATTTCTCGCGTCTTAAGACTTGATCAACCGGACAATAGCTCCCGGCGCCCTGGTCAGAGCGGTTGGGGGGGG
>NW_004797296.1:836637-840146 GCF_000002075.1 Aplysia californica | reverse complement strand
GAGAGAGAGAGAGAGAGAGAGAGAGATTGGGGGTGGGGGGGAAGGAACAAAGACAGACAGAAAGTCAGAAAGACCCCAAAAAAACCCAGAAAAAAGTAAAGAAAGACAGACAGAAAGAAAATATAAAATAAAGTACAAAAAGACGGGGAAAAAAGCTATTTTTAATCGCACATAATATCCTTTCAAGCCAGAGTGGAAACGACTTCTTTATAACCGTTTCTGAGTCTAAGTCTGGGAGCCAGAAACATAACTCCACTCCAAGTTTAATCTCAGACACCCATCTATTATGCATGGGATCTACTCAGGAGTGGGGAATAGGGGTGTGTGGGTGGGGGGGGGGGTGATGTAGAAGATATAGAAGATATTTGTGATAATGAGATTTCGTTGTCTCTGTATGGCCATAACGCTCGACTAGGGTGTTCAGTTGGTATCATGCTCTGGGTTAAGGTGCGAATGGCCCCAGTTCGAATCCGCAATAGGGTGTTTTTGAATTTGGTTGTTTCGTGAGTTTTTACTTAGCTTCGTCCTATTAGAGCCGGGCGTTACATTCGGAGGTACTGTGTGTTAAACAAACAGGGGTGTTAAATCCGCACCATACCATACCGTACCATAACAGAACATACCATACCATACCATTCCATACCATACCATACCATACCATACCATAACAGACCATATCATACCACACCATACCAAACCAAAGCATACCATAACATACCATAACAGACCATACCATACCATAACAGACCAAACCATACCACACCACACCATACCATACCTTAACAGACCATAACAAACCATTGCATACCATACCATACCATACCTCAACAGCACTCAACAAAGCAACACAACATATCACACGACACCACAACACACCACACCATTCACAACACACCATAATAAAACACAACACAAAACTCCATGGCATGCCAGACCATACTGTGCCATGCTGTACCGTACAATCGTACTGTATTAATAACAAGTACTTTTGGGGTTATGTGTTTTACGGCGCTAGCAACTGCATAAGGTCAAATGAGCGCAGGAGACACTTTAAATATTTTCAGTTAAGTAGACATTTTAAATTTTGCCCAAGTGGTGGCCGAAGCCTACCCATGTCGATTTAAGGATCACCAAAGGATCTTTAACGTGCGCAACTTACACCCAGGACTTCATGGAATTTTGGCTCTTACCCGAGAAGGCTAGGTGTTAGATCTTACCCTCTATAAGATCTGGGGTATGGGTGAAAAACAGCAGTAAGAAGGAGCCAAAGAGTAGCAGTTGAAAGACTGAAGAAAGAGTCAGGGGCCCAGAGGAAGGGGCAATGGGGGAGGGGGAGGGAGCAGAAAGTGGAGACGAAAGCAGACGACAGAACATGGCCAGGGAGCAGGAAAGGAGGTGAAAGGAAACATTTTTTAGATCAGAAAATGTTCCGTTGTTGTCAGGTTTGGAACCCGGGACCTATTGAATGAGAGGCGATCACCATACCTTCTAAACCACGAGAGCCCCTTAATAACTGCCCCTCGCAACAGAAAGAAGACAAAGACGTTGTATGTATTGGAAACAATTAATGCTCCACCTGTACATCGCATCATTCGTGCTCTTGTATACTGTCCCACCGTCAGAGGCGTGTTAGTGTGCAATGGTTGAATTTATCCCCCTCAAATGGTTACTGCCGACAGGTGAAGATATGCGGTTGGTTAAACATCTCCATGCTGGAATTGAACTCATGTCCTCTTTTAGTTTTAGTAAGTGTTTTACGGCACTTGCTATACAATAACGTCATATAAGTGCCGAAGATTGAAGAAGACTAGGGTCTAGAGTCTAGAGGTGTTCAAGCGAGTAACAAACACAAAAAGAAGGAGGGAAGATAAAGATGATAATGTTTGCTAGGAAAGAAGAAGCAAACAACATCAGAGCACCCGCCAACCACACACTCATGTCATCTATGTGCACCGACCATTCAGAGGCTCCATTGTCGTCAATCAGTCCGGGTTGGCCTTGACATGCAAAAGTCAAAGTCGAAGTCGATGTCTCCCACATCCTGAGTGATCCTGTGGTGTGTCAGGAAGGCGTGTAACTTGTGAAATCAACATTGCAAGACATTAAGTAGCCAGTTGTTTCTGGATATTTGCATTGTACTTGCATTTGTAAGGAAGGAAGCACAACTTATAGATCTATATCATGACAAATAAGATTTTAACAAAGTTATTTTATTTATCATACTTATCTGATTACAAGATAACTAGAAGAATATTCTCCGAGAAACATTAGCGTGACTAGTTCGCATAATAAAGTTTAAACTTGTCTACAATTCAGTAGGTGGAATATTTTAATAATTACACATTCATCAACTTGGTAGAGCAACTACGACTGTGCCCTGTGGGCAATTGTCTACGAGTTATATGATTAAATATTCCAATGATGACGCATTAATCAGGAGACAAAAAGCAATAGGCTTTGCTGCTGTTTGGCTCACGATGACCATAGGCGTATCATGCACTCATTAATTGTCCGGCGCATCTTCCTCTTTTATTCAGTACATTGAACAGAACCAGAGAGAGAGAGAAAGAGAGAGAGAGGGGGGGGAGAGAGAGAGAGAGAGAGAGAGAGAGAGAGAGAGAGAGAGAGAGAGCGGCGGTGGCGCAAATAGCAGAAATAATGACCATACATCAAATAATGATACAGGGGGATGTCGGTCTGACTTGGCATTCCCCGGAGACCCTCGTCCAATCATCGGAGAGATGGATTCTCTGGCCATGGTTTTCTCAGTCTTCTGCTCTGTTTGAAGAAAGGATTAGAGAGAGAGGTTTTTTTAGTGAAAGATGCTTAGGGTTTTTTTTTCCTGTCGAATAAGATAGAAGGCTCCTGATTCGTTAGAATCTTTATTTAGATTTTTGCAAGTCCACAAGAATGGATCGATGCGAACTGGCGATGCAAAAATGCTATTCATTTGTTGACAGTCAACCACTTCCGTTGCCATGAAGTAAGAGTTATGTTCCCTGATTGGAAGCAATGGGGTCTGGGAATGGTCGGTGTACGATAATGGCGTCGTTTTATCCCCTGGAATCGTGTGTTTTTATCGTAATTATGAGAACACGCACATTCTTGGTCGTATTATGGTGAGCTTGTTCGTGGCTAGACGAAACTATGTAATGACAGACAAGAAAATCCACTGATGAGGAGCGCTTTGGCTTGATGGCTCTGTTTGCATAAAGTTATTGATGTTTTCTATGAGTCTGGACAGGCTGCGTCATGTCAGTTTGGCTTTCTTGTCTTTTTGTTTGTTGTTGTTTGTTATTTCGGGACTATTTTTTTGTTAAGGTTTATGTTTTGTTTAATTTTTTTAATGTTAGTTTCTTTTTATTTGTACATGAAGGGTAATGTGTTTCTAATGACAATGATAACATTATACATCTCACAGAGAGAAGTGGGCCTTGGGTAGAAGCAAACTATTTTATTGCGTCGAGCACCACCAATCCTCTCTCTCTCTCTCTCTCTCTCTCTCTCTC
>NW_004797296.1:831558-836490 GCF_000002075.1 Aplysia californica | reverse complement strand
TCTATCTATCTATCTATCTATCTATCTATCTATCTATCTATCTATCTATCTATCTCTTTCTCTCTCTCCACCACCTTCTCTCTTTCTCTCTCTTCGCTCTCTCTCTTTCTCTCCTAGTCTCTCTCTTTTTCTGTCTCTCCTTCTTCCAACCTTTAACTCTCACTCCAACACCCGTCTCAACGTGTCTAGAGGTACAAAGAGATAACAATTTTATTCCAGTCAGTCTAGAACCTTCAACAACATATGGTCCTGTCCTCTATTCCCTTCACATATGCGGGTGTCCAACAGTTGGCTTTTAATTTATGTTGTGTGGATGTGTTTTTACGCCCCCATCGACACAAGTAAGAACATTTAGAAGGCAGGCTTCGACCCTGTCTGTCAGGACCAAACCAGGCTGAAAAAGATGCAACATCCCAGCAGAAAGACCAAGATAGGGTCTGCTTGATAAAAATTTCTCCCTTCGGGAATCGAACTCGTATCTGCCGTGTGCGACAGCGAAGATCCTATTGCTAGACCAGACGCTGGTGGTGCTTGCTTGCCTCTAAAGAGATTAGCCAAAGTCTCAAAACGAGGACATAATTTGTTTCCACTTCACGCCAGCCTACCCCTTCCCTCTCACCCCCCCCCCCCCCCCTTTTTTTCCCCTTGCAAACCCTTCCAATCATCACAAAAACATTGTCCAAACCGGGGTTCTCGTGCTCCAGTGATTAAGGTGTTCGCCTTTCATTCAATAGGTCCCGGGTTCGAATCCAGACAGCAAAGGAAAATGTTCCTGTCTAAAATTTTCTTCTTTCACCTCATTTCCTACACTCTAACATTGTTCTAAAATTCTCTCAGAAATAGCCTAAGAACAGTGTGGATTTGTTGAAGGCAAAGGCACTGTAAATGCTATATATGTCATCAGAAAAACAATAAAACGTACCCTAGAAGCTCAGAAAGATCTTCTTTATGCTTTATAGACTACACCAAGGAATTCGACAAAGTTAGGTACGACAAGATCATCGACATGCTGGAAGTCCTCAATATTGACGGGAAGGATTTAGGGATTATCAAGAACATGCACTGGGATCAAACTGCTGCAATGAGAATAGAAAACGACATTAGCGAATACATACAGATTAAAAGAGGAGAAAGACAGGGATGTGTACTTTCTCCAGACTTGTTCTCCCTGTATAGTGAAAATATCATGAGACACATAGAAGAAATGCTAGGTATCTCGATAGGGGGACATAATATAAATAATCTAAAAGATGCAGACGACACAGTCCTAATAGCAGAAGATGAAGAACACCTACAGAATTTATTGAATGTCATCGTACAAGAGAGTGACAACATGGGCCTAAGCCTAAACATCAAGAAAACCGAAACAATGATGATAAGGAGAAAAACTCCAGCCCCAACATGCAATATCAAAATCAATGATACCACCCTAAAGCAAGTACAAAATTTTAAATATTTGGGGCCCATTATATCATCAGATGGGAGATGTCACGCCGAAATTAAAAGCTGCATTTGCCAAGCAAAAGCAACCTTCCACAAAATGAAACAGATACTCACAAACATCAATCTGTCACTGGAAACGGGGAAAAGAATACTGAAAAGTTACATCGAACCAAATCCTATTATACGGGTGCGAGGCATGGACAATTAATAAACAGCTGGAAATAACAATTGTGACGACAGAGTTCTGGTTCATAAGACGCCTGCTGCGCATCATATGGACAGCTAGAAAAACAAATGAAGAAGTCTTGGTTGAAACAAATAGCAGAAGACAGCTTATGGCGAATATATGAAAGCGACAGGCAAATTTCTTCGGACACATAATGTGGAAAAAAGCATTGGAGAATATTGTAACAACTGGCAAATTTGATGGAAAGAGAGGCAGAGGCAGACAGAGGGAAACCATACTGGACAAGATGACAACATGGCTAGGAGCAGCAAGAACAACAGACACCATTGCTGCAACGCAAGACAGAGAAAAGTGGAGGTCCATGATCGCCCACGTCAGTCGGCAAGGCACTGGATGATGATGAACATTGTTCTGTCTTCTGCTTTCGTCTCCACTTTCTTCCCCCACTCCCTCACCTCCTTTGCCCCGTCTTCTGGGCACCTGTTTCTTTCTGCAGCCTTTCTACTGCTGCATCATCTTCATCATCATCATCACCATCATCATCATGGTAGGTAACATGGAATAAAACAATAATAATAACAACAATAACAACAACAGTACTCTCCAAGAAGAAGAATCATCATCATCATCATCATCATCATCATCATCATCATCATCATCATCATCATCATCATCATCATCATTATCAAAGTCATCACAATCATCATCAGGAAAAACAACAGTACATTCATCACCATCACAACAAACCACAACAACAACGACAACAAAAATAACAACAACAACAGTAACTGAATTAACGACAAAATAACAAAATCAACAACAACAGTAAACCATAACAACAACACCAACAACAATAACAACAACAACAAACAACAATAAACAACAACAACAACAGCACTGCTCCCCATGAAGAAATGCTGACGCCCTCTTGCATCAAACCTGTAGTTGTCATATCGCGTGACGTCAGACAAGAGATCAGACAAGCAGGCCTGACGTCTGGGGAAAAGCGCGCGAAGAAGCAAGCCCGCAAAGAAGCAGCCGGAAATAAGTTAATCCCCAGACCGCTTGCGTGTCCGACGATAATCTAATTACCCGTGAGAGATCAGTGCGGCTATCTGGGAGACTTATACTATAATGAAATTCGCTTTAAGCTGATGTTTGTGGATTTTCGGAAAAACGGAAGGGAAGGTAGTGATTTCATTATTCCTAATATTTTAGCAAATTTTGATTACCGACAGGATTCTGGTGGTGTTTAAGGAGTCTTTTTTTCTTGAATTATGTAATTATCTTTATCTGATTAATTTCCCAGATGCCAGTCGTAATAGTAAATGTTACGAAACGAATTTCTTGGGGGGAAAAGGGAATTAAAATAGGACAACTGCTCTATAGAATTGGTGGGTGAGTGTTGGGTAGACGGACGGAGGATGGATGGACGGATGGATGGAGGGATGGATGGATGGATGGATGGATGAATGAATAAAACACAGAATCAATTTTAACGAATTTGAATCACCCAAGAATGACCGGACATTGGTTGCCTCAATTTGTTTAAGGGAAGAAGAGTAAGCCAATGAATGAGACATTTATATTACAGAGTCAAGAAGAAAAAAAAACCCAATGAATTGGAGATTTACATTACAGACCCTGAAGCTGAATGGGCAGTTTCGATGATGGTGCGTTAGGGTGTTTGATGAATGAAATCTGGGAGCCAGAAAAAGAGAAAAATCCTACTTAGGATTTTTTTAACCACTTATGGTGAGATGGCTATTAATGTTCGTATCCCGATTGATCATCGAAGTGAGTGCCGTACAATTAACAGATAAAGGTGTACTTGAGCCCCTCCCTCATTCTTAACTTATGTTAAAAGCGTCTGTCGTGCATGAAGTAGTCAAGATCTTTTATGTTGCTCCATAAGGAATAGACACCCCGGATGTCCATTGTGGTTCAAGTAACTTCCAAATGGAGAGGTCAAGTGTCAAACAGATTTTTGCCAAACTAACACCCTAATAATTCAGACCCTTCAACCTCATTCAGTAACCATAGCAACGTTTTGTTGTTGACAACTTTGTCAGACACAGTGTGATTAGTTATTTCACTACCCCTCCCCCTCAAACCCCAACCCTTCTCTTTGCATGTGTCTGTCCTGACCTACTTAGCTGGTCACGTGACTTACTGGGTCACCGGGTCAGCACCATAATCAATCACCCAGGTTTCCTCAAAACTTGGAAAACACTCACCGAGTCCTCATAGAACTGTCGACGGTCACGCATTCTCCGCGACTTTTCCGGAGTGATGCATCACCCTGTTTCTTTTTATCTTTCCTCAAACGTTCTTTGTGCCCTGACAGAAACTTGAGTGGGAGACCCATCGTGGGTTGTTTTGATTGGCCTGTACTTGGTCCAGCGGTTTGTGTGCTAGGCGTAGTGTATCCTTAGAAACAGGTTTGATTTCTTGTGTTGCTGGATTGCGCGCTATTTCTCTTGGGGGGTATCTTTTTGGCTTATTGTCCCAATCCATCTTACACCCTGCTACTAATGGAGGTAAGAGGCAGAGGTGGGTATGCGGGCTGACGTGTTTGAGAACCTAACAGTCTGCCTCACTGTATGTCTTTCTGGGTTCAAGGGTGATAGTTGAAATGGGCATGGTGGTCAAAGTGGTTGAAATAGAATAGAATAGAATAGAATGCTGTGTAATGCAATAATATGATAACATGACATAACATAACAAAGCATGTTGACGTTGGTGTTGTGTGTGTGTGTGTGTGGTAGCCTATCCGTTCGAAATGTTTGGAGCCCCGAAGAGCGTGCTCTTCGCCAGGGCCACCGCCTCCCTTGGTTAGCGGGTGAGGTAGTCCAACCTCCCTGAATCCTCCCCGAAGAGATGCCACCGCCGGATGTTGTTGTTGTTGTTTTCAAATCCCTTTAGCTGCGAGCATTTCGCTCTTGTCAGCGCAATGCCTCCCTAACAACACAGCATAACATAACATAACATAACATAACATAACATAACATAACATAACATAACATAACATAACATAACATAACATAACATAACATAACATAACGTTATGCTATGTAATGTAATATAATATAATAAAACCGGCTGACAGAAAACGCACGAGACTATAATAGTATAGACTATCTGGAAAATTTCCAGCACCGAACTCGAAGACCAAATAATTTCCCCAACACCGAAAACAGGCGTAGAAAACAAACACAGACAGCTAAAAGTGCCGTCGTTTTCTTCTCGGCTTTCAGTGCTCTCTCTCTCTCTCTCTCTCTCTTTCTCTCTCTCTCTCTCTC
>NW_004797296.1:830644-831373 GCF_000002075.1 Aplysia californica | reverse complement strand
TCTCTCTCTCTCTCTCTCTCTCTCACCGTCCCTCCGTGATAACCTCTGTGATTGAGGTGGACAGATCGCCAATGTAAATGTTCGGAGATCTCCGGCCAGTCCTGAAGAGAGTGGTTCAATTAATGAAAATCGCTCGTCTGTCTTCCGTGGTCTCCATAATCCTGTTTGTGTTCAGTGTTCCAGAATGCAGTTCTTTCTTGGGTTATGAACACGAAGTGCCCTTGGGCGAGTCGGGAGAGGGGTGGTTTGGGGAAAAGGGGGGGAGTGGGGGCGATTCTCGTCTGGGCGTGAGTTGTGGAATTTGAGTTTAATATACCTTCTTGTTCGCACGTGTACGCAACTACACAAGCACGCTAACACTTACATGCACGCACACAATCACACACATACATGTACACACACATACATACATACACATACTCACACATACACGCACACGCACACACTCACACACACGCGCTCACGCACGCACACACATATTCACACATACACACATACATACATACACACACAATTCTAACATGCATATAAAAAATAAATGACGGGCTGGGAGACAGACAGAGGTATGAGAAAGGAACCAAACAGACAGGCATGAAGATTGTGAGACACACAGACCGCAACACTGTTGGTGACAGAAGCTGAGATAGATAGATAGATAGATAGATAGATAGATAGATAGATAGATAGATAGATAGATAGATAGATAGATAGATAGATAGATAGATAGAT
>NW_004797296.1:827485-828776 GCF_000002075.1 Aplysia californica | reverse complement strand
GTATGTGTGTGTGTATGTGAGTGTGAAATAGATAGATAGATTGATAGATATTCGTTTTGGAAAACACACATCGCAGAAATCTGGGTATAGGAGTTGATTGAACTCTGTGTAGCAAAATAGAAGAACATAAAAGACAAAGAAGAATTCCTTTATATAAAGATCAAATGCTTCCGAATTTTGCGGTTATGCTGTGCGCTCTTGCAAATACGAAGTTTTTTGTAATAAATCTTTTTATACTATATTGTTGAAAAGGGATTCAATCAATGTTTTTGCAAAATTGCGAAATATTATTCTCAGGTTTGAACTGAGTCAGCAAATTTGGTTTGGGTTTTTCACAAACCTGATTTCTGATTATTTCTTCCGTTTCTTTTCATGCTCGTATGGACATGTAGGATTGCTGTTTTATTGTTTCCATTATGGGAAATGTTTTATTTGACGGTTTTTTGCTGGGGTTACTCTACTTTTTTTGCCGTGCTCGTGGCAGTTTCAAGGGTTATGGGAATTGACTTAATTCGCAGTTTGAAGGCAATCTTAAAGGGGGGGATCTTGATGGGAATTGATGTTTGGAGGTCAAATATTTGGAATTTCCCCCTCGGGTGAGAGGATTGTGAAAGAGAATGATTTTATTCCTTCTGATTTCAACTGCTGGGGAAGAATGAGAAGCAAGAGGCGAGAAAAACGAGTAACGTTTGGATTCTGACGTCTCCACGTTTGTACATTTCTACTTTATAGCAGGAGATTTTATTTGGGGTTCAAATTTTTTGAAGATCTAATAAGAGCTCAATGTAGCCGGGTTGCTTCTTGAAGCTGTGAGGTACGTCATCGCTCAGTGAGCGTAGTCACAAAATGCATACATATCATACAAACAGAAAGGCCCTAGGCATAAAAACATTTTGAAAGTGCCAGCGCTTCCTGCCGAAAAAGGAATTATAATTGTTATTGAAAGTGAAGGCTGTGAGGAATGGTTATTTTTGCTAGTGCATCTATGTCTTGCAAGCTGAAACATCATAACTGTTTTGAGTGGAAATGTGACTGCAGATTATATAAAGGAATATCTTAGAAAATACATTCAGGAGGAAATAGAATATGTTATAAGATTAGATCTAAGCCGTTTCATATGTGCGTAGGTGTGTGCACGTGTGTGCGTGCGTGTTTGTCTATGTAGTGTTGTGTATTGTACATGTGTGTGTGAGTGTGTGTTTGCGTGTGGATGTGTTTGTGTGTTTGTGTTTGGGATGTATGTGTGTGTGTGTGTGTATGTGTGTGTGTGTGTGTGTGTGTGTGTGTGTGT
>NW_004797296.1:822992-825005 GCF_000002075.1 Aplysia californica | reverse complement strand
TCTTTCTCTCTTTCTCTTTTTCTGTCTCTTTCTCTCTTTCTCACCCATATTATGTCTCTCTCTCTCTATCCCGATTTCCCTCACTTTCATCTCTCTCTCAACTTGTTCTCTCTCAACTTGTTCTCTCTCCCTTCCCCCCCTTCTCTCTCTCTCTCTATTTCTTTCTCTTTCTCTCTCTCTCTCTCTCTGCCCACGCCCTATCTCTTTTATCTTAAGCTCCCTCTCTCCTTCTCTCTCTTTCTCCCTCTCTCTCCCCCTCCCCCAGCCCCTCTCTCTCCCCTGTCTTAATAAAGCACCCAGTAAGCCCATGTGCACACAACGAGCAACGGCTGTGTGAGAAGTGGTCAATTGATTACACCTCACTGAGACTTTTCTTAGACTACCAGGAGGGGAATGAACCGTGACCGCTAGAATTATTGTTCTTGTCCCCCCCCTCTCTCTCTTTCTCTATTTCTATCTATCTATCTATCTATCTATCTATCTATCTATTTATCTATCTATCTATCTATCTCTCTCTATCTATCTATCAATGTGTTTGTACGTGCCAGTTTGTGTATGCTTGTGTTCATACAAACATGTATATGTGTGTGTTTGTGCGTGTGTAAATGTGTGTGTGTGTGTGTATGTATGTATGTGTGTAAGTGTATATGATATGTATGCTAGCGTGCGCATGTGAATGTGTTTGGGCGTGTGTGTATGTTTTTGAGTGTATAAGTAATTTTTTTCAATTCCTCACACTTAGGCCTATGTGAAGACCGATACGTAGCGTGGAGCAAATGTGTGTACCCCACTCCGTTTCTTCTCCGTCTGTGTACGAGTACTTGCATGTACATAGATGTGTGTTCGTGTGAAATTGAAGCATACCTTGTTAATGTATGCACACATTAATGCGAAATTGTTTTTACAGGAAAAGGCAAAATTATTCATATTCTCTTAAATTGATCTCGTTATTTTTTCTTCGTCATACCAGAGAGTTTACTGTTCTGGCTTCTCACTCCTAGTTTAATGATACGCCATTCTGAAGTGTGCAGTAGTTAATGCTAAACATTGATTATTTACCCCAGTTTCAACACTATTTACTGTATACATGTATGTACTCGTAGTTAGATCATCCTAACATTTACGTTACCTTAAAATTACAAAAATTCGATCTGCCACTTTTTACCGTTTTGAGTTACTAAGACCATGAGGCCAGAAACCAAATGTTCTATCTGCTCTATCAAAATTGCATCTAATTCGGAGTCGTTATCATTCAAAAAAGCACATTCGAAAAAAATTAACATGGTGCTACGTGAAACTCAAATAATTCTGACCTTAAATTTCTCAAAACTAGGTTCTGAGCAGTTAGAACTTTGTGATTCTAAGATACTGATTGGTCTGTCTCCGTTATAACGTGGGAATTGGCTATTTTATTGATTGCTCTCACACTCTTTTCAACCCTTCAGGATTATTTAAGAGTCAGCTATAACGTGTGAGGGGGCATTTAGAGCTCTTCCTACATTTAGATCTAGTATTTACTCCAGTTTTGTGTTCGTTTAGGGGAAGGGATTAATGGTGGAAACCCTTTTCCTCCGTACGAAACGCGTTTACCGCAGCCCCGGGGCGGAAAATATAAACACACAGCGGAAATTCTGTTTATTGGAAAGTAATCCACGCACAGCTAAACAGGTCAAACGTTTATTACTCAGTCGCCTCCCTTGACTCTCTTCCGCCCGGGGGAAATTAGAAGCAGGATTTTGGTGGTTCTTGATGAGGGGGAGGGGGGGGGGTGCGAGAAGCTGCTTGCACTCCTTCTTTTGTCTTTTCCGACAGGGATTTCTGTTTGATTTGCTTTTTCTTGACGTTTTCTTTACTTTTATTTTTGGATTGTATTCGTGCGGGCTTGTGGACATTTGTTTAGATAGATGTTTTCAAATCCCTTTGGCTGCGAGCATTTCGCTCTTGGCAGCGCAGTTTAAATAGATAGATAGATAGATAGATAGATAGATAGATAGATAGATAGATAGATAGATA
>NW_004797296.1:820040-821417 GCF_000002075.1 Aplysia californica | reverse complement strand
CTCTCTCTCTCTCTCTCTCTCTCCCTCCCTCCCTCTCCCTCCCATCTTCGCTTTCCACTCAAAATAACAAACGTTCTGACAGAGTTAAAAGGTACGTCTCGATAAAGTATCAATTGTCAGCCATACTCATGAATAACATCTGAAGAAAAAAAAACAACACACAACACAACTTTCCTTTTCTTTCATACTCCTTAAGAAGTCAAGCCAAAAGGCTCCAGGGTATCGACTGACATTTATTTGAAGACACAGGCGACACCGCGCTCACCATCTCAATCATTTAACATCGCTTTGCTCTTAGTGAACGCTGATGAACGAGCCAGATAAATTATCCAACCTCATTTCTGATTAGTTTCTGATCGATGTGGATTGAGTGTTGTTGATTGTTCAGTTGGGTTTCTCCTTTTTCTTTTGTTCTGTTTTCAAATATTGATTGATTGTGCTGGGGGATAGAGAGAGGAAGTAAGAGAAAGAGGGGGGCAGGGGAGGGAGATAACGAGAGAGAGACAGAGAGAGAGAGGGGGGGGAGAGGGGGGGATCGGGGAAAATCTTACGTTTTCCGTATCTTTTTCACATCTCGTTTATCCTACCCTCCTTAATCACACATAAATTACAAAAATGTTTTCGATGTTATTATTATTGCTTCATGCTACTTTGTTGAAGATGGACATATTTAGGCAAAAGTTCACTTAAGCCTTTGTTTGAAACTAACCCCTAAGCTGAAACGCACGTCCAGAGAGTCGCCGCCCCAGTACGCACAACCGGGGTGTCCAATTTTTATGGCTCCACTTTAGGGTCGGCCTGGCTACATGTGAGGAAGACGTTTTTTACTTACTTACTTTAAGAATACATGATCTCTATTAAATTAGTTTTACCTGTAATTATCATTAGGAGTCATGGAGAGCACTGTTGATTGATGGTCGTCGGGCTCGATTTGCTAAAGTGGTGATCATGTCACGGGGCGATGAAAGGGGTTCAAATAACAACATAAGTGTTTTAGTAGTAGTAGTATAGGGTTTTACGGCGCTCGCAACTGCGTAAGGTCATATGAGCGCGCATAAGTGTTTTGTGATCGTCGCCAAGTATTATGTGTACATGAATGAGCGCTCGTGCTTTTTTGTAAATATATGTGAGGCGTGCTGACAAAATGAGTTACTTCTCGCATTACACTAGTGTTAAATTTGTAGATTTTCTATTGATGCCATATTCTTTAAGTATAACATGCTTTTTATCATTTCATAGCTATATATTATAGTTTTTTAAAAAGCGTTGTGTACTTATTTTCATTGGGCTCAAATCTGAGAAGTAACTCATTTTGTCAGCACTCTTCACATATGTGTGTTTGTGAGTCTGAGTGTGTGTGTGTGTGTGTGTGTGTGT
>NW_004797296.1:805241-813652 GCF_000002075.1 Aplysia californica | reverse complement strand
GGGGGGGAGGGGGGAGGGACTGCTAGTAACTTAACTCCTGTTAGAAGTTTAGATCACAAAACACGAATTAGAGACGGTATTTCTGTGGTTAAAAAGGGGAGTGTGACGCGTAAAAACGACGAGGATAGGCTTGCACTGATGCACTCCTCCCTCTTAAACAAAACAAAAGTTGTTTTGTGCATACAGTAGAGTATTACATATACACGTGGATGTGAATGTATGAGTGTGTGTGTGTGTATGAGTGTGTGTGTGTATGTGTGTATGTGTGTGTGTGCGTGTGCCTGTGCATTTGTCGCGTTTGTAAGTGTGTACATGTATGAGAGGGTCTGTACCAAATGGATCTGCTCCAAATACATCTGTAAGCTTTATAATCAACGTTAACATTTCGTCTGGATGATGAAAAGACCACCTTATATTTCTCACTAATTGTATACCTTCACTAGAGCATGGCGATGCCCTACTTACGTCATTTCCCCATCTTTTAAACGCCAAGATGTGTTTGTCGCACGAACTATTCTCTCGACCTCGACATACATCTGTTTTTGTCATACAAAGCACACTCTCTAACCCAGCACCACAAATTTCTCTCCCCATTACGAAAGGTAGGCTAGGCCTAGCTGGTTTGTGATGGGATGGGATAAGCTTGCCTCAGCTAGCAACCAACCACACAGCGTGAAATAATGGTGTGTGACTAGCCCGCAGTTATTGACGTCAGAAGGTTTTTCTATCGGGAAAACACCTGTGTGGGATTTACACCTGTGCGAAAACGGGGGGAAATGTGGGACGATATTACAGATGGTGTTGGTTAGCTCTGGTTTATTTAGTATCTTAGTAACTTGGGAGTAGGTTTAAAACGGGGGAGTTGCTACAGAACTTGCAAACATCTCTGATCATATCCTTAGCTGCGTTTCTCAGACAACCTGATTGTAATGGAAGATACCGGACAAGGCGAGGTAAGAGCTTTATAAAAACTTAGATTTTATACATAGGCTACTGAACCCCTTTTCCAGCATTTTGTATACCTTGTTTATTAGTCATTTATTGTAGACATGCGTGCAATTTATAAGAAAAGTGTTTACTATTAATAGTTCAGTCTTGTGCATTGTATACCATGTACCGCACATGTAAGCTACACCCCTGGACGAACGACTGATTTACGTATCCCCCCTCCTTCTCTCTCTCTCTCTCTCTCTCTCTCTCTCTCTCTCTCTCCCCTCTCTCTCTCTCTCTCTCTCTCTCTCTCTCTCTCTCTCTCTCTCTCTCTCTCTCTCCCTCTCCCCCCTCTCTCTCCTTCTCTTCTTTTTTCTCTGAATACAGAAAGAATATTGTCATTAATTTGCTTGTGTTAAAATTTGTGCGTGTTTTATACATACTAGTATGATCATATCGCTGGACGTCTTTGAGTAGATACTTTACCAGTCAGTGCAGGAGCCCCCTGTGGCAGAAAATGAGACAGTCTACCATTACACCAATGACGCCGATGATCCTGTGCGCATGCGTCAATTAATACGTTTCTCGCTTCTCTTAAAAGTCCATCATATTCACCACTATGGTGTACGTGTGGTTGGCTGCTGCTCTGCTGCGGATTAGTCTTTTTTTTCTTTTATTGAGATTATCTCTCCTTTTTCTTTTCTTTATAGTTACACATAAGTCACACCTCTAATCTTCAGGACTAAAGTGAACTATTTGTGGTGAAAGTACCACAAAACTCTTACTAAAAACTAAAACGGGTAACTGTGGCGTAATGATAAGGCTGGTGCGCGCATAAGATGTGAGTTCAATTCTCTTCTTTTTTTAAAGTTTTAGTAAGTGTTTCACGGCACTTGCAACACAAGAAGGCTATACAAGTGCAAAAGGTTAGAGGTGTTACAAGAGAGTAACTAACATTAAAAAAAGAAGGAGGGGAAATAAACACGAAAGATGTTTGATAGGAAAGAAGAAGTAAACCACTCCATAGCACCCGTCAACCACCCACTGTGAGAGTGTGATCTCTGTTTTGTTTTTGTAAAATGTTTTACGGCGCTCGCAACTGCATAGGTCATACGAGCGCGCGGGACACACCTAATATTTTCAGTGGGTAGGAAATTTTGAATTTCGCCAGGGTGGCGGCCGAAGCCTACTCTTATCGATTTTAGACCACCAAGGGATCTTTAACGTGCGCAACTTGCACACGGGCCCTCCGAGATTTTTCGCCCTTGTCCGAGAAGGCTAGGTGTAGATCTTTCCTACCAGAAGATCAGGGGTGTAGCAGAAAGACAGCAGTAAGGAGGAGCCAAGGAGTAGCAGTAGAAAGGCTGCAGGAAGAGTCAGGAGCCCAGAGGAGGGGACAAAGGAGGTGAGGGGGTGGGGGCAGAAAGTGGAAATGAAAGCAGACAACAGAACATTGCTAGAGAGCAGGAAAGGAGGTGAAAGGAGACAATTTTATAGAAGAAAATGTTTCAGTCGCTACCCGGATTCGAACCCGGGACCTTTGAATGAGAGGCCAACATCTTAACCTCTAGGCCACGAGAGCCCCCAGTGTGATCTTTCCTTCAGCCTGCGGGGAAACCATCTTGACAGACAGGATCGAAGCAAACCTCCTTCTATATTGTTTAAATTATGTCCCTGGGCGCGTAGAACGTTTTGTATCAAACCCGATCAATCTTGCTTGGCCCTCCGACAAGCAAACGCAAAACATTAATAAATGAAAAAATGAAATCGATAATAATAATAATAATAATAATAATAATAATAATAATAATAATAATAATAATAATAATAATAATAATAATAATAATATGAAGAAGAAGAAGAAGAAGAAGAAGAAGAAGAAGAAGAAGAAGAAGAAGAAGAAGAAGAAGAAGAAGAAGAAGAAGAAGAAGAAGAAGAAGAAGAAGAAGAAGAAGAAGAAGAATTATTATAATTATTATAACCGTAATTATAATAATAATATTTCAAATCATTCACTTTTTGTTTTGATGCCTTTACTAAAACAAATGGTGGGTTTTTAGCGGATGCTCTGTTGTGGTCTGCTCTTTCTATAGTCCTTTGTTGCCTCCTTCTTGTTAGTGTTTCTAAGTGATCTCTTGTAAAACCTCTAATTTTCTGCATTTATCTGACCTCATTGTGTTGCTTGTGCCGTAAAACTAAAAAAATAGACAATAAATGGTAAAAGTTAATTTAAGCCTTCCATTCGGAAATTACTTGACCTGCTACGCACACACAGGGTCTCCACTTCCTGTGGGTTGACATGCGGGTACTTGCGACGTCAGTCGTCAAAGGCGTATTAATTAACTTATTCTGATAATCGGCTGGGGGGGGGGGGGGTCTCAAGAAGACCTTTATCAACCGGAAACCAAAGACCTCTTTATTAAGACGTGACGTAAAGGGGGGGGGGGGGGGTCGATCACTGATCTCTAAGTCGAAGTATCGACTGGTAGGACTTTGACGTCATCGTCTGGAGTAATCGAATACGGCTAGACGAGATAGGTTGTATCAATGATAGTACATAACAAGATGGGCCACTTCTCTCTTTGAGCCAATTAAAAAAGTGTCCTCCAAATTTGGTGGCGCCCTCTTCACAAAAGCGCACTCTTTGCGAACAGAGTTACCCTACTTGAGTTTTAAAAAATCAAAGTGAAACTAGCAAGTTTCGGGATAAATTTCGGAAGAACGCTTTTTTAAAATGGTTACGCTGACAAAAAACCTCTTCCGGAGGAAAGGGTGATGGTTTTCTTTGTTTAATTTGACTTTAGAATGAAAGGCGAGAGGTCATTAAAATTTTAAAAAACTAAAACTCCGCACTGAACGTACCCGAACTGCTGATGAACAGCAGTCGATCTGCGCACGCAAGGAGGTGCTATTCCTATTCTTCTTCTGGAAAAACGAAAGAGAGCTTCAAAACAGACTGCAGCGCCATCTGAAGCAAAGAGCATACTTCCTGCGGACACTTTTTTGGCTGAGTGGCCCATCTTGTTATGTATTATCATTGGTTGTATCAAAGATAGTACAAGACAAGATGGGTCACTTCTCTCTTTGAGCCAATTAAAAAAGTGTCCGCAAAATTCGGTGGCGCCCTCTTCGCCAAAGCGCACCTTTAGCGAACAGAGTTATCCTACTTGAGTTTTTAAAAATCAAAGTGAAACTAGCAAGTTTTTGAATGAATTTCGGAAGAACGCTTTTTTTTAATGGTTACGCTGACAAAAAACCTCTTCCGGAGGAAAGGGTGATTGTTTTCTTCGTTTAATTTGACTTTAGTATGAAAGGCAAGAGGTCATTAAAATTTTTAAAAACTAAAACTCCGTACTGAACGAACCCGAACTGCTGATGAACAGCAGTCGATCTGCGCACGCAAGGAGGTGCTATTCCTATTCTTCTTCTGGAAAAACGAAAGAGAGCTTCAAAACAGACTGCAGCGCCATCTGAAGCAAAGAGCATACTTCCTGCGGACACTTTTTTGGCTGAGTGGCCCATCTTGTTATGTATTATCATTGGTTGTATCAAAGATAGTACAAGACAAGATGGGTCACTTCTCTCTTTGAGCCAATTAAAAAAGTGTCCGCAAAATTCGGTGGCGCCCTCTTCGCCAAAGCGCACCTTTAGCGAACAGAGTTATCCTACTTGAGTTTTTAAAAATCAAAGTGAAACTAGCAAGTTTTTGAATGAATTTCGGAAGAACGCTTTTTTTTAATGGTTACGCTGACAAAAAACCTCTTCCGGAGGAAAGGGTGATTGTTTTCTTCGTTTAATTTGACTTTAGTATGAAAGGCAAGAGGTCATTAAAATTTTTAAAAACTAAAACTCCGTACTGAACGAACCCGAACTGCTGATGAACAGCAGTCGATCTGCGCACGCAAGGAGGTGCTATTCCTATTCTTCTTCTGGAAAAACGAAAGAGAGCTTCAAAACAGACTGCAGCGCCATCTGAAGCAAAAAGCATACTTCCTGCGGACACTTTTTTGGCTGAGTGGCCTATCTTGTTATTTACTATCATTGGTTGTATTTCATCTCGATTTCCGAAGACTTGAGCGCTGTCGAAGGATCACCACTCATATTTGACTGATTCCAAACATAGGATTTCTACTCACAAAATGCATTGTTTATTATGTCCCCACCCTGGAACACTATGAGCGGAAAAATATCAAGGTAAAATAGATGGGGACAGAGGCGAACAATTTCCTGGGGTTTCGTTGATGTAGTTATGCAAAGGAACAAGACAGACAAAACCTGGTCACTGCCTACAAACAAAAGGAGCTGACACAAGAAGTATTTTAAGGAGAATTTCTTTTTAAATGGTACCAGCGCAGTTCCAGGCCTATTGAAAGTCTTTTATTTCCTTTATCATTCTAACTTAATCAGTAGGTGCAACAACAATAAAGACTTTTAGTTTTAGTTTTAGTAAGAGTTTTACGACACTTGCAACACAATGAGGTTATATAAATGATAAAGATTAGAGATTTTACAAACACAAAATAGGAAGAGACCTCAGATTAACAGATGTTTGTAGAAAAGAAGGAGCAAATCACACAAGAGCACTCGCCAACCACCCGCTGCGAAAAAGACATTGAGTATCGATACCATAATCAATACCGCCAAAACGAAGTCCGTTCAGTATTCGTTTAGCACAGTCGCTGTTCTTCGGTCGTCCGTACTATCAGCAATGATAGTACATAACAAGATGGGCCACTTCTCTCTTTGAGCCAATTAAAAAAGTGTCCTCAAAATTTGGTGGCGCCCTCTTCACAAAAGCGCACTCTTTGCGAACAGAGTTACCCTACTTGAGTTTTTAAAAATCAAAGTGAAACTAGCAAGTTTTGGGATAAATTTCGGAAGAACGCTTTTTAAAAATGGTTACGCTGACAAAAAACCTCTTCCGGAGGAAAGGGTGATGGTTTTCTTTGTTTAATTTGACTTTAGAATGAAAGGCGAGAGGTCATTAAAATTTTAAAAAACTAAAACTCCGCACTGAACGTACCCGAACTGCTGATGAACAGCAGTCGATCTGCGCACTCAAGGAGGTGCTATTCCTATTCTTCTTCTGGAAAAACGAAAGAGAGCTTCAAAACAGACTGCAGCGCCATCTGAAGCAAAGAGCATACTTCCTGCGGACACTTTTTTGGCTGAGTGGCCCATCTTGTTATTCACTATCTTTGCTATCAGTGAGTATCGCTCACCCGTTAATTAGTAGCGCTGGGCGAGGAATTGATTCCGGAACCGATCCCATCGATTAATGCTACGATAGGAAAGTTCCGACTCCTTTTTACGTTAACCAACAGTTACTAGTTACTTTAATCATTAAAATCTTCACTTTTTTAAGAATCTATTTTTGAAGAATTAAAGTTGATGCTTCGTAGTTTTCCAAAATCAAGGTTATCCTAAATCCTGAAGATGTTCAGAGCCAACCAGGTAACCACTGGCAAAAATCACATCATTAGAAAGTAAGTACATTGTTGTAATTGGGTTCGGAGTCGATTCCTATGATTCCTAGCTTTCAATAATTGGGAACCTAGCCGCCCAGCACTATTAATTAGCGCTAGAACTGCGAGCTCCTGTCTGGCTCAAATAATGTCGCTACTTCAGAATTACAAAGTTCTATCTGCTCAATACCTCTAGTTTTGAGAAAATGGACGTCAAATTTTTTAGTTCCACGCTATGTCAAGTTTTAAGGCAGATCTTTTGAATATCTTGATACGGTAAAGACTGCGAATATTTTTACGATTTTGATAGAGCAGATAAATTATTAATTTTCTTTCTGACCTCATGGTCTTAGTACTTAGTAGCCCAAAATGGCCGGGAAAATGTCAGATAGAACTTTTTGCTAATGACGTCGTCGTATCTCTTACATCCTGATTAGGAGGCAGATGACGACAACCGTGACTTGCAATTATAGGGTGTGCACAAAAACACGAATTTCAATCTGTCACTTGTCGCGTGGCGTCAGATCCAATTACGTCGAGATTAAGATTTAATTTTCTCGCTGTCTCACCTGTAATTGTCTTACGCGAAATGTGAATTAATGTATTGATCATTAATTTTATTTTACCGGGGCCTCTACCCTTCTGCACTGGACTTATTGTCTCATTCTTATCTTATCTTATCTATCTATCTATCTATCTATCTATCTATCTATCTATCTATCTATCTATCTATCGACTGAAACGAAAAGATTCGCGATGGAACATACTTAGGAACACACATACACACAAACAGATAGACAGACAGACAGGCAGGCGTACAGGCAGAAATGCAGACAAACAGGCAGACAGACAGACAGTGTCTGATAAACAGACAAACTGACTGGCCGACTAAATGACTGACAGACAGATCGAAAGAATGGGACTGGGACGTACCGCAGAAAACACACACACACACACACACACACACACACACACACACACACACACACACACACACACACACACACACACACACACTGAACTTACAACGAAACGACGATGAAACACGCAAAAGAAAACATTGCATGTTTTTAAACTTAAGAAAAAAACAACAGATATCTTCATATTATTATTATAAACATGTTCTGAGTTACGCAATCCATATATGTTTCGCTCTAATTAGGTTGCACAGCTTTTTACAGCGGGTGATGGAGTGCTTTCTAACACTAGCTGGCCAGCACAGGGAGAAATAATTTGTGTCACGACATGGTGGAATCAGGCGCTCGTCAACTTTTGGGCATGTTACGGAGATAATGGTATTACCTTAAAAGTTAAAGCCTGTTCATTTGCCTCGCTTTTGATTTTTTGTTAAACCCCTTTTAGATATCTCGAACTGGAGTCGAGATTTTTGCGATTGACAGAGGTGGGGGAGGGGGGGTCGCATTACGTCAGAGGTAAAGTTAGGGAATATAATGGCCGTCAAAGTTTGATGACTTCCACAACTTTAGTGTCCTTGGAAACAACAAATATACATTTTAAAAAGAAATTGTGGGTGCTTTTAGTCACGTTTTTATGTAAAAACTTACACAATAATGTGTTTGAAATGGACATAAATAAAATTGTCCAAGGAATGGAAAAATTTCATTATTTTGACGAGCGCCTGGTTTCACCACGATTCCACACATGTTATCAGAATCATAACGAGGAATGATGAATACACAGGTTTAATGCTGGCTGAAGCTGCTGAGTGTAGTATTGGGAAACGAGGAATACAAAGTGAAAAAAACTTCTGAGCGGTTAATTATTTGGTATGGAAGGGAAAAAATGGGAAAGAGAGAGGGTGATTGTGAAAGTGAGAGAGAGAGAGAGAGAGAGAGAGAGAGAGAGAGAAAGAGAGAGAGAGAAATAGAGAGAGAGTGAGAGAGAGAGAGTTAGAGAGAGAGAAAGGGGGGTGGGAGGATAACAGGAGGAGATAAAAAGTGAGAAATGGATACTTAGGGGGATGGAAGCAGAGAGAGAGTGAGAGAGAGAGAGAGA
>NW_004797296.1:799289-802286 GCF_000002075.1 Aplysia californica | reverse complement strand
TATTAGTTGTACGGCGTGAAACTTTCACCGGATGCCTGACCTCAATCTCGCCTAAATCGAGGAGTGACGCGTCTCTACTTTTTTGTCTCTGGTTAAAGTTAAAGGTGGCAGTGGTTTGTTCGGATGACTTCTGGTTCCAAGCTCCAGACCTGCATAATATGAGCAAGTCGTTAACTCAGGCTGCGCGGTGGGAGATCTCCGGAAATGCAAGGACCCGAGCGGAAGTGGGATGACGTCACGGTCTTTGTTTCCCTGCGAGGCCACAGACGACAGAGCGTGGAGAAGTTTAGAGGCTTACACCATTCAGTCTAATCCTACTAGGTGTTTGCGTCAGAATGCTCGCCATCTCTTTATTTCTGAACGTAATCGCGGACTTAGCAGACGTATCTCAAAAACACATTCGGCGATGTCGTCTGGTATTCGTGAAAGAACAGGAAATGGAGTTCCTGGTTCTCTTCTGCCACTTAAATGATGCTCGAATTCGTTTCAAAGTTGTGGCGCTGGTTGAAAAGATAAAAAAGAAACATAGCGTGGGCTGGAATCAGATCTCGTGTTTTGATGAATGCAGGATCTCTGACTGAGAATGCTCGTTGGTTAAATGTGGCACTTCTGTATTGGCCGTGGCCGCAAGGTCTTGAGACAACTACAATAGCACCATTATCGTTGATCAGACGGTTCCGTTTTATAAAGAAGTGATAGCAACAACATTACAAGCTTTCAGCTTCCGAAGTCTGTGATGTAGCGGTTAGGCGCTTCGCCACCGCATACAGAAGACCGGAGTTCGATTCCTGTGTGGGGAGATGTTTTTATAGAGTATCTCGGTCTTCCTAGTAGGGCGTTCTATCCCTTTCAGTCCAAGTCGACCCTGACAGGCAATGTCGCAGCCTGCTTCCTAAATGATTTAAATTGTGTCTGTGCGGGCGAAAAAAAATCTACATTCAGATTTGTTACAGATATACTTTAAACAAGAGTTATCTCCTTTTTTGGCTTCTTGGGGCAGGGGGGGGGTGATTTTTGTTGTTGTTTTGCTTGTTTTTCGTTGGGAGGTTTTTTTGTGCTGGTATTGTTAAAGGTATATGTGTAACGTCATTTCCCCACTGTTAGGTTATAGAAGAGTAGGGAGCTCAGAGTTAATCGTCTATTTCTAAGTGTATCTGGAGCCGTGGAAACTCCCAGGACGATCGAAAACCAAGAATGTCCCAATTTTGTAAATAACTGGCTGAAGAAAAATGATGTAGTTTCAGGCCTGCCGGTCCCTTACAGTCCTAGTAAAGAATACAAGGGGGAAAAAGAAAAATATAAAGAAAAGACGTAGGAAACATATTTTTTAAAAAGAGAGAGAGAAGAGGTGGGGTTAGAGAGAAGAGATATTTGTTTACTATATTGATTTCTGCCTCAATTCATCAAGTACGTCCATTCTCTTGGGGATTTTTCAATCACTCCAATCTACAACACCGAAACGTTCTCACGCTAAAATCATCTTGAAACTCCTCTTACGACCCCACCTCTGTTTTTGTCGTACCGCCATTATATCCAGTGCGCACTGCCAATCGAATCCAGTCCAACTGAGTTGGGGTTAGTCTGATTTTCTTTCATGGATGGGCAAAAGCTGCTATTTTGACACAATTTGATCAAATCCTCCCAAAATAACCTTGTTTGGTTTTGGAGGATTTGATCAAATTAGTTTTGCAAATTCCAAATTTTAGCCCCGATCTCGAGGTGGAGTCGGTAGCAGACTACCGGACTCATAATCATGAGATTGCAGGTTCGGGGGTTCGAGCTTCAGCTGGGTCCGACGTTGTGTCCTTGAGACGAATTTCCCACTCGGTTCGGTCCTTTCGGACATGGACGTTAAATTCAGAGGTCCTGTCCCGCCTCTTAAACAACCTAATAGTGATGATAGGGGAGAGGGGGGGGTTAAACCAACACCATTTCACCATTTAATTTTTTTAAAGGGGGGGGGGGGTGTATCCGCGACTTATTTCCATTGAATACGAGTGGCAGTGTGCACAAGGTATCAGACCGAAGACATTGGAAACACATTATACTATTTCAAAAAACTGCACGAGCAAGCAAGCGCCAGGAGTTTTCCTCACATCTCTGTTCTCGACCATAGGTGGTTGGCGGGTTCCCTAGTATGGTTTGCTCCTTCTTTCCTGTAAAAAATCTGTCGTCCCTATCTCTCCTCCTTCTGTGTGTGTGTGTGTGTGTGTGTGTCTGTTATTCTCTGGTAACTTCTCAAATTTTCGGCACTCATATGACCTAATCGTGTTGCAAGCCCTGTAAAACTTATACTAAAACTAGAATTACTGTTCTCGGCCTTAAAAGGGGGGGGGCTACACCTGAAGGCTATCTCGCTTATTACTTGACCAAATTGTACCAAATTTCACACAATGAACAAGCATAGTATGGAGTCTAAAAATCCGCAATCAAATTTTATAAATAAGTTTCGTTTCCATGGATACGGCGGCCATATTGGATTTCGTTGACATGTCTTACGTAATGAATACCGTACTTATGGCTTCTGGAAATTAATTGTTTGTTTTTTTTTGCTTGCGCGTTCACAAACATTAGATCTAAAAATTTGGTGCTGTTTTTTTCCTAAACGAATCAGAAAATTTTTTATGAATTATTTCCTGAGGTAGCATTCAAGTTTGCAAAAAATCCGTGAAAATCCACTCTCCAGACACCACCAAAAAAACCTATGCCATACATCAAAAATTCAAACACCAAATATTCAGTATTACATCTTTTCTTCATTCTGTGAAAATTTCGTGAAGATTGGATCACAAATGGTGGAGTTATTCAGAAAAGTGTAGAGGAAAGTCGCGTTTTGAGAAAACGGCCGATAAAGAAAAATAAAATGTTGACTTTATGAGGAAATGGTGGTGACAAACATGCCCGGTATGGGGGTTCTTATGCGATGAAATAGTTGTAGGAGTGGCTGAGGAAGCTAAATATGCCTACAACTCAAATCCCATAATTTTTAGCCGAATC
>NW_004797296.1:793717-796132 GCF_000002075.1 Aplysia californica | reverse complement strand
CACACACACACACACACACACATATATATATATGATGAAAGTAATGAATATATATATATATATATATCACCGGGGATTAAGAGTTCACAAACAGTTCACACTAAGACTTCTCGCCTTTTTGTCGTGTCCATTACAAGAAGATTAAAAGACTAACACATCAAGGGGGTATTACCACCTGACATTCAGGATTAACACTGTACCAAATCTCCAGAGCCCTGGGTAATGTGTCACGAGACTGTTATTTCGGGGTTTTCTTAACCGTTTCCTGTTGCTGCTGTTGTTGTTGTTGTTGTTGTTGTTGTTGTTGTTGTTGTTGTTGTTGTTGTTGTTGTTGTTGTTGTTTTTGTTGTTTTTGTTGTCGTTGTTGTTGTAAAGGGTTTTCCCCTATGTACACTCTTTTTAAAAAAACGTTTTAAAACAAAATGTGGGAAAAGCACGTATCCGTCACCCACCACCTCGTCTTTAATTGTACAAGCACGGACGGGGAATTCAGGCCTAAAGCAATGGCAGTTACTTTTTTGGCCACATCAGTGATTGCACTAGAGATGTCTCCCGATGTCTGAGCAAAACGGCGACTTATTCTGAGAGGCAACCAATTTCCCCACTCTAATCGAACGTCACTCGGTCGAGTGCTTCGTGCATTCTGAGATCTATAGCTTGTCTAGCAGGAAAGTTTTTTTGGCTGCAAGTGGAAATAAATCATATTAACAGAACGTTGGGGGGGGGTGAGGAGGAGATGAAGAATAAGAAGAAAAAGAAGAAAAGGAGGAAAAGGAGGAGGAGCAGTAACAAGCAAGAGCAACAGCGAGATAAGGGTTGAAAAAATGATAGAGAAGAGGCCAGGAAGAGATATTGGAGAGGAAGGGGAAATTGAGGAAGAGGATGAGGGGTAGGAGAGATGAGGAGGGTGTGGAATTAGGGATGGGAGTTGGAAGAGGAAGAGGAAGAGGACGAAGGGGAGGAAAGGAGGGGGAAAAGGAAGAGGTGGTGGAGGAGGAGGGGGAGAAGGAGGAGAAAAACGATGACGACGATCACGAAAACAAAAAAGACCTGGCAAGAGTGTTGCGATTATCCCTTTTGCGATATTCAAAGACTTAAAGGTCGTCAAGAGCCCTGCCTATCGATCCAAGCCAGTCAGCCCGTAGGCCAGAAAAATTCCACAGACGTGGAATTAAAGACAGGCAAACTCGGCTCCAAACACTCGATAAGGCACTTTTACTGAAAAAGTTAAAGTATTAAATGGTAACGATTAATTGTTTACACTCCTGTGTCCTTTGTATCTTTTGTAAGGATAGTTTACGCCTCTGTTCAGTTATCTCTTGTTGGTGGTGTGTTTATTCTTACCACTTACCACCATCCTGGCACAATGGAGGACATACAACACGACAACCTTCTAAGTGTCCAGTGCCAAAACGATGAAATCCATATTATTATATCAATACATTATGTTTTTCCCCCGAGTCAATTTCTAGAACACATTTGCAGAGGGGTTTGCTGGGGAAATTAAGATAATGTGCCTGTGCCAAGGATTCAATGTCCTTCTCATTTATTTTTTAAGTGTTGATTGGGAAATGTCTTTAGGATTTCCCAAACGGAAAGATGGGGTTTGAGAAGTCGGTGGCCTTTTGGTTAGGCTTCCAGGCCTGCAGTGGTGAGATTGCGGGTTCGGGGGTTTGAGCATCAGGGAAAGGCACCTTACACGAATTTCCCCCTTGGCTTGCTCCTTTTGGAGATGGACGTTTCACTCGGAGATCCCGCGTCTTAAATACCCTGAAAGTGATGATAGAGACGTTAAACCTAAACCGTTTCATCATTTCACCATTTCATCGTATGAGGTTTCTCTGGAGTAGATCTAGTCTGTATTAATTCAAAGTGGTGCCGCCGGCTCCCCAAACCACCCGGTGCGCGTTCTGTTTGTCTCCGGATTCTGTTTAACAGGTTAAGTGGAAGCTTCTTTGTCTTTTACTGTTACGTCTACCATCGACCTGGCCACTAGATAGAGCACGACCAGCGATTTGACCCTCCCCCCCCCCTCATCCCTGTTTTTTTTTCTTTCCATTCCCCACTGGCGCCCTCCCCCTCCCTTGCTCTCTGTCTTCCTGTCTGCCCCCCTTTAAGTACCTTGTCAAAGCTAAATCCTCATTTATTTCGCTGCATACAGTTGCAAACATTGGGTTCTTGACATTTCTGTCCGCTAGTTTCACAGTATCCTTTACTATAATAATCATACATTCTTAATCTACAGGCTGACCTCCTGTTACTGAGGCTAGTGGACTACCCATCTATCTTTTATCAATTTGCATGTCCATTCATTCATCTATCTATCTATCTATCTATCTATCTATCTATCTATCTATCTATCTATCTATCTATCTATCTATCTACCTACCTACCTACCTACCTATCTATCTTTCC
>NW_004797296.1:788998-790849 GCF_000002075.1 Aplysia californica | reverse complement strand
CGTCTCTGGGGCCACCCAGCAGAGAATTCGATATTTTGGGAAATGGGGAGGGGGTGTGGGTACGAGTGAGGGCAGTTGAGTCTGCAGTTTTGGTCTTACCACTTGTTCAAAGAACTTTCAGCTAGTATCTAAGGTAATTAACTGATATATCCCGCCAATCCTAATACATACAAATGATTTTCTGTTAGATTACATTATGCTGACAATGTTATGGGCTAAATGATATTATTAAGTTTTAACATTATTAAAGGTGTGCACTAAAATCTTGAAAGTTGATAAACCTCTCGGAATCAGGCTGAGAAAAGATCAAAAAGAGTTTGCGAAATTCTGGAGTGGCGTCGTCAGCTTTGTTATTCTGAATTCAGATAATACATAACGACAAAACACAGTGTAACAGTGTACATATCGACAGAAACCCTCACCGAATCCAACAGTGGTGTTTTCTAAGGGCCGGGGCTATATAAAGACCTGAAAGTGGTCCCTATTCACTTGCGTGTGGCCGATTGTTGCGTTGTATTGAACACACCGCTTTTGCCTTGGTGGGTGCGAAAATCGTTGGCTGGAAGCTATAGGGCCGGGTGGATATGCTTTTACGGCCAGACAAGTGGGTCGCTTTATCCGACCGCACAGCCAACACTGGCGCTCTCGTGATTTGTGCAGTGGGAACCAGTTATCGATAGTTGGCTGATATTCTATAACTTTCTGTGTACCCTGGTGAGGTTTGTGAATATATGTGCGCGTTGATTTCGAGACCCTTTTCGGGGTTTTGTAATTTTTCTTTTCAAGTTTGGATCGTTCGGCTTTGTTCACTTTTCTTTCCCCGCGTACTGGTCGACCGTTTCTAAAGGACGACGTGAAAAGAAAAAAGAAAATGGACATACGTATATAAGCTTGCCGCACTCCATGTTATGTTAGTGACAGTGAATACCGTTAGACATCACACTAACAGTGCGTTCAGTCTCTTTCTGAAAATGTGACGTTGTTTCTGGCGGTTTTGTTCAGTGAAAAGTGAGCGTTCCTGAAGTGACAGCTGCCTTTGAAAAGTAAAAAGGACTTACATATAATAATATATACATGCTTAAGCTAACAAATGACTATATAATGTTAGTCTGAAATATTGAATGTGGTTAGTCTTCAGGGTAAGGGTGTGTACTCTCTGTGAAAGTAAAGAAAAATAAACCTCGAGACTGGTATTCCAAAAGTGACGGCTTCCTTAGAAAAGTAAAACGGACTTACATACAATAATATGTTTGAGGCTAGCCAATGACCTTACTATTATGATTGTAGTCTGGAACATTGAATGTAGTTAGTCTTCAGGGTAAGTGGGTGTTCTTTCTGTGGAAAAGAAAAGTAAAGTAAAACTAACATACAATATACTGTAAATGACTCTATAATTTCAGTTCGGAATGTTGTATGTTGTTAATCTTCCGAGAAAGGGTTTTTTCTTTCTGTGAGAAAGTTAAGTAACACTGACATACATACTATAACAGTAATACAAGTCCAATCTTACAAACTATGGCTGTATAATTTCAGTCTGGAATATTGGATGTATTTAATCAAGATAACAGGAATGTTTTTTGGTGATGCCCGTGTTCTAATGATTAGGCTCTCAAACTCTCAGCGTAAGGTCATGGGTTCAAATTTTGTTAGAGGCTCGACATTGTGTCCTTGAGAAAGGCACATTTCACGCATTTTCTTCACCTCACGCATGTGAAAATATTATTATAAGCTTAGCATTGTTATCCTCATTATTATCATGGTGATTATTATTATTATTGTTAGTAGTAGTAGTAGTAGTAGTAGTAGTAGTAGTAGTAGTAGTAGTAGTAGTAGTAGTAGTAGTAGTAGTGG
>NW_004797296.1:786169-788185 GCF_000002075.1 Aplysia californica | reverse complement strand
TATTATTATTATTATTATTATTATCTCTGTAAACATACAAATTTGTTACTTAAGATTCTTTTCTGTTGATAGTGAGTGTCGAGAGTAAACGAGTCCTTGTATTGCTGAGCCATAATATTCGTACCTCAAACGCGACGGTCTTTAGTTCCAGTCTTCGGGAAGGGTGTTATTGTCGTTGTTGTTGTTGTTGTTGTTGTTGTTGTTGTTGTTGTTGTTGTTGTTGTTGTTGTTGTTGTTGTTGTTGTCGCTATCGTTTTTGTTGTTGTTATTGCTGCTGTTGCTGTTGTGGTTGTTATGGTTGTTGTTGTTTTTCGTTTTTTAATAGGGAAGGAAGAGAGGGTGCTGGAAGGAACAGGAGTGGTTGCGATTAGAGTGAGAGGGGGAGGGGGAAGTGGGGCGAGGACGGATGTAGTCTTTGAAGGCGGTGCTTAGTGCTTGCATTTGTCCTTGACGTTGAAATTTCCGAAAACCCGAGGGGAAGGGTTGTGAAACGTGAACTGCAGCAAAGCATAAACTCTGCGTGAGAAAGTGAAACAATGCGAGAGACGTGTGTTTAATACTCAAGCCCTATTTACTTGTCGCGCAACAGACGAGGCGCTGATTGGAATACGATACAACACTCGGCTATAAACATTTTGGCACCAGCATTAGCGCTCAATCGTGCCTCCGGGACTGACAGGGAAAATAAATGTCACCTGACGGTTCTTGTTAATGCTGATTTAACTCTTCTTACACCAAATTAATGGTCAGTATGCCGAGGTTTCTATAAATAAGGGAGTACGGCTCTAATTTTAATGGCAATCCGGCGTGTGACAGTTAAAAACCACAGCGTAGTGGATTGAATAACGCTTCTCAAGGTTATTTTTATTTCAACGTAGAGTGGTGTCGCTCACACACTCTTCCTCTCTCTCTCTCTCTCTCTCTCTCTCTCTCTCTCTCTCTCTCTCTCTCTTTCTCTCTCTCTCTCTCTCTCTCTGTCTCTGTCTTTCTCTCTCTCTGTCTCTCTCTCTGTGTCTCTCTCTGTCTCTCTCTCTGTCTCTCTCTCACTCTCCCTCTCTCTCTGTCTCCCTCTCTCTCGTTCCGTTCTTCTTTATCCTTTCACCGTTTGCCAATCCTCTGTGTTCTCAATAATACAAGATTTTCAGCTTAGTCGGGTGGTCTAACAAACTTTTCTACCAGTCGATTCGAAACACAGAAATAACTAATAAATACAAATATAAGCTTTATCCTTCCGTTCAAAGTTTACGTGACCAGGTGCTCATGTATGGAGTGTTGTGCTATGTGTGGGCCACCCTGACATCATGCACGATAGATGCTTTTAACTTAAACCTATTCTAAGAAAGAGGGGAGAAGGGAGCGAAATTTACATTCACCAAATAACATAAGCTTGATAAGAAGGGCGAGCTTAATTTTCCCCGTAAGAGCCCGTGGAACTGCTTTCCAAAGTATGTACGATCTGTTGAATCCTTTGATATCGAACACAAAAGCAGTTTTCAAACGAATCCACTTACCGTTTTTCAAGCAGTATCTTGGGTGTTTACTTTCCTTGACAGATTGCTGTACACGAAAAGACATCGGGGGGAAAGGGCATTTGTCACACTAAAAAAAAGGTTGGAGTTCCGCTGCTGTTTTTTCCATGCATATTTGTTTTAAATAGTGATATGTCACTCGTGCCCAGCTACAGCCACTTTTAAGTAAGTTTAGTTTTAGTAAAGTTTTACGGCGCTCGCAACAGCATAAGGTCATTATGAGCGCCAAGGGGTGGATGTCAATAGAGAAACCCAATCTGGGAATCAGGTCTGCTCTGCTCTGCTCACCTCTTTAGCCTCGACTATCAAGGCACCCCGGTAATATCAGTTCGCAAAAGAGTGACAAACATACAAAAGAAACAGAGGCAAAATGACAATAGTAAGGATTAGGAAAGAAAAAGCAGCGGTTCTCCCTATGTTGTTCCGGCACAGTATGAGCATGACATTAATAAATCAGCCCATTTACAATTCTACTGTGCTTAAGAAC
>NW_004797296.1:783027-784337 GCF_000002075.1 Aplysia californica | reverse complement strand
TACATAGATAGATAGATAGATAGATAGATAGATAGATAGATAGATAGATAGATAGATAGATGGATGGATGGATGGATGGATGGATGGATGAATGGGTGGATTGATGGATGGATAGATGGATGGAAGGATGGATGGACAGACGGACGGGAAGGACAGATAGAATACAATTTGTGTGTTTAGTTTGTCAACCATATACAAAAAAGAGACGACTCAGCAAAAAGCAATAGATCTCAGATATTTTTTACTCCGCAAAAAAGTTGTGGGGGGGGGGTTTTCTCGTTTATTTTGCTCTCTAAATCGTACAGATCGCTACCTGATTTGTGTCGGGTTACATCTCTTGATTTATTTAGAAACATCACGTGATTTGTTCTAATTACGTCTTGTGGCTCCATGTTCTCACACGAGATCAAACCAGGGACTTCCGGTGTCTGCTTGTGACGGAAGTGGGCAGTTGTGTTGCACATCATGTGATGTGCGAGGACCACGACAGACATGCCCGCGTAAATAATATTAATTTATTGTTTTCTGGGAAAGAGCAAAAATTCAATCTTATGATTTATAAGCCAGAACGCTGCCTTTTCCAACACCGTCCAGGGTAGATTTTTTTTTTTTTTTTTTTGGGGGGGGGGGGAGTTTCCATTGTTTGTTTGTTTTGTTTGGGGGTGTTGTTTTGTTGTGTTTTCTTTTTTTTTGGGGGGGTGGTTGTTTTTTCGGGGATGGGGAAATGGCTGGGGGGTAGGATGATGTGGTATTGTTTTTGTTATTGTTGTTTTAGAAATGATATTCATTACATAGAGCTAAGTTAGTTTTTCACTTTTTTTTCCAAACGTTTTTTTTTTAATGTTTGGAAGAAGGAGGGAGGAGGGAAGGTTCGTTTTGCTCTGCCCTTTCGTTATTGTTATTGTTGTTGCTGTTGTTGTTGTTGTTGCTGCTGCTGCTGCTGCTGCTGTTATTGTTGTTGTCGTTGAAGACTGAAGCGAATGCAGAATGTAATTGAAAAATGAAACAGAAGTAAGGAGAGATGGTGTGGGTGGGTTGAGGGAGATGCTGACAGTTCAAATTTCTTCCTATGTTTTACATCTCTGCTCTCCTGGACCGAACGCCAACAACAAACTTCACTTTTGAGTAGAAAGTTTCGGTCAAATCAGAAGAGGTGGTGGTGGCTCTCAATTAATCTTACCTTTGTATTTTTTTATTTTTTTTTTTGTTTTTTGCTTTTTTTCCCTGGAGGGTGGGGGTGGGGGTAGGGGTTATTAGTTTTGTCACTTTGACGTTTTGCCTGGTCTTATAATTATTACCAGTTTTGTGGT
>NW_004797296.1:777713-782927 GCF_000002075.1 Aplysia californica | reverse complement strand
CTTTGTAATTCCGAGGTGCGCTTTGTTAAGTTACCTTCTTGTTGTTTTTGCGAGCAGCTTTTTTTTTGTAGTTTTGTTTCTTTTTGGGGGTGGGTAGAATTTTGAAAGTAAGCGATATCGTTCGCCTGCACTCCCTTTAATTCCGTATCTTTGTTACCACGGTCTTTGGATCCCTATATCTCTTTGGCTGCGCACTTGAAATATGACAGGGTTACAAAGGGACTGCTGGTTCAGCGCGAGCCGCTTGCCGCAAAGGGATCGATTGCCCCCTTTTGTGTTTGATATATGGCTAGTGTGAGACAGACAGTGTGAGACAGTGTAACAATAGTGTAACAAAGATACTATGAGACAATGTGAGACAGGCAGTGTAAAACAAACAATGTGAGACAGTGTTAGACAGACAGTGTGAGACAGACAGAGGGAAGACATTGTGGGATAGACAGTGTGAGACAGGGTAAGACAATGTGAGACAGACAGTGCAAAACAGACAGTGTGAGACAGACGTGAGACAGACAGTGTGAGACAGACAATGTGAGACAGACAATGTGAGACAGACAGTGGGAGACAGACAGTGTGAGACAGACAGTGTGAGACAGACAAAATGAGACAGACAGTGTGAGACAGACAGTGTGAGACAGACATTGTGAGACAGACAATGTGAGACAAACAGTGGGAGACAGTCAGTGTGAGACAGGCGATGCTGTAGTTTACTGGCACGGATCATATATTAGGTTTTGTGGCTGAAAGTTCTTTACTCTTTCTCTATTGTTTTCGTCCCTCTGCCTTGCATTTTCCTTCAACTAAATGTCAGTAATTGAAACAATGTGTTTCTGTTTTGTCAAAACAGGGCTCACCAAAGTTCAGCAGTGTGTGTGTGTGTCTGTGTGTGTCTGTGTCTGTCTGTCTGTCTGTCTGCCTGTGTGTATGTGTCTGTCTGTCTGTCTGTCCGTGCGTGTGTGTGAGAGTTTGTGTGTGTGTGTCAGTGTGTCTGTATGTCTGTGTAATTTTTCTTTTCACATTAATTTTAGTTTCAAAGATCTTTGAACTTTGTCTTGTTTTGTTTTGTTTTTTCTGCGATTTTTAAAGCCATAAATGACAGGAAAGAGACTAGGGCGAGAAGATCAGCGCTGTCTCCTTGACCTTTTAGACTCTAATTTGTTTAAAATGCTTGCGCTAGCTTCAAATATAATATCATTTATATCCCATTAATACGAGCAAGCTACAAGTTAAAAAAGGCTAAATATCTTGGATGGCTCTAATTGGAAGTGTTGTCAGGGGGCTTAACGGTAAACAGGGTAGATTATGCCAATTATCGGAGACATGGCGGATGGCTTTTAAGGCCTTTTTATCTCTTTACTTTGGCCTTTCTGACATTATAAAGACCAGGTTGAACGTATGGCGAGGGGTTTTTTTTTAAATTTCTTTCTTTTTAGAATTACAAAAATGGAGGGAAAAATCAGTGGTTGTTACTTTTTTTAGTATTTGAACAGAAAAAAAAAACGCTGAAAAGAAAGACAATAGGCCAACCTGTAATTTGGGAAAAGGGACAAACGCGTTAATAAATCGGACATGCATAGACTCAACAATCGTCCAATGACATAATAGAACATCGGGGGGGGGTAATAACCTGGCTAAACATGCAGTCAAATATACCTTAGCTCTGTGTTATGGGAAAATGTTCACACGTTAAGGTAGTGAGTTCTTGCCAACCTGGGCGATATTGTACACGTATGGCCCGTTTGGTAATTGTGGTGGGCGATGGGGATCACCCGGGTAGTGACGAGTATTATTGAATGTCCCGCTTGGAAATACAAGTAGGTGGGTTGTACGAAAAGTTTGACCTCTAACCCGTGGCAGTTGTGGGCGCTGGCTGTTAAAAAGGTTGACAAGCACTGCTTTAAGGTTTCTTAAGAGGAAATTTGGATGGAGGTTTTTCTCTGTTTTGCTTTTGTGTCTTTATTATATTGTATTATTCAAATATGGTGTTGTGGAAAAGGGAAGTTAAAATTCATGAAAGGTTGGAGTTTTCAAGCACAAACAAAAAATTAAGGAAAGCTACGAGGTGTATGAATTTTCCTTTTCTTTTCTCCCTTTCCAAGAATTCACAGTGGGGTCTCAACATCAGCACAAAACACCAGTATGTCCAGACTGTAAAATTAGGTTCATCATGACATGACACTTGGATACACATTTTAACATTTCTACTTCACCCCTAACGGAAAAGCAGTGTAATCGATAACGCGTCCATAGTTTGTGAACTTGCCTTTTATTGGATTAGCTCTTTGCTTTGATTGGGACGCCCCGCCCCGTTTGTCAAATATTTGACCTGCCAACAGAGAGGGTCTCCGCCGGATGCCACTTAAAGGATCTTCCTGTGTGTGAACATTCAGAGTAAACTCTGTGTGCGAGTTCTGTGTTATTCTCGACGGCGATGACTGACGAGTGTTATTGGTTCTAATGATTGTGGTGCTGTAGAACTCTGAATAGGATGCAAGCCAGAACAATATGTCTGACTGCAAAGTAATGATTGTGATTGCTAATATTATCATCGAGATGCTCATTGCAAGCGTATGATAGCATAGTAACCATTTACTGCCTTCATTTTTGTCTTGAACAGTGAAAGATGACGAACATGTCACCTGGAAAGAAAAACTTGATTACGCTGTAGACTAAATCATCATTAATTGAGCTAACATTTTACAATTTCATATGTATGCAATAGTTAACACTATCACGTGTACCATTTGGCACTAATCAGAGGCGCCGATTTGATAGGAATGGGCGAGGAGCACAAAAAGGAATCATGCAAACAGCTTTAAAAAACAACTTTTTAAAAGAAAAACTGACCAAACAAAAACAGAAATGGACAGTAAAAGTGTGGCTACGAGGAAAAGGCAGTTAAATTTCTCAGAAAATATTGCACGAGTGTGAGTTCAGTATTCTCCAGCAGCGGTGACTGGCGTGTGTCGGTGGGGATAATGTTCATGGCGATAGAAGATGGTGAATTCTGGGTAGGTTCCAAACAACTTCAAACCAAATAGACAAATACCGGGGGTGTAGCCGTTTTGCCATCGCGCGCAGAGGACCTCATTTCAAGTCTCGTGTGGGGAGAATGTTTATCGAGTATTTCAGTCTTTCCGCTTGGAAGTTGTATCTACTTCAGCCCGGTTAAACCTGACAAGCAGTACCGAAGCCTGCCTCCTAAATCACCTAAAATATGTTTATGGGGACGAGAAAAATACTCATTAAAAAAAAAGAAATAAACAAGCAAAGAGACAAAAAGCAAAAGTGGTACATTAACAAGGTTGCGGCTTTTTTTTTAATAGTAAACGCTGTGTGTGTGATCTAAGGTCAGTGTCATTCTGTGCAGCGGTGACGAAGGGCTGTCGATGGGTATAATGCCCATGGTGATGACGAATTCTGGGTAGGCTACCAACTATACCAAAGGAAGCAATGTAGAAATGAACAGAACAAGTGTAACAACGAGATGTAGTGTTTACAGTAAACTTACATGTGAGAGTTGAGTATTCTTTGCAGCAAGAATAAAAGTACATTAAAAACCAAAACGAAAAGAAACACGCCACGATACGAGCATTTTTAAAAACCTGGCAACAACAACAACAACAACAAGTTAGCTTTTACAGTAAACTCCGTGTGAATTCTGAAGTTTATTCTCTACCGCGATTTCAGGACGTAGAGTCGGTGACGATAAAGCTTGTTGTGGCTGAGAATTCTGGGTAATCCGTCGTGCCGGAAGAAGACATCGGTCACGTGACTGGCATCATCTTGTACTGACTGAATCTCAGCTGGTGCTCGAGGCACAGTTTCAATAGGAGTAGACGATCTCGGTCTTAGGTCGTAGCAGGGACATTTTTTTCTCCGTTTCCGAACTCCTGCGTTGGTTGAGCGCTCCTGTTGATCTGTATGTCAATATCATATCGCCTGCGGTCTACTGACCCCTGGCTTTGCTTCAGTCACAATCAGATTAGGTAGTCTTATCCTGTATTTGAATATAGTGTGGGTATCGGCGAGTGGAGCGGGCATTTGCCTAGCGGTCTAAGAGATCTGTCTATAGATAAAGTATGTAATATTTCTTAGCTGTCCATTTACCTTCGGGTTACAGGAAAATTGTTTTACAGTTATACAGTTACTGTTATTTTCTTTACATTATTGCGTCTGCTTCATCCAAATTGGGTAAAAGTAAAATTAAGCCCTTTATTCATAAGTCAATTGACCTACTACGCATAATCCGGACTTCCACTCTCAGTATGGCCACATTTGAGTGCCAGTGACATCATTCGCCACAGAGTTTTTCTGACTTGTTTTAAGAATAGGTAGTCAAAATGTACAATTACCGGAAAGTTTTTTGCATGTGTAGTTGACTTGTTTGTTTGTTGTAACTTTTGTATTGTTCTTGAAGTTTCTTTTTTTTTTGGGGGGGGGGAGGAGTTTGTTTTGTTTGATTGTTTGTTTGTTTGTTTTTGTTTGCTTGATTGTTTGTTTTGGGGGATGGCTCTGTTTGTTCACTTTATTTTGTTGGGTTTTTTGTGTGTTTTACACATTTTTTCGCCCGCTTCATTTAAATTGTACTGTGAGATGTCGTTGGGGGATGCTGGAGTCTGTCTGAAGATTAGAGGGTGGGCAAACCAGTGTTTGTAGTGTTACGGTTAGGCTCTTCTCTGTAGTTTTCGGAAGGCGGGAGTTCGGTTCCCGAGTAGGCCAATTTTTTTTTTTACAAAATCAATTAAATGTCTCCGTCTGGCTGCTGGGGTGTTGTATCTTACTGCATTCGGGTTGGACTTGACAGGCAGGTTATATGCGGGCCGCCTCATAAAGCATAATAAGCTGTTAAACATACGCCAAACACCCCCACCCCCCCCCCAAAAAAAAAGGGGGAAAAAAGAAAACGATGTAGTGTGCTTTATAACAGTGTCTACCCATCTTTGTCTGGATAGTCTTCCACCTTGTAGACATGAAAATTTGGGTCTCGGGGTATAGCTATCAAAGGTGAAGAACAAATAGTCGTTAAGCTTTTTTCTTTTCTTGTGTACTGCTTGAACAAAAACAATTATGTTCGCTTTGGGTATTCCGTAACTCTGAATTTACTTTGTACTCTTATGAACAAAACCTGTTTTAAAAGTTCCACCAAACTGTGAAAGAAGTAGCAACTGGCTTACTTTTACGGGGATCTAATTTATTTTTCTTTTTATTCTC
>NW_004797296.1:775859-777185 GCF_000002075.1 Aplysia californica | reverse complement strand
TGTATCCCTCTCAGAACTCTCTGCCCGGGTTGGCCCTGGTGTCCAGGGTGGAAGCAGGCCAGCTATACCATGTACAATGTGTCGATAGGGGGGGCGTTAGACACCTATATTTAATCAACAACAACAGAATTTGTTGTTACTTTATATATTATTCAGATTCCCTGGTGGCTTTCTTTTGAGAAAATGTCCTTCTCCTGTTATAGCACTGAATACCGATACAATTCGTTCTGAACTTCTTGTGTGATAAAAGTGCAACATTCTCCGAGTTCTCGATAAAGTGTGGGAAAAACGCAGCGTAGTGATAAGAGAGGCCGGATCAGAAGGCTCACAATCCTGCCAGCGGACGGATCTACTCAATGACATGTGATATTCTACCATATCAACCGCTCGATTGAGACTCGGAATCTACTCGCTGACCCCAGCGGCGTAGTAAAACTTGTAATCCAATCCCCCCCCCCCTCTTCTTACTTTCCATCAATGTCAAGTCGACTCAAGACGTGTTGACCAGTGTAACTGACCGCTGCTACAACAACATGATCGTTGACGGCGAGCTATAACTCAGCGGGGGGTCTTGAAATAGTGAACTGATAGCAAGTGGATATCTCAAAGTGATATCGCGGAATTCTTTAGAGGACTGATTATCTCTCAAAAGCGATACCACGGATTTCCTAACTGGATTCACCACAGATAAGACTACATGTATAACAATTTGATTGTCTTGATTCAGTAGCTTTAGTTGGAATTTCACGGCCTTTGCAACATAAATAGGTCATATAAGTGACGGAGATTAACATACCAAAGGAAAAAAGAAACAGAGAAAGAGACGGTATACGTTTGAAAGGAGAGAAGGGGGAAATCGTACCAGTGTACTTGTCAACCCCCCCATTAATTATTATCTTGAAATCATGTCGGTACGGATTTTCTTCTTGAAGTGACGAATTGACTTTGGACTAGGTCAAGGACGATTATCTCGACATGTTACCCAGGAATTTCTTACTCAAGGGGTCAAGGGTGAGGGTAGATGCCTCAGGTCATCACGTGGCCGGCTATGTTCCTCTGTCGGAGCAGGTGTTGCCAGCTGTAAGTATTCACTTTGGTTATGGTTGTAATCCCCCTGTCTCGTGCAGCAGCTTGTGAGAGTTAAAGAGTGAGTGTGTGTGAGTGTGTGTATGTTTATGTGTGTGTATGTGTGTGTATGTGTGTGTTTGTGTATATGTGTGTATATGTGTGTATATGTGTGTATATGTGTGTATGTTTGTGAGTGTGCGTTTGTTGTGTGTGTGTGTTTGTGAGTGTGCGTTTGTTGTGTGTGTGTGTGTGTGTGTG
>NW_004797296.1:772173-773355 GCF_000002075.1 Aplysia californica | reverse complement strand
GTGTGTGTGAGTGTGTACGCGCGTGGGGGGGACGGGGAAGGGTGTATGTGTAAGTGTGTATGCGTGTATGAGTTTGTCTTATGTGTGCGTCAGCATGTTAGATTTTGTGGTCGAGTTTTATGCGTGCATCGAATTATGTTTGGATGAGTGCACGTTTGGCTGTGTGTGTTCTAAGTGTGCTTAGATGTTGTGAGCACAATATGTTGTGTGCGATTTATATCCTTTTGGTGTGTTTTTCAATCTTCAACAACACTTTTACCTGTAAGTATTTTTACGCCCCCGTCGTAAAATTTAGACCTTTTAGGAGGCAGGCGTCCGACTCTGCCTGTCAGGGCCAACCCGGGCTGAGAGGGATACAACAACTCAGTACAAATATTGAGGTACTCGATAAAAACACTCTCCCCATCAGGGAATTGAACTCAAATTTCCCGACGACGAAGCAACTTATCACTAGAGCACAGACGCCAGTAACAACACTTCGTAATACACACAAATGCATGAAAATATTAATTATTATAGGTGAGAGTAACAAAAGCCACTAATAACATCATTTACAACAACATTGAAGACAGTAGGGATAGCAATAACAACGTGAATACTAACGACAACAAATATAACAATAACAACACCTTGAAAAACAACAATATGAATAGCAACAACAATAACAACACGAATAACAAACAAAAAATATGATAGAAAAAAACCCAACTACAACAAGAATAAAAAAGAAATAATAACAAAAACAACAAGAACAATAATATCAACAACAACAAAAGCAACAGCAACATGAAAAACAGTAACAATAATAACTGACAACAACAATCGTAGAAGCATAACAGTCACACAAAATGACAAGGTCACGTAAAAATTACATAGCTTTTTGCTCGCGCTTCTACATTAATGTATTCTACCACTACCAGTGTTTCCGAAAAAACCCTTTGTAATAACATGTATTCGTGCGATGGCATGGTATAATGAACTTCGATAATCATTATTATTATAGTGGTGGGGTATGGTTCTTGCAAAGTCAGCAAAATTGTAGCGGCAATTTAGTTCGGGTGAGTAGGCGTACTGATAATAATACAAAAATCGTTTATCTCATTCAGCTCGTTCAATTTGTGGCACAGGCTGTGCGGTTATCCTTTCTCCTCGTCGTCGTCCTCCTCCTCCCCTTCCTCTTCC
>NW_004797296.1:768425-769924 GCF_000002075.1 Aplysia californica | reverse complement strand
CCCCCCTACACACACACAAATCTAGGTTTCTGATTTAACTCATATAGTACACGGCACACACACACATGGGGCTCCCGTGGCCTAGAGGTTATGGTGCTGGCCTCTCATTCCAAGGTCCGGGTAGCGACCGAAAATATTTCTTCTCTAAAAGTATCTCCTTTCACCTCCTTTCCTGCTCTCTAGCAATGTTCTGTCGTCTGCTTTCGTCTCCTCTTTCTGACCCGACCCCTCACCTCCTCTGCCCCCTTCTCTGGGCTTCTGACTCTTTCTTCTACTACTACCCCTTGGCTCCTTCTTACTGCTGTGTTTCAGCCACGCCCCTGATCTTCTGGTAGGAAAGATCTACACATAGCCTTCTCGGACAAGGGCGAAAAATCTCGGAGTTCCCGTTTGCAAGTTGCGCACGTTAAAGATCCCTTGGTGGTCTAAAAATCGATAAGAGTAGGCTTCGGCCGCCACCCGGGCAAAATTCAGAATTTCCTACCTACTGAAAAAGTTTAATGTGTCTGCGCGCTCATATGACCTTATGCAGTTGCGAGCGCCGTAAAACACTCACAAAAACAAAACAACAACAACAACAACAACAACAACAACAACAACAACAGCAACAACAGCAACAACAACAACAAACCCGTTCAGCTGACTCGCGGGTGGTTGAAGGGCGCCACTGGTACGTCCTCCTTCGTTACTTTCCCTGTTGTTTCTGCCTTTTTGTATCACTTTTTCCCCAACACTAAGTGACCACTATTGTGTCGACGTGCTTCTCTTTTCACGAACAAACTAACAAACAAGCAAGCAAACAAATAAACGAACAGTCAGCTGACTCACAGCATCGCTTGATTGTTTACAGCCGTACTAAAAATCCACTAAACCTAAGGAAATTTATCTTATCGGTTATCAAACTGTACGTTTACTTCTTGGATCATTCATTTCCATGCAGATTGGTGTTTAATTCAAGCAAATTGGTTAAATAGGAGCGGAGTTATTGGGGAACTTTACACGCTGAAAAGTTAGGTGATGACATTGCGAACAAAGGAGGAATAGCTTTCCAACTACTTAAAGTGAAGCTTCTGAATTTGAAGGGCCAAATGAAAAATAGGATATGTCCATCTTTAGAATAATTTTAATATGAAATCAACCAAGGTAAGTCCAACTAAGTCATTCACAAACTGTATTTATTTAAAAAGCAAATCAAGTTCAGATCAAGTCAAGTCCACCATTTTTTTAAAAAGTGAAAAATAGTCTTAGTCGTCAAAGTATGATTCGTTTGATTTACTCTGTTTTTCCACAGGCCCTTTCAATTATTTTATGCACACTTAAAAAAAGGCTCCATCTCAGAACGCTCTGAAAACAACCGCTGGCGAACGCTACTGCTACGCATGAAACTTTAGTCGTGCACACACACACACACACACACACACACACACACACACACACACACGCACACACGCACACACACACACACACACACTACGGACGCACACGAGCAGGCACACTCG
>NW_004797296.1:757619-767442 GCF_000002075.1 Aplysia californica | reverse complement strand
TCCCCCCCCCCCCCTCTTTAAAAAAAAACCAAACACAAAATCATCGATAACCATACCCCGACTCCCCGCCCTCTCCACTAACGTCAGAATTATTGTTATATTGATATATAATAGATTTATCAGTACGTAAAGGCCTAAACTAAAAATAAGAACATTTCGGGCGAAAGAGGGTGAATAAAAAAATAACCGAGAGGCCCTACTCAATAATTCTTTTTCGAGGCAATATAATTTTATTTTCGTAGCTCCTGGTATAACTTGTGTGCTGATATCGGGGTGAGATCTTTTGATAGCCGTTGAATGTGATCAAGCGGTAGGCCTACATAGGCTAGGCTACATGCAGATTACCAGGAGAGGGAGGGGGTCTTCTCTCAAGCCGTGTCGCACGGCAAACTGAAAAGCAGCCATTGATTTTTACACTGTCCAACCACAGGAGGAGAGGAACGCGCGGTCGTGGGAAGAGAAGAATTCAGAGTTATTTCCCTTCACAAATTATTGGAGGGCGCTTGCTTGTCGGCTGGGTTTGTAAAGCAGTTTTTTCTGCAGCGCAATGGATTTGAGCGTGTGCTTTTGGCTCGCCCAAACACTGATGTTCACTAGAGTATACGAATTCTAGATCACGGATAATGTAGCCTTTGTGACTGAGTGTTCATTCAAGGAAAATGGGTATTGTTTTGTCCCATACCATAGCGGCCAGTCTGTACTATTTTCGAAATGGACGGGCTCACTTGAGAAATGAACTAACACCACCGGAGCGAAACGGGCAGCACCCGCGCTCTGTGCAAAACCCAAACAAACTTGACCCCTTTGATAAGGATGAAGACTCCAGTGACAGTTCTTTGAGAGATGTACAGCTAGAGGCTATCAACTCTATAAATGTAAGTAAAGAGACGGATGCTAAGTACTGGAAACTCTTCTAGATCTAGAATCTAGTCCTAATCTAAACGTTTTTATGAGTTAGAGCTATTATTTGTTCGATCAATTTAAATTAATAGATCTAATGCATCGGCACCCGTGTGATAACTGGCTGTACTGTTACAAGTTACAGTTACTGTTGTTGTTCTAGACTAGATCTTATCTAGAATCTAGAATCTAATCTAGATCTGCACCCTAGATTAGATCTATATCTAGACTCTATATCTAGATCTAGATTTTAATCAAGAGTCTGGAATTCTAGATCTAATCTAGATGTAGATTCTAGACATAGATCTAGATCAAGACAGTGTGTGAAGAAAACGTGGTGATCTTGTCTTATACTTTAGCAGCATGATAAATTCTTCAATTGAGGACTTCCGAAACGAGCGACCATAATTAGATCTGGATCTAAATTCTATATCATCAAGAATACACTCAATGGCTTCCAAAATCATGATGGAAGACCGAAAACCACTGTTTTACGATCTGTTCATGACAAAATTACGGTAGTTTGCGCATTTTTAGGCCCAGTTCAAAGTTTTGAAGGTCTGAGTCGGGGATTAGATCTAGACAGTCTAGAGTCTAGTAGACTAGATATAGACTCTATTAGATCTAGATCTAGATTCTAGATCTAGTAGACTTTGGGAATTTAACGTGCTAAAGTATAAGATCACCAAAAACGTAGCCATGACATTGAGTCTGTTCCGTTGATAATTTCCAGTTCAGGGGGTGCAGTTGATATTTTTGAAGGTAGCAACGGGAACACATTTCAAGACATGATTTTCGGCCTGTCCTAAGATTTTTAAAACATTACGCCCTACACCTGATCCTTGTAGTTGCAGATCTTCCTGTTCCAGCTAGAATCTAGACTTTAGTGCTAGTGATCTAGAGATCTAGATCTAATCTAGATATCTAGTTGATAGTCTGGAGATCTATAATTTTGACTTCGTCTCTTTCTGGCTTTGGCAGGGGATGGGAGGAGGGGCGCATGCTTCCCTAGCCTAGGTCTGTACTGTAGCGTTCATTATAAAGTCAGCTATGTAAGTGCTTACGTAAATTAACTGTTAAAGTTCTAACCGTGAATGTTCCTTTTCCCCTGAATTTAGATTTAGATCTGAAAATCTAGGCTTTATGTTGATGTTACAAAAAAACTCGAATCAAGATTCTAGTCTCGCCAACAGATTTAATTTCATCCAAGATTCAAGAGATTTGGATTGGGGAGGAATTCCATAAAACAAGCGACCACTCTACAGGCTACTATACAGAGTAGATTAACATTAGAGAGTTGGGGTAAGGATTAGGGTTTGGGGTAGGGGTAAGAATGACTATGGATTGGGTCAGGGTGAGGAGGTCTCTTCTTTATCTCTATTTGTTGGGGTGGTCACTCTTTACGGAAGTCCTTCCCTAGATTGTTTAGAGTGACCATGAAGTATTGTTTAGCGTAAATTTAAATTTAGATCATGTAGTAATATAATTACTACACCTCAGACTCGATCAACTCAATATGACAACGGGGTAGACCGCACTGAAAGGTTAAGTAGGGGCTGACAAGCCAAAACCTGGCAGTGCTAGAAGTAACAGACGATGCGAAGTATTAGTAAGTCTTTGCCAACAAAATGACGGCTAAATTGTTTGTTTTATTTCAATTAATATCCATTATCAAAGTGTTCAGATCTTTTCATTAATTTATATTATATATGTAATAAATTGCTCCATAAAAACTACTAATCACAGTGTCTTTGCACATGAAGTTCTTCAATCAATTTCAATCTTTGGAAACTGTTGTGTTGGTAAACCTTGATTTTAACAAAATTACGTTTTTATTTTCGGACAAATTTTCTGGTGATAAACATTATAGTAAGTTTAAACTTACTTCATTTTAATATATATATTTTAAATTTTAAGGTATATTTCACAAAATTTAGTTTGTTTAGAGATGACTGAGACTAAAATATTTTTGTAAATTTGGGGATTTGAAACTGGGGTTTATTGAAAGAGGCAGTGCTAGTAGGGTTGGGGGCTTGATGATTGGTGTCATGGGGGAAGGGTCAAGAGTCCCCTTAATTTTAAGCTCTGACACATTTACATTATTTCCTGCATTTGAAATATAATTTATATTATAGTGAAGTGTTGTACTCAAGTGCTGAGGCTGAAGTATTTATTTCTATTATTTTTTTTTGTTCAGCTCGCTATATATCTATTTTAAGTTGTTAAAAGAATCATGATATGATAAGATATTTATAATGCATCATTTTTTAGATTATTCCACTGCATTGATATTTTACATTATAATGCTCTCTCTGTGTTTCACATTGGGATCCATGCTATTTTTTAATGGCGTTGAGATAGGTTCCATTTTGTATAATATAATTTTGATGCTGCTTTGAAAATCTTTTGTTTTGACCTCAGCAACTGGTTTTTTTTTTTTTTTTTGGTGTGTTAAAATTGACTATGGCTGACTGTCAATAAAACTAATAAAATATACTTTGACAATCCCACTTCAAGAACAAGTTGAGCCAAATATTTTATTATGTGTTATGGAGAAAAATTCTCCCTTTATTATCTAATAAAACTGTCAGGACGCCGCTTTTTGCAATTATTATGAAAAACATTGGATCAAAGTGTCGGCTCATTTGTGTCACGACGAGGTAGAATCAGGCGCTCGTCAGTTTTTGGTCATCTGGAGTTAATGGTGTCATCTTAAAGACTGTTCGTTTAACCATCTTTTGATGAAAAAAATACACTTATCTTGAATAGAAGTCGAGATATTTTGCAAATTAAGGTGGTCTGGGTCGTCTGGTTTCAGAGGTAAAATTAGCGAGAAAATGGGCGCCAAAGTTTGGTGATTTCCAAAGCTTGGGTGCCCTTGGAAACTGAAAATTAACATTTATTGTGCTTCTAATCAATTTTTTTCAGTAAAATCCACACAGAAATATATTTTTAGATGGACATTTAAGATATGAGCCATAAGACCAAAATTTGGAAAAAAATTATCAAACTGAAGGAAAAATGTTGCAATATCTACTATTTCATTATTTTGACAAGCGCCTAATTTCACCAAATGCCTCACATATATACTACAGGACAAGACTGAAGTCTGAAAATGAGTTAAAAAAGGTCAAAAGTGAGTCATCACATGGTTTAAAAAAAAAGGAAATATATTAAAAGAAAAATGATAAAATAGCAACAAAGACCTTACAGAGGCCTTGACAGACACAACAGTTCATAAGTGACCACTACAGCTGTTACAAGTAGACTTCTTGAGGAAATCAATTTATCAATTATATAATATATGTGTGGAAAAGTACGGGTAGTATTTTTCTCTTCAATATACACGATAATAATCGCTATTGTATTTTATACAATAAAATATGTTCCCCCTTGGCCTTGTTACTGGCCGTATAGTGCGTCCAAATTTTAGCTTTCAATTGTCTACTTCATCAGAGGTTGTAGCCTACTTGTTGTACTACACTAATCAAAATGTTTATTCCGTCGTTGTGGTGTCAAAGAATTCTGCCTGATCAGTAATTTCCTGCTCAACTTTTGAAGGCAGTTGCTGCAGATTTTGCCAGTTGTAAAAAACACTTATTGCATTGTAGAGTTTTGATGGGAGTTTTTGCTTATGACTGAAAATAACACGCCATGAAATGTTCAAATGAATGTTTATTTTAAAATTTTTTGCTAATTTTTTGTGTGTGAAGTCAAATCAAATGACTTGCATATAAAGTACTTTTGAAGTGTTATTTTTTCCTCTGAATTGTTAAACTTTTAAAACTTTTTTCTTACTTATTAGAAAAGCTGAATATATGGTCGTAAAATACTAGACTAACCTTTCTATTATTGTAGCTCGGACTATGGACTGGGTATCATGTGTTTGTGAAGTTTACTGACTTTTGCTGTCATCTTAGAGGTCAGACAATAACAGCAAAAGAAAATGCATCACTCTCAAGCACTACCAAATCAAAATTAATTAGCTTGCAGCTTGAACTAAAGACTTGACTTGAAATATGAGCTTTAAAAAAGATGGTACCAGTTTAAATCCACAAATATTACTTTTTGTCTTATGACCTTTAAAAAATAAAAAAAATGTAACTTTTATTTCATACACTCTTGGCCTACCGACATGTACAAAAGATTTTCCCTGGTATGGACGTGGATGCAGGTTGAGTCAACCATCTACAGGTTGAAAGTTATTTGGATACTTAATTTAATTGAATTAAGTAGGGACCTACTGGTATAGTACCAGAATGATTAATGTGGGCTCTCACGTTCAATAATTACTCACATTTATTAATCTAGGTTTGACGTGCAGCTCCTGTGAAGGGGAAGAAAACAACAACAGACGAACGTATTTACCCCCCCCCCCCCCCATTCCTCATCCCCACCCTTCGAGAGAAAGGAAGTGGTTGTGTGTCGCCGTCCTCACTCCCGAGTCTCTATTCCATTTTTAATGAGTCGTTCAGTTGGAAAGATGACTATGAGAGAGAGAGAGAGAGAGAGAGAGAGAGAGAGAGAGAGAGAGAGAGAGAGAGAGAGAGAGAGAGAGAGAGAGAGAGAGAGAGAGAGATTACCCATCTAGACTAGATACAACGAAGTCGGCTGTTGACAACCCCCCCCCCCCCCTCTCCTCTCTGCCCCTTTCACCAGCAGCCCCGTGATATCGTGGCCGTATTGATCGCCTCTATCACTCCCTACCCCCGGGAGTTACTCAGATATTGCAGAGCTTTTCACCACGGTACAGCCTGTGTGTGTGTGTGTGTGTGTGTGTATTCACAACTGTACATTGAAATTGCCAGGGTTAAGGGTAGCGGTGGCTTAGTGTCCCAATGGCGTGAGCGCGCCACCTTTTAGTATCATCAATGGTTGTGTGTTAGACATGCCTGTGCTTCTTTTTTCCCCTCTTTCCCTCTTTTCTCGTGTTTTTGGTCTCCTCCTTTTTCTCTACATGTGGTCATATTTTCTCCTGTCATAGGGCCACCACATTATGTGAACGTGCCGGTGTGCTTCTTTCTTAGCTTAGAAGACCGGCATATTCTGTGGTATAGCATTTCTATTGGGGCATCGGCGTCACATGCAGAAGACATGCGTTCGATTCCCGTATGGGGAGAGGGCTTTTTTGTTGTAAATCTTGTATCTCCGCCAGTCTGGAGGAGTGTTGTATCAATCTTGCTGATAGGCAGAGTTGAAGCAGCCAGCTTCCTAAAAGATCTAAATTGTGTCAATTAGAGTGTGTATAACATGCTGTACAATTGCTATGTTCATCAGTGTGCTCCGTGAACAGAACAAACAGTCACACATACATGTGCTTCTCAATTCTCTTCGAAAGCAGCCTCACAGATGATAGGGGGTTAGCAGTAGCAGGTAGCGGTAGCAGAAGCAGCAGCAGTAGTAGCAGTAGTAGCCTTCATCTATCATATAATACATGTATGTGCTTGAACGTGCATACACACTCACTTTTAAGATTAAAAACGCCCACACATGAGCGCATTCGATGACGATATGCGAAATATCACATTCTGAACAAAAGAGTACTGTACTAAGAGTAAGAATGACTAAGAAATAGCTGTCATTGTGTCTGATGTACTATTTTAAAACTCTTGTGTTGGTTCTGTCTTGTCTCTCTCTCTCTTATTCTTTCTCAGCACTAAATGACCGTCATATCTGTGCCATGTGCTTGTTTTTGCCCAAACAAACATGTATAATAACACGTACTTGGTGAGACAGTGTTTGTCTATGTTGCACACGCTTGGTCGTCTCTAAAGTCATGACCGGCTCTGTGCTCGTCAAGCTTTCGTGTTCATCATTTATTCCCCCTTCACACTCACACTCACACCCAAACAATTATGACCAAGCAGTATCCCAGAGAATGTGGTTGAGTTTCCAAGCGCCGCTGCTGTCCTACTTCTTTTCGTCTCCTCTGTTGTATCTGTCCTGTGATAATGTGTTCTTCAAACTGTCGTGACCATTCGCCCCACCCCTCCTTACCCCTTTTCACATTCACACCCAAACGACCAAACTGTGTATTCATAATAAATGTAGTGTGTGGGTGGTTGTCGGGTGCTCTGGTGTGGTTTTCACCTTCTTTCCTGTCAAACATCTATCGTCCTCAGATCTCTCCTCCCTCCTTTTTGTGATTGTTACTTTCTTTCTAGACCTCTAACCATCGGCACTTGTATCATAACCTAATCGTGTTGCAAGTGCCTATACACTCTGGATAAAACGAATATTGTGTGACTGAAAAGCACCTCTGGTAGGACGTACTTATTTTCTCTCCCTGTGTTGTTTCTGCCAGTCTCGCCTCTCTTGCTCTTTCCCTGCACTAAATGACCGCCTATGTGTAGATGTGCTTCTGCTTTCTGAAAAAATAAATAGATACAGTCTTTCTTCTTTTCTCTGTTATTTCTGTCCACCTGTTTCTTACTTTTCTTAGTACTAAATAACCGTTAATGTGTCGATGTGTTACTTTATTACACAAACAAACAAGTGGTGCTAGGTGTCTGGTTCACACGGTACCGCTTTTATACTTATCCCCCCCACCCCTCCCCTCGCGCTCCCGTATTTTACTTACAATTACTCAGCTGTCTTTGTGTGCTGTATGTAATAAACTCTAAATGGTCATTATCGCGCAGAAGTTCTCTTCAACACGTATATATTCAAGCTGTGCAGCATTAATGAGTACATTGCTCCCCTTTTATATGGGAGCCCATTAAGTGTTGGCAAACATTTACGGCTGAATGACTGCCTTCCTCTGGTCTGTGGGGTTATCTTGGTGCGATTATATCTGCGACCGGTGCGGTGTAGTTTATATAACATTATTATGGTGCGCTTGTTTTTCTTTTTGTGTCGCTAGTTGGTTAGTGTTTGTTATTGGGTTTTTTTCTTTCTTTCTTTCTTTCTTTTGTAGTATGGTTTTGGTTTGGCTGGTCTATTTACTGTTTTGTTTGTTTATATATTCGTGATCTTTAAATGATTTCGGTATGGTTTCTGCTTCAGATGTGGTGCAGTATAACATGTGTTACTCCTGTACTTTTTGTGTGTTGTTAATTTGTTGGTGTTTGTGTTATGGGGTGGGGTGGGGGTTGTGTATGATTTTGATAATTATAATGAGAAAGGTTTGGATGGCGTGTTTTTGTTCTTCTGTTTTGGTTGTTTTTTGGTTGTCTTTTAGCGTACCATCTCTCTTCCTTTTGTTTTGTGTTTGTTACTCTCTTGTAACACCTCTAATCTTCGGCATTTATACAACCTTATTGTGTTGCAAGTACCGTAAAATACTAAGATTAAACTGTCTGTCTTATTTTTTCCCAGTACTAAATGACCATTATTGTGTCGACGTGAATCTCTTTACTCAAACTCAAAACAAAACTCGTTTGTTGGTTGATAATTCGTTGTTGTTGTTTTTTTTTCTCTTTAATGTATGGTTTTGGTATCAAGTACAGATCAGTTGTTCTCTTTTTGTTTACTTTCTTACGTGTTTTTTATTCTAAAAAATATGGGCCAGGTTTCTGCTACATGCAAACTGGAGAACAATACGTGTTATTCTTCCCTCCTTTTTTATGTTTGCTACTCTCTTGTCACACCTCTAATCTTCGGCACTTATATAACGTTATTGTGTTGCAAATGCTGTAAAACTCTTTACTAAAACTGAAAATGACAAAAGCAGTCTCCTAACTTATTGTTCGTGCTGTGTTGTTGAAAATTCGGTGTTTCATCTTTGCTGTTGGAGTGGTGTAGACTGACATCTGCTTCTCCTGTTTTTTTAATTTTTTTATTTATATCTTTTTTTGGTGGTGTAGTTTTTGTGTTTTTGATGTTATAGCTTGAGTTTTGCACATCTGCCAAGAGTTTGTTTGTGTGTGGGTGTGTTCTTTATTCAGTTGACGTAAAAGCGAGACACAGTGTTGCACATGCGTCACGCCCCAATTAGACTAGATAGAGCTGTGATATATTTATAATACATTGATACAAGGTCCACAAAAGAAAGCATGCACCTACGTTTCGAGCTCTTTGCGTGGCCGTGGGAGTGATCGGCGGACATCCGCGTTCTGTTTTGCGCCCTCTTCTTATTCACGTAGGTGATTGGAGGGTGGTGGCGGTGGTAGGTCTTACTTCTTCTTTTGTTTCCCACCGTTCTCTTCTTCGTGTCTTACATTCCCTCGGCGTTAGATGGTATGATTGTGCTTCTCTTTTCTGAAATAAAACCTCTTATTTTCGTTTGTCGTGTTAGGGCCATTACGTGACAAATGAATCTGTAGTGTTTGTTTCTCCTTGTGTAGAACTAAAAAAAAAATCTTGAACCTCTGTGCGAGGAACTGATCAATGTACATCTAATGTCCTCTGCGTACTGCCAATTGGTTTTATTTGATTCAGTCGATTCGATCTGTTTCCTGTTGAGTCATTTGGGTGGTTGGAAGGCGCCCCTGAAAGGTCCTTTATATAAAAAAAAATTACATTCTGCAAATAGTGTCTGTGGTTTGTTGTTCGGTGCTTTGGTGTGTTTTGCTCCTTCTTTCCTCTTCAAACGTAAAACCTCCTTAAACCTCCATGTTCTTTTGTTGGTATTATACTCTGTAGTAACACCTCTAATTTTCGGTGTATGACTTATTTATTTTGCAAGTCCCATAAAAACTGAAACTGAATACTGCCTGCTATTTTAAATTGCTCTTTCGTAGCACAAAGTGGTCATTTTTGTGTCGACGTGTTTCTCTTTGCTCAGAACTCCTCGAGTTGTGGTCGTTATCGTGCCTTATCATGGCGAACTGCTCCTCATCAACAGCCCAAGCAAGAAACGTGTTGTGCCGGGTATCTTGACTCTCTGACTGATGGGGAGGCTCATGATGCTGGTTTTCTTCTTCTTCTTTTTCTTCTTCTTCTTCTTCTTCTTCTTCTTCTTCTTCTTCTTCTTCTTCTTCTT
>NW_004797296.1:754544-756558 GCF_000002075.1 Aplysia californica | reverse complement strand
GAGAGAGAGAGAGAGAGACGGACGAGGGTGGTTGTTGACTGACCGCTGTTTTGACTTTGAAGTCCGCTTGAAGAAGTGATTGAGTTGTTATAATGGTGATGATGATTATGATGATGATGAACATGAAGTGGTTTGTAAGGGGACGTGGAAATAATAAAACGAACCAAGAAAATCTTACCCGTCAGCAACTCTCCTTTTTCCGTGGAATGCAAGTCGCTCACCAATCGCTGTAGGAGACGATTGTGGCACCGCATCGACCAGCCTTTGACAAAATTAGGCTGGTCGAACTATACCGTACCGTTTTTCGTGACGCTATCGTCTTGTGCGTTGTTTTACTATTGTTGTGTGATCCCGGTGCGCGGATGGTTGCCGAGTGCTCTGGTATGATGAGGGAAAGAAAACTGTTGCAGACAGACAGACAGACAGACAGACAGACAGACAAACAGACAGACTGACAGACAGTACCCCCCAAAAAAACAAACAAAAAAAAATTAAAAAAATTAAAAATTAAATTACATTCCACTTTTGGTCAACCTGTCTACGCCATGCATATTAACTGGTGCGTGTGTTCTACCCTTTTTTCCCCAATCGAATGTCTGATTCTGTCGAGACTGTTCTTTTCATGATGTCGTGCGTTAACCCTTTCGCCTCGCTTTCTTCAATACGTTCTTCTTATCAAGTTATACACTGAATTGATAATATCTGCGGGGTTTTTTGTTTACAAGAAATCCTACTGCAAAGCAGGTATTGCGATCAATTTACGGGGATTAATTTTCCATCAACTCCCGTTATTCTACTAGCGACTTTTGAAATAATTTATTTGTTTTGCTGTATCGAGGTACAAGAAAAGAAAACGTTCCCCTCAACTTCACGAGGAGAATGAAACTCGCTGTCGTTTGACATTTAGAAGCACGGCTGAGTGGTTGGTCGTGGCAAAGATAATTGTTGTTGGTGGTTGCAAAAGATAGTTATCATTTTCTTGTTTGGGGTTTGTTTTGATTGTACATTGGTGCGTATTTTCTTCTTCTCTTTTTGTTTTTTTGTTTTGTTAATTCGTTCGCTGGATTTCTTTTTCTCAGTTTGGCACCCTATTCCTGTCTTATTCCATGCCATTTCAACCAGTTCCAATGGATTTAAAGAAAAAACAAACCGTTGTTGTAGTTGTTGTGTTCTTGTCTTTTGTGGTTCGAAATCATTCTGTTTGCATTACAAAAAACAAAACAAAAACAAAACCCACCATCCTACAAGTGATCGAGTTTGCTTTTTTTTTTTTTTCGAGAAAAGGGAATGAAAGGAGTTTACTGTTTTTAGGGAACAAAACTAATGCATTTAATGAGAAAAGAGAAAAAAACGAGGGCGATTTCTTAGATGAGCTTAGGGTTCGCTTGAGTTCCTTCCCACCGGCTTTTGTTTTCATTGATTGGCATTGATGGAGTGGGTGGGTGCGTTTGTGTTCATGTCAACACGAAGCATCTCGCAAACAAACTGCTAGAAAGGACGTGAGCCTCCCGATCATACTTTGTTTTCCTTTCCTTTTCTTCTATTGCTTCTCATCGTTGTGTCTGCCTATCTGTCTGACTCACTCACTCACTCTCTCTCTCTCTCTCTCTCTCTCTCTCTCTCTCTCTCTCTCTCTCTCTCTCTGTCTCTCTTCCTTCCTCCATCTCTCTCTATCCCTCCCTCCCTTCCTCCATCTCTCTCTCTCTATCTCTCTCCCTTCCTCCCCCTCTCCCCCTTCCTCCCTCCCTCTCCCTCCTCGCTCCCCCCTCTCTCTCTCTTTCTGTGGGTGGTTGGCGAGTGCTCTGGTGTGGTTTGTTCTTTCCTATTAAACATCTACCACCCTTATCTCCCCTCCTTTTTATGTTTGTATGCCTTGTAACACCTCTAATCTTCTGGCTCTCATATGCAGTTGCAAGCGCCCTAAAACCTCTGCTAAAACAATGTCTTTCCCTTCCTCCCTCCCTCTCTCTATCTCCTTCTCTCCCACCCACCCCCCTCATCTCTCTCTCTCTCT
>NW_004797296.1:752072-754382 GCF_000002075.1 Aplysia californica | reverse complement strand
ACTCGTTTTTTGTTACAGTTACACGCTTCTGACTTGATTTCAATTTTGTTTGTTTGAGAGAGAGAGAGAGAGAGAGAGAGAGAGAGAGAGAGAGAGAGAGAGAGAGAGAGAGAGAGAGAGAGAGAGAGAGAGAGAGGGGGGGGGAAGAGGGGGAGGCAGTAGAAGTGGGAGAGAGAGAGACAGAGAGAGAGAGCCGATCTGATCATGCAGGTCGGTCCATTTGACCTCTGGGCATCCGTTCTAAGGGCTGGTAGTATCCCTCCACTATAATATGTACCTGCCGCTCGGTTGTTCTCTTGGAAGTGTTCCAGGGTAGGAGCAACAACGTTTCAGCGGTCACTGCAGTAATGGGGCGCCGTAAAATGGCCATTTTAACTTGAAATATTGATGCGAGCACATGTCCGTAGCATTTTCTCTCGCCCGACTTTTCTGGGCGTTTATTATTGATGGCCTCTGGTTGTGTGTTGTGAGTGTGTGTGTGTGTGTGTGTGTGTGTGTGTGTGTGTGTGTGTGTGTGTGTGATTGATAAGTTCATTCCTCCCGTCAAGATAGTACTGTGATTTGGTTCATTTGAATTCTAATGGTAAAATTTTTTTTAAAAAATAATATTATTTTGCTATTTTTTTTACCTAGATTAGTAAACGCTATTTTGTAATAACTCCAGTCTCTGACTCTTGGGAGATTTTTGTCACAGCTGACCTGGCTGTTCAACAAACGTCTCTTTAAGCACAAAAGTATTACGGTTAATGCTTATTTTCTATTGACATTCAGTTTCATTATAACTCCCTTTTTTGTTCACTTGAATTCAGTGCTTTCAATGTAATGGTAATATTTTAATAATAATATTAGTAATGATAATAAAAACAATAACAACAACAATAAATGATAATAATAATAATAATCATTTTAAGAAGTAATAATAATAAAGTACGAGATAAAGTCCGTTCGAGATACCGTTAAACTTGCAGTGTGTAGGACAAGACATTTCCTTTAGTCTATTAGTAGGCTAAAGTATGGTTATTGGGGCCCTTTTTTCTCTCTCTCTATCGATTTCTTTTTTGGTACGTACGTCCGTACGTTATGTTCCATAGTATGTGAACACTGGCCCCAGTTTACATGCAAACGCATAGCACTCGTGCCAGCACGCACGCACGCACGCACACATGCACGCACACACACACACACACACACACACACACACACACACACACACACACACACACATACACACACACACATTTACGCACATTATTGTGGCGGTTGGCGGGTGCTCTGTTGTGGTTTGCTCCTTCGTTCCTGTCGAACAGCTGCCGTCCTTATCTTACCTTCTTTGCTTCGTTTGTTACTCTTTCGTAGCATCTATTCTTCGGCACTTATGTGTTTGCAAGCGCCGTAATACTCTTACTTTTAAACACATACAGACACACACACAGACACAAACACACACATGAACAAAAACACCCATACGCGCATACAAACACACACGAGCACAAACAAACACACATACACAAACAAACACAAACATGCGCACAAACACAAATAAACACACACATACGCACGAACACAAACTAACAAACACACACACACGCACACACACGCTTGCTCTATAATATGATAATTCAAATTCAACTCTGTAGACTGATGATTGTCCTGGCAATCGTTAGTGTGTAGAGCTTTCGTCGACAGTGTAATTAGATACACACGAGTATAGAGTGTATGAACGTGGATGTGAGGTATTGTGTGGACTGCTGTACTGCGCCACAGTCTATCAATGGCGACTTCTACGCACTGCTCACGCTCAAGATTGGCGTGACGGATCTGATTTACTTCGCCATCTCTCTTTCTCCCTGTCTCTCTGTCTCTGTCTCTGTCTCTGTCTCTGTCTTTCTCTCTCTCTCTCTCTCTGTCTCTCTCTCTCCTGTGTACGTGAATGTGTGTGTGTGTGTGTGTGTGTGTGTGTGTGTGTGTGTGTGTGTGTGTGTGTGTGTGTGTGTGTGTGTTAAGTGTGTTTGTGTGAATGTCTGTCTGTCTGTCTGTCTGTCTCTCTCTCGGTGGTTTAATGTGAATTTCTCTCTGTGAACCTCTTTCTCTCTCTATCTATCTGAATGTCTCTCCCGCCTCTCTCTCTCTCTCTCTCTCTCTCTCTCTCTCTCTCTCTCTCTCTCTCTCTCGTTTTGATCGGATTAAGGCATCTTTTTAATGGGATACCCGTGGTTTACGAATAGCTTTTGAATGTTGCATCATATGTGTGTGTGTGTCTGTGTGTGTGTGTGTGTGTGTGTGTGTGTGTGTGTGTGTGTGTGTGTGTGT
>NW_004797296.1:747474-751494 GCF_000002075.1 Aplysia californica | reverse complement strand
CCCCCCTCCCCCGCGAAAAGCAAACAAACAAACGAGCAAACAAAAATGCTTTTTTAATACCATACTCCTTGTTTGGTAGACAGAAACTTACAGGGCGCGCCGGCGTAGGCTTTGTTGATATCACACAATGTTATGATGTGGATGGCCATGGTTCGAATCCACATTGAAGCGTTTTTGGACCTTCGTTTTTTGGAGTTCTTTAGAGAAATGTTTTATAAAAACCAAATCGACCGAAATTTGTTGTGATAGTGATCCTGGTTGTATCTATCTTGATATTCTCAGTGCACAAACTCAAACTCAAATTTTTGGATGGTGGACGGATCCGCTTATATGGTTTGTTCCTCCTTTCCTGTCTTACTTCTATCGTCCTTATCTTTCATTCTTTTTTTTTCCTTTGTATGTTACGGAATACCTCCAGTAACACCTCTAATCTCCGGCCCTTATACGACATAGAGCAAGCGCTGTAAAACTCTTACTAAAACAAAACAAAAAAAATCACTCTTTATTGCTCACTGCTTCCGCCTTGGTTGTGAGCCGACGTCAGACCAGTTCTAGGAAACAGTCCACAGGGAGATCGTGTTGGTTCGAGACAACATTACGTCAAGTGAAATAGCAGTAAGGAAGAGAAACGCGCGATTTTCCGGTGTTGTAATTTGCAGGATGGGATAAGCGATAGGGATACAATGAACGAAATTCGCTGTTGATGTTAGCCCGGTGAAATATGGTGTAAATGTAATAGTTAAAAAATTTTAAATTTAAAAAAAAAGTATTCTATTACTATCAGTCTTACAATTTTCGTTGGTACTAGGTAAAGACCCCGGGGGCAAGGAGCTGAACAACAGTCTCGCTGTAACACCTTGACATGCAACGCCCCTTTATGACACAATCGGAAATCAACACAACTTATTATTTTTAAAAACTCGAAGCCGAACCCCCCTCCCCCCTTAAAAAAAGAAAAGAAAAAACAACAACAAAAAAACCCCCATCAGGGCAAGATCTTTTTCCACTTGGAAAAAAAGGGCAAAAGAACGTATGCCTCTATTTGAAAGAAAAGGGTAGTTGAAATGAAGAAGATGACCTGCGCACCCAATCACAAGATTGATGGTTTTCCCGCTCTCCCTACAACGTTTCGATGTTTGCAGTTCCTTTGTAGTTGGGTGCGTAATAAGACTTGTTGGTTTTGCCGGCGCTGTTTAGACGCACCAAATAAGGAAATGCGAATTGGAAATGGTTTGGGTTTTAAATTGAGATTGATGTTTTTCGTGCTTTGTCCTTATTCTTTTTTTTCCCCCTTTCTTATCCCCCTCTTTGATCCAACTGTCGATCTTTTTGTGTTTGCGTAAAATGTCGTATTTGTGTGTGAAGTCAGTTGTTGGAAGGCGCCACCTGCAGGTCCAACTTCTTTTTTATTTGTTGTTTTTGTTAGCCAGTCTTACTTATTCCTTACACTAGCTGGCCGTTATCGTGTCGGCGTTACTCTGTTTAAAAGAAGAAAACCCGCCGTTATTTTGAAAGTGATCTGTTGGGTACATTTGTCCTGTTGGACAGTTGCTCCTACTTACAATATCAGTGCGCCACTTGACAAGTTTCCTGTGACGTCAGTGGTGGTCGAAGCACGTTTTTAGCTCAGCACGTAACAGTTTTGTAGCTTGCTTCGTTGTTGCTTTTTAAAGTGCCTGTTTATATTTTGACACATCATCAGATTAAATATATTTGTTTTCTCTTGAGTCTAATATCCGGTGTTTTTGGAGACCTGCGCTTACCACTCCGTGGCCTGTTTAAAAAAAATGTTTTTGGAATAGAGACTGGTTGTCTTGGTCGGTATTATAAAAGCCTTTTTTCCTGCTCTCTAGCAATGTTGTGTTGTCTGCTTTCGTCTCCTCTTTCTGCCCCCACCCCCTCACCTCCTTTGCCCCTTCCTCTGGGCTCCTGATTCTTTCTGTAGCCTTTCTACTGCTACTCCTTTGCTTCTTCTTACTGCTGTATTTCAGCCCAACCCCTGATCTTCTGGTAGGAAAGATCTACACTTAGCCTTCTCGGACACGGGCGAAAAATCTCGGAGGGCCTGTGTGCAAGTTGCGCACGTTAAAGATCCCTTGGTGGTCTAAAATCGATATAAGTAGGCTTCGGCCGCCACCCGGGCAAAATTCAAAATTTCCTACCAACTTAAAATATTAGGTGTGTCCCGCGTGCCCATATGACCTTATGCAGTTGCGAGTTGCGAGCGCCGTAAAACACTTTACAAAAACAAAAGAAGATCTGCTTGTTATCAATTAATGGCCTTTATTTTTCAAAAGCTGCGTGTTGTTTTGACGATTGTTTATATACATCTCTTTACCCTTCAGTATTACGATTATTCAAAACATGTTTCCAGCCGTGATCGGGTTTTCAGAATTATAAGACTGGACTGGTGTAAGATGATCTTTCTTTTCTTCCTGACTGTCTTCTTGCTTTTATTCGTCTGTTGCCACTATTTTTCTTGTCTTACCATTTCACTGCACCAAGTTTCCGACGAAGCGTCGATGTGCTTCACTGAGCTCAAAACTTAACTCTGACACTGTGAGGGGAATATGCTCTGGAAAGAGGAGGAATTATTAATAAGACTCCGTTCTGGAGCGTGATTTATGTGAGCTGGAAAATCTCCCGGTTCTCATCGACAATTTCAATCCGGTGGGAAAAAAACGAGTACAATGAAACGATGTTTTACGTCACAAGTGACATTTATACTAGTCCTTTGTCCCTGCCCCGAATTGGACCGATTATCCCAGGTCCGGACTCCGTTTTTCTCCCCGTCGTTATCGTCTGCCTCATCGGCGGGCCCTTGTGACGTCATCGGCTTTTGCCCAGCCCTCGGCACTGTGTTTGAAAATGCGCGTAGATCGTGCGTTGTGCGGGAAAGTGAGTGATTGGAATCTGCAGGATTGTTTTTCTTTTTTTTTTTGTTCTGGGTGATTTTGTTTTCTGCCGCTCCCACCTCTGCCTCAACACGTCAGAGAACGTTTTCGATCGGCCTCCCCTTTTTATTGTTGGATGGGGGATTTTTTTGCTGTTGTGAGGAAAAGCCGGGAAGCTTGACTGACAAGGTAGAAGCGATAAGCAGTTCGCTAAGTTTTCAGTTCACTTTATTTTTCAAATTCCTTTTCTATGCTTTGTTGTTGTTGTTGCAATGTTGCTGTTATTGTTGTTGTCGTTGTTGATGCTGTCTTTTAATTATTTTTTTTGAGGGCGGAGGAAGGGGGTTAATCCTAAGAAATGAAGGTAAGTGAAAGTGGGGTAGGAGGTGGTGGGGAGGGGGTTGAATGGACGATTTTCTGATACCTTTTCAAATCGTGTTGTGTGTAGCTTTGTTCCGGTTGCCATGCGACACCGCATCGCCTCTTCCATCGCAGATCGAATGCTTGAAAGAGAAACATCTGCATTGATGAAGATGGCCCGCTTGCAAAAATAAATATATTTTCCGGCCGGTGTAATTTTCTTTCTGGAATTGCGTCTTCATTAACTCGACCCCAGATGACTTTCCCTTTCGCCTGTATGGTGTTTGTATGAATGTTGCCCATATATGTATGTGTGTGTGTGTGTGTGTGTGTGTGTGTGTGTGTGTGTGCGCGCGTGTTTGTGTGTTGTTTGGGGAGGGGGGTGCCCCGCATGTGCATTTCGCACGTCTTGTTGCAGAATTGAAGCATGGGGTCGTATAGAATTCTCAACCCTTATTGATCGGCTTTTTATTTTGTCATTCCATTTCCTATCTTCATTTCTCGACGTCGGAGACTCTTCCTCCCTCCCAGTCTGTCTGTCTGTCTGTTTCTCTCTCCCTTCCTCCTCTCCCCTCCCCCTCTACCCCTCTCTCTTTCTTTTCTCTCTCTCTCTCTCTCTCTCTCTCTCTCTCTCTCTCTCTCTCTCTCTCCTCATTCTGTATGCTGGTTGCGATGCTATTGATGTTAATTCGCCGCCCCTTTGTGTATATTTTTTTTCTCCGCACTCTTTGAAACCTTGTCGACTTGGGAGTCCGGAGCCATATTT
>NW_004797296.1:745799-746921 GCF_000002075.1 Aplysia californica | reverse complement strand
CCCCACGTGTCGCTCCATTTGTTTGTCTGTTGATCAGTCTGTCTGCACGCACACACGCTCACACGTAAGAGAAAGAACCAAAAACGTAAACGATTGACTATTACAACGGCCGAGCTTGCATGCACGAGTTGTTTTTCTATCTTTCTGTGACTATACAAAGCGAGGGTAGGCCTTCCCTTGAAGGGGCTTAGGCGCACCGATACGCCCGAACGAGTTGTCAGAAAATCTCTTTTTGTATTGGATTATTTGTGGCCGGGAACTTATAAATCTTGCTACTAGTGGTTGGAGGGCGCCAATGTTGGGTTAGTAAAAGACCACTTGAGCCCTTCCAGTTAAAAATATCAATAATTATAATAAGGCGTCTCCTGAGCATGACGTCGCAACGACCCTCTCTGTCCCAGACAGTGGAGACCTGGGAAGTGCGTAGTAGGTCAAGTAAGTTCTGAAAGGAGGGCTCTTGTGAACTTTTACCGAAAGGTCATACTTCTTTTTTTCCCCAATGTTGTCTCTCTCTGTTTGTCTGGCTTATATTTTATTCACTGATTAACAGTTCTTTTGGCGCGTAACCCAGTGCAAAGAAATAAAACACAAGTTTTTCAGTATTTTCCTGTAAATGCAGATGGTTAGGGTACCTTGGAGGGGAAATTTTAATTTATACAGCCCTACGTGTTTTCTCACAAAATCTTCTTTTCTTGTTTTGAGCTATCTGTGGCCGAGAGCTTATAAACCTGGCCTGTGGTTGGTAGTTCCTACTTCTTTTCTTTCCCTCTGTTGTTTCTATCTGCTTGTCTTGCTATCTCGCTGCACTAAATGACCGTTGCTGTGTCTATTTGCTTCACTTTACTCAATTACGGCTTATAATTTGGTCGTTTACGCCTGGTGCTGGTGGTCGCAAGATATTCCCGAGTGTTTTCTATTGGTGGTATTGTGGGCTTGAGTGAACATGGATTCTATTTAAATGTTTGAAGGAATGGTGCAAACTTAGTTTGTTTAGTTATGTCTCTAGAGAATTTGAGAGAGAAAGAGAGAGAGAAGAGAAGAGAAAAGAGAGAGAATGGGCGAGAGAGAGAGAGAGAGAGAGGGAGAGAGAGAGAGGAAGAGAGAGAGAGAGAGAGAGAGAGG
>NW_004797296.1:744557-745605 GCF_000002075.1 Aplysia californica | reverse complement strand
ACCCACACACATACACACACACACACACACACACACACACACATACACACGCACACACACAACAAAGACTACAAAAGAAAAAAAAACCAAGACGAACAAGCCGATCGAGGAAGGAATAGGAGAAAATGAAATAATAAAAACGAAAAGAATAAAGAAGGAAAGAGAAGATCTGGGAACCAGAGCCGAGAGGAGATGAAACATAAAACCCCCGAGGGAGCCGACTCCCGCTGATGACGTTAGAGCAAGCCGTTATTTGTGGCAATCGATGTCCGGCTCGCGATCAGTCTATATAGCTTGTGTGTCCATCGGCCCCGGGTGAGCGGCGTGCAGCGGGCGGGCGCGGGGGGTGAGCGGAGAAGCGATTGAGCAAACTCGGCTGCTGCGATTTTTATTTCGTTTTTGTTTTGTTTTGTTTTGTTTACCTCCACTTGTGGCGGCGGCGGTGGTTGCAGGTGAACAAGTGCGCTCACTTGTGATCTTTGTGCGTCTCGGCGTCGTGATGATGTAAACAACGCTCACTTCTGCATGATGCTTTTGAGTTTAAACATCTGCCCCTACTTCCTTAATGGTCTAAATAGTGTCGACAGGGGCGTAAAGCATTGGGAATCTAAAGAAAATATCTGTCTGTCTATTTTAGTTAAGTCTCTTATTAAGGCCCTTGCCCGTTGCCTGCGGCAAACTTGAGTTCGATTCCCGTGTGGGGAAAATTTTTTATCGAGTTTCTCCGTTTTTGGGGTTTTTTTTTGCTGGGACGTGCAACTTTTAGCCCGGATTGGTCCCGACAGGAAGGATCGAAGCCCACCTCATACATGATCTAAATTCTGTCGATGGGGTGCAAAGAACATGCATTGAAATAAAAAAAAAAGCAGCAAAAAAGCTGACTGAAAATCAGTAACTGTATAAAACGTCAACCGGTACGTTGCTGTTGTTGCTAATATCTGTCGCGGTCAGGTTTTTAAAGTTTCAACAATGTAATTGAGTAGTTCTAGTTGTTTATGTGTTGTTCTTTCCTCAAGCTGTTCCGTTCCACCTCTACCCCCCTCTCTTG
>NW_004797296.1:741530-742864 GCF_000002075.1 Aplysia californica | reverse complement strand
TGTGCGTGCGCGCGCGTCTGCGTATGTAAGGTACCTGAGAGAGACAGAAATTGAAGGAGGTAGGCGGTTGTTTGCACTTACAGTGCGCCCTCCCTCCCTAAAAAAGACGGGGGCCCCCGGCCAGTGCCCTGGCCTGCACCGTTCCCGTGCGCAGCGCTCGACGTCCGTACTCGGAACACCCAGAGAGATGATATCGCAATAGATCTATCGACAGACTGTAGATTTTAATTAATAATAAATAATTGATTGTGTGTGACGTATTGTCTAGACCAGGGGTCTCAAACTCGCGGCCTACTGGCCAAATTTCTGCTCGCACATTGATATTTTTAGGTCCGTACATAACTTTACATCACCAAAGTTTATTGTTTCATTAATGTGGCCCTCCCTCAAGCCAAATTCGGCTTAGCTATGTAAGAGAAACGGCTGTTAGCGCTCAGGCTGAACGGGAGTAAGTAATAGAAGCTTATGTTCTGAAGAAACGTTCATGTTTTGGACTGCTATTTATAAAGATCGAGAAGATAACATCAGTTGCACTTCTTTGAAGAAAATATTTGAAACTTAAAAAAAAAAGAAGATTTGATGCGCCCAGCCAGGCTCTCTCAGACTACCCTCAGCGACCCCTGGGTAATTTGAGTTTGAGACCCCTGGTCTAGACAGTGACGTAGGTGCTGGTGGCGTGTTGTCACGCGTCATTTAACTTCTACAAGATAGGAGAAATAAACTAGGCGAAATCTATAGAAACGCTGAATAAACAAAGCTGAACAGAAAGGAACAGCCTTCGTCTGAAGACCCCTTTTGTCCGTAGTGTAAGACATAATTTGTCTTGTGTATCAATATTGAAAATGAAGTGATAAAATAATGTTCCGTTCAATCTATACATGTATTTATTTTTGGCTGTTTCAGAAAGGACGCTTTTGTTTACTGTTAGAATATTAGAACAACTTGGGGCAGTTTGGAAATTTTCGGGTGTGTTGGGGTTGTGTTCATAAGAAGAACCCTGTGACGGTATTTTGGGGTTAATGATATAATACAAAGTAATCTCTTGAGAAAATGATGCGTTGTCTGTTTACTTGACTTTGAAAGAGGATAGAGGAGGGTTAATTGATTATTTGTAATTAAACTACTTTTAAAATATTAATTTGTGTGTGTGTGTGCATATACACATGATGTTTATGGAGGGGGGTTAAGATACCGAATAAGTGCTTTTTTGTCTTGACGAAGAGATGATGATAAATGAAATTGCATGTTCTTAAACGCTCTGTCGTAGTGATCGACTTTCCCTAAAGTAATGTGTGTGTGTGTGTGTCTGTCTGTCTGTCTGTCTGTCTGTCTGT
>NW_004797296.1:739684-741210 GCF_000002075.1 Aplysia californica | reverse complement strand
GGGGGGGGTCGTCTCACGAGCAGACCTGGGGCATTACGAGAGCTTGTCACGGGAATAATCATCACCCGAACCTTGAACTTTTGCACCGCATACCGAGCTGGTGACACACCGCGCTACACTAGCCGGCTCGCATACACATGAATAATAGCAATCAAAGCCGCGCTCGTCATGGTTCATAAACACAATCTCTCTCCTGCTCGCTCACCCAGGACTTTGCCCGGCCGGAGAGTGCTCACCCCCGAAGGCTCCCCTTGTTGGTTCTGCACACATGAGTTGGGAAGCATAAAGAACCCCTTAAGTCCTCTTGCTGAGAGCCTACATGTTCAGTCACCTCTCAAAGACAATCACCTGTTATACATACGACCACTTCGCCATTTGCTGGATTTTTATCTGTATTATAATGGCGCTGTTTAATAGGACCTCCTGCCTGAGTTTAATGCTTTTTTTCTTCTACAATGGGTGGTCGTCTTGGACAGATTTGACTGTACTTCATTAGCTCCTGAATTCTACCTTCCTCCCTGTCGTGGGTCTTAGAACACGGCGGATGTGTGGTTAATTAGGCAAAGACTGTCGCGTCGGCCGTACGTACGTGTGATGGGTGAGCACGTTGTGGTGTGAACTCCCTCGAGGACACGACATCAATTTTTTGTGGGGTTTTTTTTTTGGGGGGGGGAAGGATGGGGATACGGGAGGAAGTAAGTCGAGACGAATTAGTCAGTAACGACGAGCAGACGGGAGCTGTCTGCTAATGATGTCCTTCTTTCTGGGGGAGGGGGGGGGGGGGGCAAAGTATATGGGAACCAGGAACCCTGGCCCTGCTGGGTAATGGTGTGAATAACACTGGTTTGAATTTAAAAAGGGACGTTGTTGAACGTGGGCTGTTTTGGGAATTGTATGGGTTTCCCATCTGCTACTTGGATCTGTTCTCCTAGAAATGGCAGATGGACGTAGAATTCTGAGGTCCCGTTTCGTAATCTCACAGTGTTAAAAGACTCGTTAAACCCATGACATATATTTATTTCTGAGAATCTCGAAACTGTGTTATCAAATTTTATTGTACGGCCACTCACCACGCCGTGTTAACAGCAACTTGTTGTTGTGGCAAGTGGTTTGCGTTTGAAAGGCGCCACCAGTATGTCCTACTTTTCTTTTTGTTCCTCTCACTCTGTCTTTTTTTCTGTCTGTCTTTTTCCTTCCTCTAAATTGTGACAGTTACCTTGTTGATGCCATTCTTTTCATTCAGACAAACATTAAAGAATTACTTTGAAGTCAGTACGGACATTAATGCGAAATAGCCGGCGCTGTCCGCATGTATATGAGTGCTTCCCGCTTCCTCATGCTGTGGAGAACGACCGGAAAGAAACGTGATATTGTAATGAGAACAAGGTAACAGCACCCACGTGACTGGTCGGAGAATAACGAAGGCCGCTGGTTGTCCATCAGTCCATCAGCTAAATGAGTTCACCGTAATCCCTGCGGAATCCTGGAGGCGTTAAAGAGGACGTCACGCCGGTGTCCTTGCCACA
>NW_004797296.1:737881-738935 GCF_000002075.1 Aplysia californica | reverse complement strand
TGTTGCCCTATGTACTTCTTTTTCTTAAATCCTCAAACCAAAATTATACATTCTGTCCGTGTTCCCTGCCCTGTGGATAGGCCACAGTTGTTGGAGAGATGGCTATCTGTGGGCTCAGTCAACAGGCGTGTTGGCCCCGCCAGCCTCCCCTCGCCCCCTGCCTACGCAGCTGCCGGCTCTACTCAGTGGCTGCTCTCGACCCTATCTAGCCGGCGTCTTTTTCGAGCCCGCGAGTAGACACGCGCGTGTCGAGTTGGCGCCTCCTTGGGGCTTTTGGTGGGGTTCTCGCTCGCTAAGATGGGACAGACTGTGGTGAAACGATATTAAAATGTTTACTATACGTATTTCTTTAGTACTCGAAATCGTAGTTTTGATTCATACTCGATTTCGATGGGCCTTTAATATCAGGCCTGCAGATGTTATTTGACTATCGATCATTATGAAATTTTACTGTGAAATAGATACTGTCTTGGTCTCGCAGTCGAACGTCATATGCATGAGTCTTTACTGGTTTTACTTTAAGCTTGTTTGCATTTGGACTGTTAACCCGTTCCATCTATTTATAGACTTCTGTACATCTGTGGATTCCTCGTAATCTAAAAGTACCCCCCCCCCCCATTCCATTTCCCCCAATCATCTCTACTTTGTGCAATTTCGGTGTGCAAACCACACAGAGAATTATTTTGGTGTCTCTTCATTGAGTAGTCTATCGTGGAATTATTTAAGTTACGTAATGTAAATGCAACAGTCTCGGTGCTGGTGGTACAAAATATGATCATTGTCAGGCCCCTTGAGCTTGGCTTATCGTTGTGGCAAGTTTCCAGCAGACAGATGGACGGCGGGCGGCGCTGCCTCACTCACGAGATGGCGGATTCTTTCTTATTTGAAACTAGTAATGCTGGTGGCTGGAAAGGCCTGTTGGTTTTGGGAGAGTGGGAGGGGGGCATTAATTATGTAATTATGGTTAATAGAAGACTATTATACTCGCTCCTATTTCTTTTTCTCTCCGTCTGTTGTTTCTATCGGTTTTGCTCTCTCTCTCTCTCTCTCTCTC
>NW_004797296.1:735831-737123 GCF_000002075.1 Aplysia californica | reverse complement strand
CCCCTCCCCCTTTTGGCATCTGAGAGAAACGGCAGTTTGGACGTTAAAGAGCGGCATACATGTAGCTGTCTCGGCTCTCTTCCAGGGCGAAATTGTGAACCCTTCCCTACCCTACCTATCACGAAAGGCATGTTTTGGTCTGTTTGTTAAGAGCAACTTCTCTGCCGGACTGACACTGACAGGTAGATGGGGGAAGCCAGTGGTGCTCTCTTCCTCTTGCACTTCTCCCTGTTCTTTCTGTCTGTTTAGATAATCGTTTTCGCACCAGTACAGGAAATGGCCATTACCATGTGGATTTCTTGTCTTAACTCAAACTAAAAGGTGCCTGTCCACTTGGCCGTCCAACGCGATGTTTTGTTACGCTCTGCCACAATAATAAAGAGCGATATCGGTGTTTTCGGAAGGGACCACTTGTAGGTACAGCTTTCCTTTCCTTGTTTCGTTTGTGTCTGTCTACCTTGCCTTGCCCCCCCCCCCCTCCCAAGTACGAAATGGCAGTTTTTGTGTCGACTACGTTTCTTGACTCGAAACTAGATCAAGATGACGAAGTGGGTGCGAGGGGTCCCTTCACTGGTACAGAAAACGACGAAGTAATGGGTTGTGGTGTAGGGTGTTACTGTCCTGGCACGTTCCCATGAGGTCCGTCTGGTGGAACGGAGCAGTTGTAGTTAATATAGAAGTCTTTCCCCACGACAGCTGCTTGCTGTCTGTCGCCCGCACAAAAGTAAGATATTTACGTAGAAGTATTCCTGCGACTTTGGCGAGCGGACTTGCAAATGATATGTACGTGTGCAGAAACAGTTTGCGTTCGCGATTTTAGGCCTTTAATCTTCTTCGATTTTTCTGAGCTGTCTGGGTGTAAATATCGTTAGCTCGGCTTAGAGATGCTATTTCTGTTTTTCATTTCATTTTGGCGGACCCCCCCCCCCCTGCAATTCTCCCTCTCCCTACCACCCCCACCGCACCCCTGAAGATGCAGGATTGTCCTGTGTTAGGCGGGAAAAAGAATGTCTGCGAGTTCGTTTTTTTCTGTTGTTAAGAGTTCTTATAACGTCTGTGTTTGTGATTGCGTGGCCTGAGTATAGGATTTCAAACGGAATTTGACAGGTTTTTGATAATAATATCCTGTAGTAATAATGTGTTTTGTTTTGTCTTTTGTCTGTTTTTGTGGATGTAAAAAATTATTATTTATTTTTTTACGGGATGGGGGAGATTGATTTGATTACAAGTCTGTGAGTGATAATAATATACAATAATGTAATCACGTTGAAAGTTGGAAAGGGGTGGGGGGG
>NW_004797296.1:732083-733556 GCF_000002075.1 Aplysia californica | reverse complement strand
GGGGGGGTCAACAGAAAAATACCATGTCCCCCGTGTTTTCTCATCATTTAGAGTGATGATAATCTTAACGTGCGGGTAGTTGAAGGGCGCCACTGGTAGGTCCTACTTCTTTTATTTCGCTCTGTTGTTTCTCACCATCTGCCATTTTTTTTGTCCGTTCCGTAAATGGCTGTAATCGTGTCGTTGTGCTTCTCGGTGCCCAAACCCACCGTACTCCCACTCGGGGAAAACCAAGGTCTGTTGTGGGCTGCGATAAACATTAGGTGGATTATTGAGTGAATGCGTCATAGCAATGTGGCTTTTCTATAACTGGTCGCTTTTAAGGACAAGCTGGCTAACCCAGATTTCAGGGGTTTCCAGAAATCCTGATGTACACCAAAAGTGGGCATTGCCCTGCCTATAGGTGAAGTTTGGTTTCATTGGTGTGTATATTTGTTTGGTTATAGACAACATTTTCCTTGTATTTTAAAGAAACTGAACAAGGGTCCTAAAACTTTGCCTTCGATTTTCTCAAAACAGCATTTTTCGGGATAGCCCCCTTGTGCTTAAACGCAACCAACTTGTAACTTGGTTGATAATTAATAGAAACAGTTGCTTTTGTTGTGTGTATGGTGCTTGGTTTCAGATGAAAGTTTGTAGATTTGATGGAGAGATCGGGATGGGGGCTCACTCTTCTTGTTTGTGTCTCAATTTCTCTCTTTCTTGCTTTTTCCCTCTGTCTCTCTCTCTTTCTTGCTTTCTCTCTCTCTCTCTCTCTCTCTCTCTCTCTCTCTCTCTCTCTCTCTCTCTCTCTCTCTCTCTTTCTCTCTCTCTTTCTCTCTCTTCTTTCTTCCTTTCTCTCTCTTTTTTCTTCCTTTCTCTCTCTCTCCTCCCCCTCTCTCTCATCTCTCCCTCTCTCTCTCATCTTTCTCTCTCGTTCTCGTTGTCCTCTATTTTTCTGTCTGTTTCTCTCTCTTTCTTTCTCTGTGTGTCTCTCCTCTCCCCCTCCCCTCCCTCTTTCCCTTTGTACACTTTCTCTGTTTGTGTTTTTGTATTACCTTGTTTAGGTATGACATACACGTTTTATTGTACAGCTGACCAACGTTCAGTTCTTGCAACGTTTTTTGTCACATTTTCTTACTTTGTCCAGAATTGTTTTGCAAGGTGTCCTTGATTTTCCTTGTCCGTCATTATATCAGTGTCTTTTGTCATATTCTGTGCCCCGCGCAGCCATTGTGGCCATAAAGAGAAAATTCGCCATTCAATCTCCTTGTAATCCTTTCTGCCTAGGGGGTCTTTGGAGGGTACCCAAAAAAAGTGAAAGGGCTTAAGGAACGTGATGCCGAATACAGTAATAACAGCTGCCAGTGTCCATCTTGGTTCTTACGCTGGCCTCACAAGGACATACACAAACACCGACAGAATATAATATGTATGTGTGTGTGTGTGTGTGTGTGTGTGTGTGTGTGTGTGTGTATGTGTGTGTGTGTGTGT
>NW_004797296.1:729817-731670 GCF_000002075.1 Aplysia californica | reverse complement strand
GAGAGAGAGAGAGAGAGAGAGAGAGAGAGAGAGAGAGAGAGAGAGAGAGAGTGTGTGTGTGTGTGTCAGACAAACAAACAGACTGACAGAGGCATGGCCAGAGAACGATTGAGCGTTTTGGGTGGACGATAGACAAGCGGACAGGCATACGTGTGATGGGATTTTAAAGTTAGAAAAGATTAAAACAAACGAACAAACAGAAAAGCAAAAACAACCCAGCCCAGTTCTGCTGTCCTGACAGTAGTTGTCGATTGTCGGCGCCGCATTCACTAATTCAAGGGTTGATATAATGCTCTCACCGTCACCACGCCGCCGCCGTCCTGCCAATTTGCCAGTCCACTCGGGCGTTTCGATGAGGCTTTATCGTGTCTCCCAGCGCTGTGCAACTGTCTCTCTCTCGCGAGCCGTGCTCCCTTCAAGTCAAAGGCAGCGAAAGAGTCCCGCTGTTATAATCCATTTTTCATCTTCCATTCCACACTGCACGTACACGCTAGCTGACTTGCTGGCGAGTTAATCGTGATGTTTAAGGCCCTCATCGACGCAATTTATATTATATTATTATCACAGGTGGGTTGTTTCGAGCTAGGCCAGGTCGGATTGAGAGGAACACAACTTCCCAACAGGGTATCCCCCCCTCAAAAAAAAAAAAAAAAAAAAAAAAAATCCCAACAAAATCGAGCTAACAAAAAAAAAAATATTAAAAAGTATCAATCGATCAATCAATGAATCAATTCACTTCTCAACTCGGGGATCAGATTCTCTTCTCCAGAGTACATCAGCAGTAGGAAAACCGTTTCTCCACCAATGCTGTTTCGAGATCTTAACGTTTCTCATGCAAGGGCAGGGTTATAATTATGTGTGGGTGGTTGGCTGGTGCTCTGGTGTGGTTTGCTCCTTCTTTCCTATTCAAACATCTGTCGTCCTGATCTCTCCTCCTTCTTTTTTTGTGTTTGTTACTCTCTTGTAGCACCTCTAATCTTCGGCACTTGTGTGACCTTATTGTGTTGCAAGTGCCGTAAAACTTAACTATAATTATGTTGCATAATTTCACAGGTCTGTGTGCAGGTTGCGTGTGATGTGAGCCTCAGGGGGGAAACGGGTCGAGGTTATAGCCTTGTTAATAGACAGACCGTAGGCATTAAGCGTGTTTTATTTATCCCTTGCACGTGGAATAACTTTCTATGTGTTTGTTTTTGTCGAACGTCTCTGCATGTATTAGAACTCTTCTGTGTCTATGCATGCATACTGTTTTTTTAATTGGGTTTTTTGTTTGTTTTTGTTTTCGTTTTTCTTGTGGATAAACAAGTTGACGGGCGCACGAAAGGGCTGACAATATTAAAAGAAAAAATGGCTGGCATTCTGTTTAAGACACCCGAAGGACAGGCAAGCGAGAATTCAGGCAGGTTGACGGGGGGAAAACGGAAAGGAAACAAACTCGTGAAAGAGAACTAAAAAAAAAAGCAAAAACAACCTCCATGCAACTGATATAAACAGACGGATCAATGTAAAGAGATAAAGAAACACGCACGTAAGGGGAGGTGGGAGAGGAAATTTTTTATTGGATCATGTTAATAGTTTCGTTTGACAAAGTCCGCGTCAGTGTTCTTAGAGTGTTTACTGTTGATACAGTGTGATCGGGCCCTGTGTTGATATAACCGCTCGGGGGTCATGTTCTGTTGTTCCACGTTTACGTAAGTTTGCCCTAGTTTACGTGAGTGACTGGAGGAAGGCCACTGCCTGCCAGTTCTGCCACATGCTGTATAAAAATTCGTGCTCTCTCTCTCTCTCTCCCCCCCCCTCTCTCTCTCTCTCTCTCTCTCTCTTTCTCTCTTTCTCTCTTTCTCTGTCTGTCT
>NW_004797296.1:728051-728441 GCF_000002075.1 Aplysia californica | reverse complement strand
CCGCCCCCCTCACAAACAGTAGTTTCCTCTCACCTTGTACTGTGTCATAGCTGAACGATACAGTGGTATCCGTGTGTTACAGTATGTATTATCATTGGCTGGCTGGGACAGACACGGTACTCATCATCATTGCCTTTCTCACCCTGCACCAGGGTATAGGCCACGGACAAACACCTTCCACCCTTCTCTATCCTGGGCTAGCCTCCTGATGTAATTCCATGTCTTCCCTCTTTTCTGTACATCGATTTCTGTGATTCTTCTCCAGGTTCCACGAGGTTTTCCCCTTGATCTCTTTCCATGTGGGTTCCAATCCAAAATTTTCTTTGTTATGCAACTGCCTGACTTCCTGAGAGTATGTCCAATCCATCGCCACCGCCTTCTTCCTATCTC
>NW_004797296.1:720813-721778 GCF_000002075.1 Aplysia californica | reverse complement strand
CGTAGTTTCACTTACTTTACCCGTGCACCTGTGCAGTATCAGCCCATGCACATCTGTGCACTGGCGAGTCTTTACCTCGTCTGATGTTCACCGTCTCGCAAGAGCTCTCCTCAATGCCAGCAAGTGGGGCATCTCCCACCGATAAACTGTGAAGACACTGTGTACTCGTGTGTTAAAACTCTTGTCGCCACATAGACGCCTGTGTTTACGAGCCTGGCACGAATCATGGGCCCAACCCTTCCAGTGCTCTGTTTGGAACATAACATAAGACACATTGCCAGAAGCAGCGGGTCGTTGGAGAGTGCCACTGGAAGATAGTATCTCTTTTCTGTCCCCTCTGTTTATGTTGCTTATTCCTCAAACTGAATGGCCATTATTAGTTTGTGTTTTTCTTCCCTCATTCCCCCCCCTCCAAAAAAAAAAGAAGAAATATTTCTTAAAAGTATATAAACGAAAATAAGATTTAAAAAGAAACAAAAAAGAAACCCAGAGTAAAAATGACCCTTCCCCCTACACCCCCCCCCCCAAACAAAACCAAAAAAACTTCAACAAGCACAAACAAAACGAACAAAAGAAAAAACAACCGCAAACCGAAGAAAAAACAACTTCAAGAAAACAAATAAAAGTAGCCTATTTCTTTCTTACGTTATCCACCAATGCACCTGTGCACTCACTTGTCCTGCCTGCGGGGTGATCCCCATCTCCGTGAGCTCTTTCCAATGCCAGCAAGTGGTGCATCTTCTAACGATAAACTGTGAAGACGCTGTACGCTCGTGTGATAAACTCATGTCGCCCAACATGAGCCTGTGTTTACGAGCTCGGTGCGACCCTTCAATTGCTCCGTTTGCTCTGTTTGGAACATACCATAGACATATTATATATATTGCCAAGGGGGTTTTTGTCGGCCGTCGCCGGAAGTGACAGGGTACACAAGGGAATGAGGAGGCGCCGCTGTGGTGATTCTC
>NW_004797296.1:716855-718089 GCF_000002075.1 Aplysia californica | reverse complement strand
TCTCTCTCTCTCTCTCTCTCTCTCTCTCTCTCTCTCTCTATTTCTTTCTTTCTTTCTTTTTTCTGTGTGTGTCGCTCTCGCTCTAGTTTTCTCGCTCCTTCTGTCTCTTTCCCTCCTTTCCCCATCCTACCCACTCCTGCACTGTTCTAAACGTTTACTTTCCTGTTAAGATATGTTACCTTGTGCGTCAAGGCGTGCTTTACACCCGCCCCCTCTGCTGACCCTTTTATTTGCCAAGTCGTGGTCAAGCCAATTTTGTTTTTCTCGTTTTTGTCTAATTATTGTGTCTCCCCCACCCCCCACCCCCCGTCCCGTCATCGTTACAAGTTAGCATTTTTGTTTGTTATCTTGTGCGTCTGGGTGTAACTTCAGCCATCCCCCACCCCCACCCCCACGTACACTCTCCCGGGACTGAAATAATTTGCGCAGTAGTCGAACTTTTCTATTAAAAAAATGTCTTCCGTCCCCTCTTTTTGTGCTGTCGGTTTGAACTTTTCAAAGCTCAATCCTTGTCAAAGACAAGCCCAAATTTGTCCCTTCTCACGTTCTTTGAGTCCCAGTCTGCCAGCTGAAATCAATGAGCGCTCACTCCTTGCCTCAGGCCCGGCAGTGCCCGACACCCTGTCGGTGTTTGCCCACAGCGGATCAAAGGGCTCATCTCCACGCGACATGCCCCTGTCTGCCTATATCATTTTAATCCCCCTTCTCTCTGTCTGTCTGTCTGTCTGTCTGTCTGTCTGTCTGTCTGTCTCTCTCTCTCTCTCTCTCTCTCTCTCTCTCTCTCTCTGTCTATCTATCTGTCTTGTCTCTCCTTGTGTCTCTCTTCCCTCCTCTCTGTGTCTCTCTCCTTGTCTGTTTCTTGTCTCTCTCTGTCTGTTTCTTGTCTCTCTCCCTGTCTCTCTTTCTCTCCCTCTCCCTCTCGCTCTCCTTGTCTCATTCGTTCCCTCGCTCTTTCTCCCTGTTTCTCTCTGCCCCACCACCACCCCCCATCTCTCTCTCTCTCTCTTTCTCTCTCACTGCCTCTCTCTCTCTCCCTCCCTCTTCCCCCTCTTTCTCCCTCCCTCCCTCCCTCTCTCTCTCTTTCTATCTCTCTCTCTCACTCACTTTCCTCTCTCCTCCTCCATTTTCCCAATTATGCGCGCGCGCATACACATACACACTTAGAGAGAGAGGGAGAGAGAGAGAGAGAGGGAGAGAGAGAGAGAGAGAGAGAGAGGGAGGAGGAGAGAGAGGG
>NW_004797296.1:715092-716625 GCF_000002075.1 Aplysia californica | reverse complement strand
GAGGGGGGGGGGTAGAGAGGGGAGAGAGAGAGAGAGAGAGAGAGAGAGAGAAAGAATTGAGTATGAGAGAGGGGTGAGAGAGAGAAAATGAGAATGAGAGAGGGGAGGGGGAGAGAAAGAGAGTTGTTGTTATCAATCCAGGTGAGAAAGAGAGAAGTGAGGGGGATGGGCAACATAAAGAGTAAAAACACAGAGAAGTCGGGAGAAAGGGATGTGGGAGCGGAGGAGGACGAGAGATAAACAGATGTGATCAAATCGTAAGCAGGCGCGTCATGACACGTCATGAGTGAGTGAATCGATAGAGGTCAGGTCACCATCACCACCAGCAGTCAATAATAAGTAGCGCCGCCCAGGCGTGTCGTGGGCCGTCCAGTTAGGGCTGAGTATATTTGACGTCACTGCTGCTCCCCAACGTACCGGCGTGACAGATGTCCCGGGGATGTGTGATCGTGACGTCTGTGCTCAGGTCAGACCGACTTCTCCAGAATAATAATATACATTGATTTGTATCTTGGGAAACGGCAGGGAAATATGATGCAATGGCGATATATAATAATATGATATCTGCAGTTAATTGATACTGCTTTTTATTTTATATTATTTTATTTTATTTTATTTTATTCTTTAAATACCTTTTAGTTATACAGCTGCAATAATACAATACTATCTGCAATTTATTGATACATTTTTGTGGTTTCCTCTAGCCGTCCATGTTGCTTTGAGCTAGGTTATGGACTGATGTGGTTCACTGGCCAGCACTGTTTAAAAAAAAAAATTAAAACTGGTTAAACGCGCTCACATGAGTTCGATTCCCGTGTGGGGATGCTTTTTGTCTGGCATTTCCTTCTGCCTGCCTCGAAATCTCTGCAACGCTTGGCTCTGACAGGCAAGGTCGAATTATATATATCAAATTTATTAAACAAACCAACTTGCACGCTTCACTTCCAATCGCTGGAGACCCGAGTTCGATTCCTGGCTGGGGAGAAATTTTATCGAGTATCTCAGAGTTTCTATAACGATCACACTCAGACCGGGTTAGCCCTGACAGGCAAGGTCGAAGCCGCCCCCTACATGATCTAACGTTTACGATGAAAACACCCACATTTGTTTGTTTTAGCAGAGGTTTTACGGCGCTCGCAACTGCATAAGGTCATATAAGCGCCAACAGATTAGAGGTGTTACAAGAGAGTAACAATCATAAAAAAGAAGGAGGGGAGATAAGGACGATAGATGTCTGATAGGAAAGAAGAAGCAAACCACACCAGAGCACCCGCCAACCACCCACACACCCATGTTTTTTTTAAAAACCAAAAAAAAGAAAGAAAGAAAGCAAATTCATTTCTGCAATAAAATTAATTGTTCATACTTATTTAATCAATATATTTATAAAAATATTTAGATCTACTTTCAATTTTTATTTTGTGCTGTTATTCTTTCTATTCTTTTTTTTTTAATTATACGGCGTTGACATAAATCTTTAGCTTTCCTTTATTTAACAAAACGTTTACTTGTATTTCCTTTTATAACCCCCGT
>NW_004797296.1:713608-714992 GCF_000002075.1 Aplysia californica | reverse complement strand
CCCTCCCCTCTAAATGACTTCAATTCTGTTGACAGGGGCATAAGCCATCTACGATTACATTACAGAAGTGTGCATGCACTGGTTGTATCGATGTGTGGTTGGGCCTGTCCTAGGTTCTACCAGTCCTACCAGGTTCTACCAGAGAGTCTGCATATGTTCCACTTTGTGGGTTTTTTCTGTCTGTCTCTCTTGCTTATTCTTTTCTCTAACTCTAAATGAGCGCTATTGTGTCGATGTGCTTCTCTGTACTACTCAGACAACGTGTCTCCCTTTAAATCTTAAAGGACGTAGAGGAAACACATAACATGCCCGATCAGCAGCACGCGTAAGACGATGTAGTGGCACATTTGGAATCGTCGTTTACAGATCAGAAACACGAAATGTTACATTTTCATAGTGCGCATGTTGTTGTTTGCCAAATTGAGTTTCAGATAAAGGAAAACAGGTTTGAACCATTTGCATGAATATAGAAGCAATCCTTTATTTTTGTTTAAGTTCCACTAACAGTGTTGTCGTGTGATCAGAATACCCGTCCTCAATAAGTTAATAACACCAGTGACTCGGCCTTGTGCATTGATTTTTTCCCTCATGGTGCAGAGGCGCCATGATTTCTCAGTATCGAGTTACATATTCAGAGACTGACAGCTTGCCTGCGGGTGGTTAGCTAGAGCCACTGGTTGGTGGTCTTACTGTAAAAGTAAAGTTTACCCCTCTATTGGGACCATTCTGAGCCTGCTTGACCCTGCACACACACTTAGGGTCTCCATTTTCCGTGAAGCCACATTTGGATCGTCGTGACGTCATGCGGGAAAGACGCTTTTGACTTATTTCAAGAATGGGTGACTGGGTGCGGCGGGGGGTTGAAATTAACTTTTACCGGTCCTTCTTTACTTTCTCCTCAGTTCTTTTTGCCTTACTTCTCCCCAGCACTAAATGACCGATGTTGTGTTGATTATATTCTCTTTACTTAAACTAAAGTAAGCAGCTTTCATCCTCTTTCCTCCTTTCAGTCTGGGTGTATTTGTGTGTGTGTGTCTGTCTGTCTGTCTGTGTGTGTGTGTGTGTGTGTGTGTGTGTGTGTGGCCAGAAGGTGTTCATACGCTTTGAGCTCCGGGGAAAGAGTGATCGGTGTTGGTGGCGTCATCGAAATAATAGTCGAGTTGGGTTTTTTTAATGTGTTGTTGGAGAGGACACGACTTTTTGTCGTTTTACTCTGTACATTTTGATATTTCCATGTGACTGAAGATTTGATTAGATGTCTCCCTGTTCATCGTTCTCAGAAACACACGCACAAGCGCCTGCGCGCAAGCATTATTACACGCGCGCGCACGCACACGCACACACACACACACACACACACACACACACACACACACACACACAC
>NW_004797296.1:710235-712035 GCF_000002075.1 Aplysia californica | reverse complement strand
TCCTTTACTTCATTATTTTCCTTCTCTGTTCTCTGTCTGCCTTGCTCTTTTCCAACGCTACACGACAGTTAATTCATGGACTTGCTTCTCTTTGCTCAAAGTTAAAAGAAGAAAATAAATAGATGGGAAGACTGCCCGTGGTTTGAGCTTCCCCTTGAGGGCCCTACTTCTTATCGCTCCCTCGGTCTGTTTCTCTCTGTCATTCTTTTCGCTAGCACCAAATGACTGTTATTCAGTGGACGTGCTTCTCTTTACTCAGATTCAGACTCGAAATACCGTTATTGCGCCTGAATGTTGTTTTTTCTTCTTCTCAAACTGAAGAGGAAAGAAATAACAACAAAAACAAAATGAAAAAGCACCCCCACCCCACTAAAAGAAATAAAAGCAAACACAAGCCACTCCTCTTGAAAAATATTTTTTTTTGTTAAAACAATCCCAAAAAAAAGTAATCAAGAAATACAAAGACAAACAAAAAAACAACTGAAAAAATTAGGCAAGTAAAAAAAAAGATGTGTCTGTTGGTGCCAGACTTGTCTTGTCTGCCTTTACAATCTTTTTTCTTTCTTTTTGTTTTTAAATGGTCCCCAAGTGGAGAACATTTGGCTTCAGTGTCAGTCCACTCATGGTGGCACAGGTTGCTGTGGAAATGTCATAAATACTTCATTGGCGCTAATGTTGAATTTCCAGTGTGGCCTATTGGGCAAGTAGGTTAACCCACAAAAATCATCATTGGGCCGTACTCTGCCTTTGGACGACATTTCTCTTCTTGGTACGATCCGTGGGGCTTTCTTTGTAGTGTTTTCTATTTAAATAGGACTATGATGTAGCCAGGGGTGTTTTCCGTAAATGTTGAATGGCTAAAACAGCACATAGACTTGGGTAGCTGGTGCCTCTATATATAAATAATTGATGATGACATAAATATGGCTAGAAGTCCACGTTTTGTTCTGGCTTGGACCGTTTTTTGTAATGTTTTTAACGCAACGAAGACGTCGCCAGTGACGTTTTTAAATAAATGTGGCAGACCACCAAATAGTTTGTAGACTCATATATAGACTCATAGGTCGATTGATGTAGTGTACTTAGTGGGTGGTTGGCGGGTGCTTTGGTGTGGTTTGCTCCTTCTTTCCTACCAAACATCTATCGTTCTGATCTCTCCTCCTTCTTTTTGTGTTTGTTACTCTTTTGTAACTCCTCTAATTTTCAGCACTTATATGACCTTATTGTGTTGCAAGTGCCGTAAAACTCTTACTAAAATTAAAACTAATACTCACGGCACGTTTCTTACAACTGTTCTCTGAGCATAAGTATGTGGTTGTCGGGTGCTGTGGTACGGTTTTGCTCCTTCTTTATTATCAAATATATCGACTGTCCTTATTTCTTCCCCGACTTTTCATTGTACGTTACTCTCTAGTAACACTACTAATCTTCAGAACTTATATGGCCTATTGGTGTTGCACGTGCCGTAAAACTCATACTCAAACCTCAAAAGACTTAGAGGTGAAAATACATATGTGGTTTTAGGTTTTTTATATATTTTTTGTCTGGTCACGGCGTTGGCGCCCTGCGTTAAAAAGGCAGATAATGGTCGCGTGCCCTCCTCCCGTATGTACGTGCTTACTTGGCAAGTTCCTGGAGCCGGATCTTATCGACGTACTGTGCCTCACGTCAGCTCTGAAGGCAACTAATCTCTCCCGTCTTTTTGCAGGTCCATCTGGATGTGGTACATTTGTATCTCCCTATCGCTCCTCCCTCCTCCCCCCTTCTCTCCCCCCCTATCTCTCTCTCTCTCTCTCTCTG
>NW_004797296.1:706880-708747 GCF_000002075.1 Aplysia californica | reverse complement strand
CCCCCCCCCCACACACACACTGTAGTATTCGGTTAGCATCGCTCCGGGACGCTTTGCTCTGAAGGAAATAAAAGAACCTAGCATCTTTACCGCTCAAAGAAAGAGATTGCCAAAGGTGGCTTGTTCGCTCCAAATTGAATAAGACTTTATTTCGTCCCGGCGGAACGACGGAGCAGTTGAATACATCACCCAATAGTTTTCTTTTTCTTTTCTTTTCTCTTCTTGTTTTCTTGTCTTTTCTTTGCTTGTCTTTTCTTTTCTTTCCTTCAAGAGCTAGAGGAATGTAGAGGATAAGGTGGGAGGAAACTGTTTACGAGATTAGCTTCACTCATCAAAATATCCATCTCGCCTTTTCACTCTTCGTATTCTTTTTGTTTTTTTTCCTTAAATGATTCTCTACTGGTTGATTGGAGGGTTTCACTACTGGTATGTCCGACTTCAGCACGTTGCTTCTGTCCATTCCGTCTTTACAACTCGCTTCCCCCCTCCCTTCTATTCCAGCACTGATTCTAATGTAGTTTGCCCCTTCTTTCCTATCATACATAATTACAGGGCGGTTACCGGCGTCTGTCGTGTGGCAGGTATAGGCCCGTAATTGGCCAATCGCACGCAGAATTGTTATTCCATTCCCGTGTCGGTAGGTTTTTTCTTTCTTTCTTTCTTATTTTTTAATCGAAGTTTTTCGTTTGCAGGTCGTTGTACACTTGTCAGCCCGGGTTGACCCTGACCATCAGGTCGGTGCAACCCGCCTCCTAAATGATCTAAGTTGTATTGATGGAGGAGTAAACACATTCGAAATTGCAAGTCGATAGGGTGGTTTCTTGCTTTATGAAAGTCACTGGTGATGTGTGCTTGAATGGAGCCCGCCATTAGTAGGTTGTATTAATAATAATGATTTGTTTTTATTGATATTAATAATAACGTTAATAATAATCATAATAATCTTAATAATCATAATATAAACAGTACTAAGAATAATAACGATGATAATAATAATAATGGTGGTGGTGATGATGATGATGATGATAGTAATGATAAGACAATGATAATAACTGCATTTATCCTGCGCATATCCATGCTTTACAGCATGCTCTAAGCGCTTTTCCCTTGACCTCAACGGCCGTTGTGGTGTCGATGTGTTTATCTTTACTCATAAGAAAAAACAGTGTTGCCAGTGGTGGTTTATGTCATGGACTCCCTCCTGTGATCAGTCGCCGTGGCCAAACCTAGAACCGCATTTAGAGTCATTGGCCAGACCCTCCAAAGACATTAATAATATAAGAAGACCGCAACCACCCATCTGTCCACGCGCTGTTACACACCCGCCATGAAGTTAACCCTATTCGTACGCCCTAGGGTAATTTTGTACCCCCGGAGTTGTATTCTTCACTTTTTAGATCTAGTGCGAAGATCTCTTTAAAACTTTCAGTATTTCTCAAAGAATCACTTTGCTATGCAAGGCTTACGGATTGAATTAACGAGTAAATTGACTCTTTGGAAAGTGATGGCACAGAGTTCCCCACGTCGTATGGATACGATAGTAAAACATGATGTACGGATAGGGTTAAGCAGTCGAGCGAGCCCTCCCTCTTACATTACAGAAAAGGAAACAGCTCGGTGGTTTCTGTCTCCCCGACCACAGATAATGCAATACAACCGTTTTTTGTTTCGGTCACCTTTTCAAGACCTCTCGCGTATCTCATATCTACACTTATGCATGCAGATACGTTTACCGCAAATATTTACGCTGTCCGCGACGGGCTGGAAGCTGAAAGTGCTGAAAAACGATTTTCTTATTCGGAAAGATGTTTACGTAAATCGGCGTCAGCTTGTTTCTTGTCACGCGCGCGTCTGTGGTTCTTGCTTG
>NW_004797296.1:704416-705455 GCF_000002075.1 Aplysia californica | reverse complement strand
GGTGTGTGTGTGTGTGTGTGTGTGTGTGTGTGTGTGACTTGACGGATATGACAAGATGGTTGATTTCTTTCCATGTGCTGAATCAAGGTGAACATTTTAAACAGAGTCGTTTTAGGTCATGATCGCCTCGATTTAGATCATCCAGGAGGGGGGCTTTCTGCTTCACCTGTCTAGGCCAACGTAGAGTGAGAGGAAATCAACATCTCAGCATGAAGACCGATATATTCGTTGAACAAAATGTCCCCCCCCCCCCTTTTCCCCTCTCGGGAATCGAACTTGGGTCTCCTGCGTGCGGCAGCCAGTTGCCTAATAGCTACACCACAGACGCCGCTTGCCATACTCATCCCAGACTGTTGCAGTTGCAGTACTACGACATTAAATTTTCTACCGACTCTTCCATCGGAGTCTGACGTCATCATTGTTGAGGGGGGGAAAAACACTCCCGGAGGTACATTTTACAGTGGTAGGAGGGTGTCTTTTCTAGATCAAACTTCTTTTCTGATGCTTTGTTCATGCTTGTTCCATACAGGACTGATCCGTTTCTCTGTGTTTACCGTCTTCTTCTTTCCTATCAAACATCTGTCGTCCTTATCTCCCCTTTTTCTTTTTTATGTTTCTTACTCTCTTGTAACTCCTCTTATCTTCTGGCGCTCATATGACCTTATGCAGTTGCGGGCGCCTTAAAACGTCTACTAAAAGATTAACCCCCGCGCCCCCCCCAAAAAAAAAACAACAACAACAAAACAAAACAATTACAAAAAAAAAAACCGTCCTCTTTGCACATTGAAGAAGTGTGGGTGCGTTGAAGAGCGTCGTTTGTGGGCTTTCTTGCTTTCTCTCCCTCTGTTCTCTCAGTCTGTCTTCCATTTTTTTCCCTCCTGTACAAACGTTATTGTATTGGTGTGCTTCTCTTTACTCAAGTGCTCACTTTTATAAATGAGAGAGGTGTCAGCGCCAGTCGCCTGTTCGAAGTGTTGTCTTTGGGTGTCGAGAACTGTTTGTTTCTCTCTCTCTCTCTCTCTCTCTCTCTCTCTCTCTC
>NW_004797296.1:702567-703896 GCF_000002075.1 Aplysia californica | reverse complement strand
CTCTCTCTCTCTCTCTCCCCCGTTAATGATGTTTGAACATGCCTCCAGCACCGTCCCGCCGTTTGCCTCCCTCCTCGATACGCATCAATTATGCCTGTCGTGTTTTTTCGTCTTTTGTTTTGTTTCTGTTTCCTTTACTTTCCGTCTTATGTTTATTATTTCAAGGCACTGGGAAGGGGCGCATGCTCTGTAAAAAAATCTCAGAGTCGTGCTATTAATGTTTTTAATTTGTTGTTGGTTTTTTAGGTGTGGGGAGGAGTGTGTGTTAAAATACACGTTAAGTTGACATTCCATTTATTATTGTTGATGAATATTGGATATAGTGGTGGCAAATCAGTTTTTTGCTCCTCCTGTATAATCTAAACAGCCCGAGTTATTATAGTTGTGTTTCTACCCAGCACTGTCGGTTTTGCTTTTCCCAACATTGAATGTACGAAATTGCATGCTTAGTGTTTTTGCTTAATGGTCGCACCATTAGCTCATGTAGCATGTAGTAGTATCATACTGGACTATGGAGTAGAAGGCCCTGGTTCGAATTCCCAACCAGGCGTTCTGAACTTGTGTTGTTTCGAGGCGTTATTAAGGCTGTCCACCCATTTAGCTCGGTCCTATCGGAGATTGCTGGAGGTCCTGGCTCGTTATTAAATAATCTTACAGTGTTGAAAGAGGCGTTAAACGCAAATAATGAGCCAATGTATTTTTGTCATGAGTTTTGACTGCGCCACTAACTAAAAGTGATTGTTTGAGTTTTGTTTACCGTTTTTAACATCCGCGTCTCTCCCTTTTCTCTTCCTCTTCTGCCCTTTGTCTTCTCCACTTCCTCCTCTCCCCATCCTTCCTTCTGCCCCTCCCAGGAAAGCCCCAATTTCCGGAGAGTAGGTGGATGACGGGTACTCTAGTGTGGTTTGCTCCTTTCCCGTCAAACATCTATCGCCCTTATCTGTCCTCCTCCTCTTGCGTTTGTTACTTCTCTTGTAACTCATCTAGTCTTCGGCTTTTTATAATACCTAGTTATGCCGTAAATACCGTGATATGCTTACTGAAACGAAAGTCTTTGGAGATGTCAAGCTGTCTATTAGTGGTGTCAGTCTGTCCCACCACAGGTCCCTAGCCGATGTACCCTGTGAGTGAGTGTGTAGGCCTACCTTGATTGCTCCTGTCCTAGCCACCTGATGTCTCCGCCTGGGGATACTCTTTGAGACATGATACTGGCGCTAATGCGCTACTGTAGGGAACGCTTTGTGAGATGGTGCTGGCGCTAATGTGATACTGTGAGGAACGCTTATGTTTATGCGATACTGATGGGAGTGGGGGGGGGGGGGTCTCACA
>NW_004797296.1:698661-700627 GCF_000002075.1 Aplysia californica | reverse complement strand
TCTCTCTCTCTCTCTCTCTCTCTCTCCCTCTTCCTCTCCTCTCTACCCCTAGTAATTTTCTCTGACAGTGGCAATCGAGCAGTAAATAAACTGATTGACAGAGATGGAACAATTAGTTACGTCCGTAACTAGGATCAGTCGTGCAGTCGTAAGACAATGACGCCCCGTCCCTTTTATGGTACTCTCGAGCACTGGAGTATCTATATGTTTAAATGTTTGATTTATTGATTTTTGGGTTTGAATATTCAACACGTTGAGGTCAGATTGATTATTTATTTATTTATTTATTTATTTATTTATTTATTTATTCAGTCATTTATTTATTTGGCTTTGTGTGTGTGGCCGTTCGCCTCACAGGTCAGTTTTTTTGTGTCAATTAATTTCATTCTAATTAAGTTTTGTTTGTTTTGCTGATTTTACCATTCGCCTCCTTGGGGTCAGTTCGGGTTGTTTATTTGTTAAGGCTTTCTACTTATCTTTTCGTAAGAAATTTTTTTAATGTTAAGATATTAAGACCCTTTTTGACATCGTAGACCCCAGAAAAGTTTAAGTTGTGTAAAAGAAATAGGACTATTTAATAGAATATGAAAATATATAGTTATCGTTATCGGTGTATATATACATACACTGAAATTAATATTGTATATACAAATGTAAATAAGCCTTTTCCATATTTACAATTTTTTAAAATAAATGTTTGTTCGTCTTTTTAGCATTATGAAAATAGTGTGATCGTGTGCGGTTGCGAGCTCCGAAAGACTCTTACTAAAAACCCCAATCAATCGAAACCCCTGTAGACCCCAATCACATAATAAGGGAAAACGAATGGGGAAAGGTGGGGTGTGGGGGTGGCGGTCACGTTCCTGGAAAAACCGGCGTAATTAATAAGGTGGCAATGGTTCGAAGCTTTGTCTCTCTCTCATGACGTCACGGTGACCCAAATAAATTCGTCTGCACTAAGAGCGGAGACCTCCGTTGTGCGTCGTAGGTGTGTCCCATTCCAGTGTTGTACCAGAGAGGGTTTACAGTAATACTACTAACTCTGGCATAACTGTCTGTGGGTGGGTGGTTGCCAGGTGGTCTGGTGTGGTTTGCTTCTTCTTTCCTATCAAACGTCTATCGTCATTATCTCCCCTCCTTCTCATTTGTGTTTGTTACTCTCTTGTAACACCCTAATCTTCGACACTTATTTGACCTTATTGTGTTGCAAGTGCCGTGAAACACTTACTAAAACTGAACTAACTGTATGTGGTGGGACTCGTTGTTGGCGAAAGTCGACTGGTGTGCGGAACTTCTGGGTTCTAGTCCGAATGGGGTTCGGTTCGTCTTGTTTTCCCTCACTCCTTTATCTGAATGGTTTTGAACTTGTGTCTCAGTTTGGTGATTTGGGGAGAGAGAGAGAGAGAGAGAGAGAGAGAGAGAGAGAGAGAGAGAGAGACAGACAGATAAACAGAGAAACAGACAGAGAGAGAGAGAGAGAGAGAGAGACAGAGAGAGAAAGAGAGAGAGAGAGACAGACAGAGAGAGAGACAGAGAAACAGACAGAGAAACAGACAGATATATACACAATGTTCTACCTTTCGAAATTACTTCAAGTGTGCATAGTGGAACGATGACACCGCGCCTTATTGGAAAAGTCGTCTCTGGCCAACTGTTTTCGGACGGTATCCGTTTGCAGTGAACTGTTTGCTGCTCTGTGTGGGTGGCGCTATTTCATCATCAGTTAGACGGGAGGGGAGTGTGGGTGGTAGAGAAAGAAAGAGAGAGAGAGAGAGAAAGAGAGAGAGAGAGAGGAGAGAGAGAGAGACAAAAGAGAGAGAGAGAGGAGAGAGAGAGAGGCAAAAGAGAGAAAGAAGAGAGAGAGACAAAAGAGAGAAAGAAGAGAGAGAGAGACAGAAGAGAGAGATAGAGAGAGAGACAAACAGACAGAAGAGAGAGAGAGAGAGAGAGAGAGAGAGAGAGAGAG
>NW_004797296.1:693342-695449 GCF_000002075.1 Aplysia californica | reverse complement strand
CGGCATGACGCTGTTGGCACGTGCGGGGTACGTGAGTGGCCGGCACGGGTGTCTGTCTGCCTGTCTGTCTGTCTGTCTGTCTGCCTATCTGTCTGTCTGCCTGTCTGTCTGTCTGTCTGTCTGTCAGTCTGAATGAGCTGATGTTGATGCTTTGGCGAGGGCTGGGAGGAGACTTGTTTGTTGTCTGTCACCCATCACTGCGGTGTTGACTGGACGCTTAAAGCTTGATCCGGGGTGCTTGTGCATGTAGGTATCTGTGTACACGGAGGTGCACTTTACGGAGAAGTTAGTGGGTGGCTCGCCGGCGCTCTGGTGGGGTATAATCCTGTTTTTCTATAAAGTATCTGTCGTAATTATTGTCTAGTAACACCTTTAATCTTCAGCACTTTATGGTCTAATATTGTTTTGCAAATCCCGTAAATCTCTTACTCAAAATCAAACGGAAAAGTTACATTGCAATAGGTTTTTTTTTCGTTTTGTTTATTTATTTTTTTCTAAAGGTCTTCTGCCAAAAAAAAGGGAGTGGTAGATTGGGGGAATTAAAAAAAAGAAATTATTTCACTTTTTTTTTTTTTTAGTCAGGGCGATGACTGCAAAGTTTGTGACTGGAGACCTCGATGTAATTTGTTAAACACTCTTAGCTCGATTGAGCAATTTAAGGGTGCCCCTAAATGCCAGTGTATTCGTTTGCATAACGCAAGTTAGATGACGTCACGCAAAAGTCAACGTCCTCCGCGTGTCCACACGCGTTTAACGAAGGTCAAGTCTTAGGCAGCTGTTAGATGGATGGTCAGTGGGATGTGTCGGTTTTATAGTGTGTATTATGACTCGTCGAATTCCATTCGAACGTGCTATTGTGGCCACCCGTTCAAGACAGTAGCCTGTACAGACGACCACCACTTTTCACCCCCCCCCCCCCTTTCGCATGTCTGTTTGTATTGTATTGACTCACTACAAGGCGTTCTTTGTGGCTGTTAATGGGCGCTCTGGTGTGATTTGCATCGATTGCTTATTCTATCACTATTCACTGTCGTCCTTTGCTTCCTTCCTTCTCTTTTATGTTTGTTGTTCACTTTTAACTAATCTTCGACACTTACATGATCTAGAGGGTTGTACGTGCCGTGAAACGTCTATCATACTAAAATCAAGGCGCCCAGCTGTCTACTAGCACTTTTCTTTCCGGCAGTGAGTGGTTATCTTGGACAATGCTGACTGTATATGCCTGACATGTGTCGAGGATGTAATATTAGACTAATTTGGCCAGTGCACAGAAAAGATTTGAGTTCGGCTCCAGTGTAGAGAATTTAAAAAAAAAAAAATAATTTTTTTCTTCTTTTTGATAGGGTCCTCTCTCGTCTCTCCGTCAAAGTAGATGGTTGGCGGATGATTCGGTACAGTATGCTCCTTTCCTATCAAACAACTATTGCTCTTATCTCCCTCCTTCTTTTTTGTATTTGTTATAGTCTATACTACCTCTAATCTTCGGCACTTATGTGGCCTAACTGCTGCGGGTGCCGTAAAACACTTACTAAAACGAACAACTCCAATCTTCGGGACTTCTGCCGCCTAACTGTGGTGCAGGTGCCGTAAAGCGCTTACTAAAACAAACAAACAAACAAAATCTCTCTCCATGAGAGTGTTTCACTCTTCTGGGCCTGACCCTGACAGACAGGCAGGGTCAAAGTATCCCGCTTCAGTATCACATGTCTAGATTGTGTGTATCGTGGCGTAAAACTTTGATGACAGCTTACAATCAGTGGAAACAGTCGGCGTCTGGGTCAGCTGGCCTTTCTCAGTACGATCTTTTCTTTTCTTTTCTTTTCTTTTCATTTGTTTTGTTTTGTTTTTCTTTTCTTTTCTTTTCTTTTCTTTTCTTTTCTTTTCTTTTTTTTTCTTTTCTTTTCTTTTCTCTTCTTTTCACTTAAATGACCGAATCGTGTTGCAAGTGCCGCGCAACTCTCGCAAAGCAAACACCCCCTTCCCTCCCCTTTTTTTCTCACTCCTTTGGCGCTAGCTTTCTCTCTCACTAGAAATCTCTCCCTCTCTCTCTGTCTCTGTCTCTGTCTCTGTCTCTGTCTCTCTTTCTCTCTCTCTCTCTCTCTCTCTC
>NW_004797296.1:685323-690057 GCF_000002075.1 Aplysia californica | reverse complement strand
GGGGGGAGAGCGCGTTTTGTGTGTATGTGGGCGCACGTGTGTGTGTGTGTGTGTGTGTGTGTGCTCGTGTGCATTCTAACTACATGTACCCCTACATTGTGGAAACCCATCGTACAATGACTATACCCCTTGTGTGTCTGTGTTCCAGCGACATCCTCCAACAGCGCGGGAAGACGGTGGTGACCGTGAACCACAACCAGGACTCCATACGGGAACTACTGGGGAGTCAACACATCAACGATAACAACCACTCAGGTGAGGGAGAAATAGATAAGAACGAGGGATTGAAGGGAGAGAGGGGGGGGATGAGAGAGAGAGAGAGAGAGAGAGAGAGAGTGAGTGAGAGAGAGTGAGTGAGAGCGGGTGCGGGCGCCCGCGCGTGTCTGTGTGTTGGCTCACAGTTTTGTTGAGGAAATATAATTTTGAAAATATTATTTGATGTAACAATTTAAATTTTCCCTAGTACTGAAAAATGTAGCTGTATGTAGCGCATTTATAAAACTTAGGACACGCAAATCGACGTAAAAGCCTTGAACGCCTTGCTTTCACTTGAAAAACTAGAAGGCAAAAGAGGCAGGCGTACACCTAGAGCAACAGATGGGTGTCGGGGATAGGTCAGGTGAATTTTTAGGTGTGTTTTTTTTTTTTTTAAAGGGGTCTTGAGTGCATCCAAACAGAGAAATGGATGACCAATCATGATCGCCGATGTCTGTTTCAGTTCTGGCACTTCATGATGATGTAACACATTCTCAGATGTTCTGTGTCTCTCCCCAGTTTTGTTACTGCCCATTCCAGAGCGAGGGACACAGAAAAGTATAGGGCTTGTCGTGGTGAGTATGACTGGCGCCTTCCTTTGGCTCTTATAAACTCAAATGCTATGTTTTCGATGTCGTGTGCAACCATTAACGTGGCATAACAAATTCTTAAGTTCAAACGAGGGTTGTGAAATCCTTTCATACGTATTTTGCATTTTGGGGTTCGTCAAGATGTGGAAAATTGTGCCATTCCATGATGTATCAGGTGTGTCAATATGGCGTTGAAGGGGTTTTACTTGAGCATCTGTTGCTGTCCGGAAATGGGCAGGGGGAACTTTGAAGTTATTGATGTCCAAATTTCTGGGGGGGTTTTAAGAAGTAATATAGAATGCAAAATAATAGTAGGTAGTGGTAGACCAAGAGCAATATTACTAAGAGAACATGAACAGATGGGTGGCGGGGATAGACCAGGTCAATATAATAATATGTTGGAGGGTGGTTTTTTTTGTTGTTGTTGTTGTTTTGTTGTAAGAACATCTGAGCAAAGAAATGAAAAGTGAACCGTGGTCGCCAATGTCTGGTTCAGATGTGGCACTTCATAACACAATACAATGATGAAAAGGCAATCTCTTCAGATGACTGAGCAGCTCACTAAGCTATGGTCAAGTGTGAAAAGAAAGTTTAGTGAAACCAGGATGAACATTGAAGGGGTGGGGTTGGAAGCTGTAAGCGAAGAGGTGTGGTAATTTAAGGCGGATTCATCACTTACTGATGATGCCAGACCGATGAGCTGTGGCTTCTTTGTTGTAATGCAGGAGACGTGAGTTTGATTCGCGTGTGGAAATTCTTTTTGGTGTGTTTTTAAAAAATCCAAATACATGATGTTTATCTCTGTTAGGACGTGGTACCCCTCACAGCACTAATTAGCCTCGACAGGCAAGGTTGAAACAGCCGGCTTTCTAAATAATGTTAATGTGTTGATGGGAGTGAAAAACACCTAAAGTTAGAATACATTAGACTGAGGAACAATGCTCACTCATGAAGTCCTTGTTTGTTGTTGCGTCTTATTTCCACAGTTGGTATCACAAGCTGGTTCGTTATCGAGCGTGGACCCAAAGAAGGTGGAGCTATGCTTGAAACAGGTAAGTTACATCTTTTTTCCAGATGATATTGGGTACCATTTAGGAAGAACAGAGAATAGTATTTGTTAATTATATTTCTTGATTATTAGTTCCGTGCCTACTTTAAACAAATTGACGCCATCCGTCGGTGGCCTAGTTGTTAGGCTCTCGGACTCGCAACCCTAAGGTCGTGGGTTCGAATCCCGTCAGGGGCCTGACGTTGTGTTCTTGGGAAAGGCACAAATTTTCCTCATTTCACCCAGGTGGGAATGGGTACCCGGCTATAGATAGTGAAAGATCTTGTCAGTTTGTTAGTGTTTGAGCGCTTAATCAGCTGCTTGCACTGTATGCTTCCCGGGAAGCTGAGAATGTTTCGGAGTGTTCTATGGTCTGCTGGGGTAATAATATAGTGTAAAGCACATAAAGCCTGCTGTTGAGCGGGGATATGCGCTATACAAATGCTATTTATTATTACTTTTTTTGTTTCTGAATGAAGATAAAGTCCGATAAAGCTGCTGTTCGAATAAAGCAAAGACGTCAAGGGGCTTCTTATAAAACAGTTTTGTTCTGCTTCGTTGTTGCGTCCCTAGTTTTTTAAAACTAATAAATAACTAGTGCCCAAGTTCTAATGTTTTTCTTCTATTTTCTCCAAACCCCCAAAGTAATGATTGAGGCCAGTGAGTGCTTGTCAAGTCAACCTTTTTGTAAGCCAGCGCTCGCTTTTGCCACCTCTAAGAGGCTAAGATTTTCGTGCTGCCCGCGCACATGTATATGATATTGTCATTGGACCATTAGATATTGCCTGTCGTTACTCGGGTAATCCCCAGCGCCCGCCAAAATTACCACTTCGTCCCCAAGTCGGCAAGCACTGACTTAGCTTAGGCGCTTGTGGACAGACGCTGACGTAATTGGCCGTTTTGTCATGACCCCCATACCGTAGAGAATCAATCCGCTGCTTGCTCGGCTTTTCCTGAAAATGTTTTAGTCCCCATCCCGTTGACATAAGTCGATAGTCGGTGGTTTGTTCGCGAGAAGTGAAATTGCTTCCTCGAGAGCCCAGGGGCCTCTTTCATCATTTCAATGGTCGGGTTGTTGTTTTTTTACTCGAGTTGTTAGAAGGTGCCACTGTAAATCTTACCCTTTCCCTTCCAGTTTATGTTGGGTTTTGTTTGTTAGTTTTTTTTTTCGCTTGTCTTTATATTATGTTTTATTCGCCTTTATATTCTCAATGTGCTTCTCATTTACTCAAGCTTTACAACACAAAGAAGCAACATATGTAGTGATGTTTCTCCCCCTCCCCCCATATGTTTATGTCGTGCATTAGGTTCAAATGTAATGTCTTGTGATATTGAATATGTGTGTGTGAGTGTGTGTGTGATGTGTGTGTGATGTGTGTGTGTGTGATGTGTGTGTGATGTGTGTGTGTGTGTGTGTGTGTGAGTGTGTGTGAGTGTAAGGGGTAGGGTGTGATTGGGGGAGGCCAATAGAAAACATACTTTTATCCCTTTTCCTCTGTTTCTGTCTTATCTTCCGTTTTTCTCAGCACTAAATTACAGTTATCGTGTCGATTTGATTCTGTAAACAAAACTCCAACTGATGAGTTAACTTTCAATAAAACAAATTATTGTTGCTCTTTTGGTATGTTTTTATGTATAATTCGTAAAAAATTTCGAATTCTTGGTTTGCGGGTGCTCTGGCATAGTTTGCTTCTTCACTCCTATCAAACATCTGTTGTCCTCATCTCTCCTTCTTCTTTTCTTTGTGTGTTACCCTTTAGCTAGTAGTAACTCTAATCTACAGCACTTGTATGACTTATTTGTGTTGCGAGTACCATAACATTTTTACCAAACAAAACGAAACTACATGTAGTATTACATGTCTCTCACGTTTTTCGCTGGGGTTTTTTTTTTTACTCTTCTCCCCCAGATTTCTGTGATTTATGAAGTGATCAAGAACAACATCAGCAAAGACAGCGGCCCGCACATATCCAACCTCCTGTCCCTTATACAGCTGTGTGGTGAGTCATGAGGAACGCTCTTGCTCTCTGTTTCTCTCTTCATGTCTGTCTGTCTGTCTGTCTGTCTGTCTGTCTGTCTGTCTGTCTGTCTGTCTGTCTGCCTGCGTGCTTGACTGCCTGTCTGTCTGTCTGTCGTCTCGCTCACTCGCTCTGTCTCTAACTCTCGTGCTGTTGTGTATCTGTATTTTAGATTAGTCTTAGTCTGTATACACATATTCTCTCTCTCTCTCTCTCTCTCTCTCTCTCTCTCTCTCTCTCTCTCTCTCTCTCTCTCTGTATCTTTCTGTGTCTCTAAACTGGGGGTCCTCTTTCATCCACATTTTAAGCCATGTCGTTCGTCTTAAACAGCAGTCTTTGGCTTGTAATAATCAGGAACTTCAGAAGTAAAGAAGTGTTGTATTGGAATTGATGGAATTGTTTTGTACAGTATAGATGTTTCTTAGGGGCTTGTGTAAAGTTCAGTCCTGTGGATGGTTGACGGGTGCTCTGGTGTAGTTTTCTTCTCTTTTAAAAAAAAATAAAAAACCAGTCGCCCTTATTTTGCCTCCTTCTTTTCTTTTTATGTTACTCCCTAGTATTAATACCTCTAATCGTCGCCACACATATGACCTAATTTTGCCGTAAAACTGACTGTTTACAACTTTAAAAATTCACCCCCCCCCCACACACACGCCATTTTCCGCTCTTTTTCCCTTCGCCTTTCGCAGAATATTGTCCCGCCATCTTCTCTCATACTGTTAAGTAACTTGCATTATAAATGTGTTCTTTAAACCGTATGTGCAGACATTTTCATCCAGAACTTATAAGAAGTCCTGGGTTTGGTGTTTGGGTGTGTGTGTGG
>NW_004797296.1:680797-682075 GCF_000002075.1 Aplysia californica | reverse complement strand
CTCTCTCTCTCTCTCTCTCTCCCATGTCCCTCCCTCTTAGATGTGTGTGTGTGTGTGTGTGTGTGTGTGTGTGTGTGTGTTTGTGTTCTTATCAGCACGCTAGTGTCAGCGTGGTCTGCTCCTTTTATTCCCTGTCTGTACGTCCTTTGACTGTTTCTTTCTTTTTACTTCTTTCCAATTGTTACACCTGCAGGAACCTGCTTCTTGGCGAAATGTATCCATGGGTTGTTGACAGGCACTCTGCTGTGGTTTTAAGAAAACTCGGATTGGTTCCCAACAACGTCTACCTTCTCAAACAAACGAACCAACAACATCGTACAGGATTGCTGTCCTTTGCCATGAATGTGTTAACCATAAATCCGCTTCCTGTTTAAGCCACCTCACTCGAATGCATGTTCCACCAAGATCCTTCTAAGATCAGGAGACCAGTCCCTTATGAGAACCCCCCCCCCCTCCCCCCCGGAAGGGAGGCAATACAAAAATTCCATGGGAGGCCCTTTTCTCATCTAGCTTCGTTTATCTGGAACTCTCTCCCTCACCATTTGAAGGATACAAAGTCGGAGGCCACATGTGAAATCAATGTAAAAACCATGGACCTACTCGTTTTGTAAGTCCATGGTAAAAACATATCTCAAGACATGCCATCTGGATTGTTAGTTCTTCTAATGCATACTACTCGGGTGTTCATAATATGAGGTGCGTATCGCCATTGAATGTGGTGTGGTAGGCTAGTATGAATGTCTCGATCTACCTATGTGTTAGCATATAAATTATGTGTGTGTGTTCATTGATTTGTTGTGTGTTTTGGGTTGAGATGAAGGTATTGTAAGCCCCTAGAGTTGTATTGTACGGGAGTGGGCGCTATAGAAATTATCTGCCTTGTTATTGTTCTCCTTCTTTTCTTTGTATTTTACTCTTGCGTGAAACTTCTTATCATTTGCGCTTTGATTGCCTGTTTGTATTGCAAGTGCCGTAAAACTTACTCAAATGTATCCCTTGCCGCGCCCCACGTCTCAAATATCGCTCATCGATATCATGACGTCATTTTCTTTTCTATAGAGAAGGATTCCCTTTGGCAGGCATAGTTGGCTTAGACTATACCGTGTTAATAACTCCTTTAAAAAATTAATTAGCTAATTTTAGATATCCAAAGTCCTTCAACTTTAATTACCGCACCATAATTCTGTAAACTTGCAAAACAACAACAACGGAAAATGAATATACTTTTCTCTCTCTCTCTCTCTCTCTCTCTCTCTCTCTCTCTCTCTCTCTCTCTCT
>NW_004797296.1:649126-677143 GCF_000002075.1 Aplysia californica | reverse complement strand
ATAGAGAGAGCGAGAGAGAGAGAGAGGGGGGGGGAGGCGGCGGACAGACAGAAACAGAAAGAAAGAGGAAGAGAGAAAACGAGGAGACAAAAACAGTGGTAGATGATACAAAAGTAGATAAATGAATTATTTTCACAATTTTAGTGACTATTTCTCCCGGTTAGAGTTTGGTTTGATCATAGATAGTACTTTCCCGAATCCCTCTTAATCGTACTCAGTTGAATTTGCCCTTTTCAGAGCCCCCGTTTGGCCGTGGCTGTATGTACGTCTCTGTGCCAATGTAGTTCTTCGTGAGTCGATTATGCCTGCATAGATTGTTACATAGATAACATAGATAGATTTCTTAGTTTGGTGTCTGTTCATCTGGGTTTGGGCCTGGTTTTCAAGCCTCTAATTTTTCCACCTATTCCTATACTTCTCAATATACCTAGTGCAGTTTGCTCATTTAACAGTGCTTTATGTGTGTGGCTGACGTGTGCTTTGGTGGGGTTTGCTCCTTTCGTACTGAACATCTGATCGTCCCTATCTTTCGTCCTTCTTTCCTTTGTTATGCTACTCTATAGTAATACCTCTAATATTCGGCACGTATGTATGACCTTTTTGTGTTGCAAGTGCCATAAAGTTCTTATTGAGTGGGTTGTTGGTGAGCACTCTGGTGTGGTTTGCTCTTTTTTCCCTATCAAACACGTATCCTCCTTATCTCTCCTCCTTTTTTTGTGTATGTTACTCTCTTGTAACACATCTATTCTTCTGCACTTATATGACTTTATTGTGTTGCAAGTGCCGTAAAACTCTTATTAAACTTCCGTTGTCGTATGCGCGTCACTGAGTCAGTGTTTGCCGTGAAGCGAGCAGTTCTGCTTAATATCCTCTGTTGTCCTTAATGGTTTAATGGGCGCTGTCAGCCGGTCAGTTTTGCAGCGTGTTTTGCTGCTTGGATTGTGATATTGACGTGCTGATTAACAGCGAATGTTCTTAGTTACCTCTGCCATTCCTATTTGCTCCCCCCCCTCTTCCTCTGCTTTGGTCTCACTCCCCCCCCCCCCTTCTTCCTCTGCTTTGGTCTCACTCCCCCTCCTCCTCCCCCTTCTCCTCGTCCTGTTCCTCGTCCTCCCCCTCCTCTTAGACAATAGTGTCAGTGCTGTGAATGCAACAACCTGCTGTTGTTCTACTTTATTATCAAAATTAGAGAGAGAGAGAGAGAGAGAGAGAGAGAGAGAGAGAGAGAGAGAGAGAGAGAGAGGGAGGGGGGGAGGGAGGGAGGGAGAGAGGGAGGGGGGGGGAGAGACACCTCCTTGATGATCTAAAGTGTGTCAGTGGGGGTGTAACAATAGCAGGTCATTACATTTTTTAAATAATACACCCTAATCGTGGGGTTTAGTGGATCATTGTATGGGTTTAGATACAAGTTATACCGTGATTGTGGTTGAGTTTGAGTCCCTTGTGTATGTTGAAGTTTCATGAGCGGCTTTAAGTGTTTAAAGTTTGTGTGCATTTCACTGTGTTTGGGGTGAGCCATTAGCTCAGCTGGTATCATACTTTGTTGTGATCCGCATGACTGGGGTTCGAGTCTCCAGTGGGGGTTCTTGTGCTGGTGTGGTTTGCTCCATTTTCCCTATCAAACACCTACCATCCATATCTCTCCAGCTTCTTTCTGTTTGTTTCTTAACAGTAACACCTCTAATCTTTGGCTCTTATACGATTTTATTGTTCTGCAAATCTTGTAAAACTCTTTTTAAAACTGAAATGAACAACTAAATGGGGGTTCTTGACCTTTGGTCGCTTGGGATATTTTTGAGGCTGCCACCTACTTAGCCCTGTTCTGTCAGAGATAGATGTTATATTCAGAGGCGTTGCCCATTAAATAATCTCAACAGTGTTGAACGGGAGACAAAACTCATACAATTATCTATTATATTTCCTATGTGTTTGTTTTATTCCCAGGTGAACTGAATGACCAGGATGCCGCAAAGCTGGAGATTAAAGTCGTACGATATGTGAGTTCAGTTTTGCATCACAGCCATATTATTTTAATTCTGCAACCTAAATGCGTGTGTAATTTCAATTTTCATCACAGCTACATTGTTTAAATTCTACACTATAAATCTGCTTTAAGAGTAATAGAGATTATCAAAGCGTATGTTTAGGCTTGAATAAATGAAAGTCCACCCTTAGGACTGTGGGTGTTTAGACAATAGATAAAAGAAACGCAATACTATATGGATATGGATGATGCATGGACAGACCCTTCTTTGAAACTTTCACAGAGTGAGTGTTGAACACAGGGTATTGGGCAATGTTATTCTTTTATTTCCCCTCCCTTGATCGCGAAGCCACATAAATCACAGGCTCATTTGTAAATGCCTAGTCCCATATGAATTGTCTGGGCCAAGTACAACCGACCCACTCACATGAATCTTGTTGAACCTTAAATGATAGAAATGGGGTGATGGGAGCTGCGAATGAGAGGTGGGCCACTTACGCCCGCCGCCCTGCTTTGCTTGACGATGGATGGTGGGTGTTTTGCTGCAACGACAGCTGTTGAGCTCACTCGTGGGTGGCTGTTCTATATAAACGAGACCCTTGGCTTAAATGGACACTAATTTGAAAAGCTGTTTTTAGCACAGCGTCTGTTTCTGAGCTGAAAAGATTTTGTACATAGTGTTGGAATTTAGTTTGTAAGATGTTTATACCTGAAATATACAGTGGGGTTGTTTTTTGTTGTTGGCATAAGTAGAATGCTATAACACTTATTCAAACCAGAACTGATTGCCTATTGTGCTGGAATTTCTGGGATAAAGGAAAGTAGTTGTTAGTGCAGCCAATATCCTTCACGAAGATTTTTCTTCCAATCTCATTACATGGAAGAATTGGTTTGTAACAGCGAGGTGCTTGGTAGTGCACGTCGTGTGTTCAAAATATACCGGTTGTTGAGCTCTTGTCTCCCCCCACAGTTGCAACAACAGACAGAGGCAGAGAGTGGCTTCTTGCTGCTGGTGGTGCCAGAGACACAGATGCTGTTCTGTCAGGTGAGTTGTCATCTCAGTTTTCCCACATTTGTGTTGTTAAGGTTTGGTTGTTGTTTTTTCTTTTTCTGACGAAATCTGAGTCAGTTATATTTACACTACTTTTAGGGAAATGCACTTGTCTTTCCTACTGAAGGGGACTCACATTGTATGTCTTGTACAAGAATACAGCACTGATTTGAAAAAGATCAGTAGATTTGGTTTTTTAAGCTATTGGAATAATTTTTTTGTTTTGTTTTGTTTTGTTTTTGTTTTTTAATCTAGACCTTTATGTATACATGCATTCATTAAACTATTTAGAGTGATTTTGATTTTTTTGGTGTTTTTATATTTTTTTTTTTATTAAAAAGGGGATATTAAAATGAATCATTGACATGACAACTGGCCTCCAATTCCCTGTTTACAGTTTTATTATTATTTTTTTTTTTCAAGAGAAGTATAGTTGTAAAGTCTGGGTACCCAGCTTTGGTTGGTGGTCAGTTGTCTTGTTTTCCCATTGAAGTTAGCCTGCAACTACGAAATGATAAATGTTTCTAAAAGGTTTTTCCATTTCACTCTTTCCATTCTTAGGCGGTTGGAGACTCAGTCCTTCAGGAGGAAGTGCGGTTTGCTGTAAGTTTTTACCACATCACCTTTCTTTTTCATTTTTTCTTATGTTTACATGATTTTTGTATCTTGTCCTGACAGTTTAAGTTTACATATTTAATTTTGTGTGATGGAATATATCAGATGTGACTATATTATCTTACATTGATATTTATTTTGCAATAATATTATTGTGAACAAGCTTAATTTTTTACCTTTTTCTTATACAAAAGTTGACTGTTCTTTGTTAGTTGCATTTCTACTCATAACCGTATTGGTTGATGCTACTAATAATAATTCCAATCTCCATTTTACAAAGTTAGGTTCTTCAGTTTTTTCAACAATTATCTGTTCCAAGTCTTAAGTAGAATATTAGCCCACACGCTCTGTTTCATTTATAACTTGTCAGAATTGAAAGGCTCTAAGCTTCCAGTCAAGCAAGAATTTTGGTTATTTTTGCTTTCCTGACACTATGAATCCCCCCCCCCCCCCCCCCCCCTCCCAACTATTAAAAAAAAAATGAAGCAGTTTTGAAATTTAGATATCTATTTTGAGTTTATACATAAGGATATCAATAGTTATGATTTGTTTAAAAAATGTGATGAAGTAAGTTTGGAACTCCCTCTTCACGCTGTACAATTATTATTGTACTGTCTCGATGATTTCCCTCAGGGTGCATCAAGTTGTTTTGCACAAGCATTGGAAACCAAGCAGCCCATGACTCTTGACGATATACCGGAGGTATGGATATTAATTTTATGAGTGGTGATTAATATTTTGTAATTATTCATGTTTTCTTTTCATTTCTATGTGCTTTTGATTCTTTGCAACATTTTTGTAAAGAATACTTTTGATTTACAGGTATTATTAAGAAAGTTTTCAAAAGCATGCTGCTAGGCTTGTACTAAAGAAAAAAGAAGAGGGACCACATTACTCCCATGTTAAGAACGTTGCATTGGCTTCCCGTATCAGCTAGAATGTCATATAAAATTGCAATATTATGTCATAAATGTGTCAATAACAAAGCTCCCTCATATCTTAATGATCTCATCCAGATTTATGTTCCATCTAGATCACTAAGATCAGGCGATCAGTATCTTTTAAGAGTTCCTAGAAAAGGGGGTAAAAAATTAGCCGAAAGATCGTTTGCCCACCTTGCTCCATCAGTTTGGAACTCTCTTCCCCAACCCTTGAGACATACAACATCTGAGTCTAAATTTTTAAAATCTTTAAAGACACATTTAATGACATAATTTTTATGTCAGTAGATTCATGTTCAATACAATGTTATGTAAATGACTATGTATCCATTTATGTATTTTGTGAACTGCATTGTGTATATTATTTTATGCTCATTTCGTGACGATGTGTAAGCGTGCGCATGTGATAAGCAAGTAGATGTGTGTGTGTGCGTGTGTGTGTGTATGTGTTTGGCGTACATGTGTGTGCTCATGTGTGCGTGTTATGTGTTCGTGAGTGTTTGTGTATGTGTGTGTGTATGAGTGTGTGTATTTTTGTGTTTGTGTTGCGTGCGTGAATATTGTTCGTACATGCATTTATGTAAAGCACCTAGAGCTGTGTTTACACGGGAGAGGGCGCTATAGAAATGATCTTCATTATCATTATTATTATTATTATTATTAAGTAAAAGCAAGTCTATTTTCCATGTTTTGTGCTACAATTTCCCATTTTATCTCTGTGTCTACTGCAATGAAGACCTGGTCATATTAATGCCACAGCCTTACTTAATGATTGTAGTGTCTTTTTTGCAGTTTCAGTTTTGCTGCATCTCAGTGTTTAAGTTTTGAATCAAAGAATTTTTTAACAGGTCGATTGCAGGTTGTCTTTGTAGGTTCTTTTGTCCGTCTTCTCTATTTTTTTTCTGCCTTTATGTCTTACTAAATGTGTGTTATTATGTTGATATGCCTCTTTTTATTTTAAGAACTTTTTATAAAAAGTCCTGTATCGTTGTTTGAGCTGTCATTGAAGAGCTAATATAAAGAATATTTTCACAAATTCTTCCCAGGATCGTCGGCAGGAGGTGGAGAAGATAATCCGTCGTCAGGTCCATTCTCTGTTGTGTGTGCCTGTGTGTGTCAAAGACAGCAAAGACCTTCTGGCTCTGGCCTGTGTTGTGAACAAATACAATGGAGAAAGGTTGTCACTTCTTTCCTTGCTTGGTTTGTTTTCACATTGGGTTTTTTTTTTGCTCTCTGACTATTACACTATAAGCAGACTTATTTCTTTCTACCGTTCAAGGATGCAAAAAAAAAAAAAAAGGATCAAAGAATAATATGAAAAACTTTCGCATCAGAATGTTTGTTCTTGTTTTATTTGGTCTAGGAAAGTCAAATTTATATATTTTAACACAAAAGTATCAATGTTTTTCGTTTTGCTGTAATTTTTCTTTTCCGTGAACCTATTATTTGTTCATAAAATTGATGCTGAGGTTGTGGTGTTCTTGACATAAGTCACAAACTTGAATAAGTATCAGAAAAGATAACTTCTTTTCATAGATGAATTGTTTTTACCAGAATGTTTCAAGTAAGGGAAGTAACCATAGGATAAAATTCCCTGGTTTAGTTATTGGGAATATCCCCTTTGTGGATTTGCATCTTACCAGCGTTGTCAAAATAAGGGCAATAGGGTGCCACTGGTAGGTCCTGCTACCTCTTTCCTTTCACTCTGTCTTTTCTGTCTTTGTCTTGCATACTTTGTCTTGCTTTTAACCTGCTCTAGATAGTCTTAATTATGTTGATGTGCTTCTATTGATTAAAAAAACCCACTAGCATTAGGAATGGATTAAATGTATGTTTTGACATCTCCCTTTCCCCCCACGTCCCACATACAGGTTCTCAGGGGAGGATGTAGACATCATCCGTCAGTGCTTCAAGTACACTGCCACCGTCCTCACCAGCACACTGGCCTTCCAGAATGAGAGGAAGTTGAAAAATCAAACTCAGGTAAGCATTGATTGAATCGTGCACAGACATGGCAGAATGTGACTCCTCTTGAGAGAAAGCTCTATGGCAGTCTCTCAGATTTGAAGCAGACTGCCCAGTTTGTGCGCGACATTGGACTGACTGTGTAGGTTCTGTCATCGAGAACAAGAAAGAAGAAGAAGAAAATTGATTGATGGAGTTGTAATATCTTCTGTGTTGGTGGGATAGTTAGGTTAAAAAAAAAGATCTCATTCGTGTTTGTTTATGTATGTGAGTGTGTGCATGCGTGCATGTGAATGAGAGAGAGTGTGTAGCTGATAGCTGAAATTATTTAACAGAGATTTTATATAAACTCTTCAATATGGGCAGTCAGAAGGACTTCTTTAGTCCCAAATCTGTAATTTTGTCCTTTTATTTATACAGTACTATGAACGCCTTTGCATCAGCATGCTTGTCTCTCATGAAGCGAAAACTGCAATGAATACTGAAGCCACTCTAATCAGTATAAATGTTAAATGAACTTAGAAAATGGCATGAGGCTGCCTTTCAGGCAAAGAATGATTCTATATTCTATCTTGATGAATAGCCATGTATGTAAAAATGAAGTGCACTCAGAGATTGAGTTCTTATCGTCAGTTGCCCCTGAGCTCTCACTGGGGTACGCAGAAGAAGAAAAAGGAGAACTGAATTTCGTATGAATTTTGTAATTTGAGAAGCATCTTTAAAGTGTTTGCAAGGTATTAGATTCAGAATTGTGTTTTATAAGAGTGTAATAAAATGTACTTTGTCCCAACTTTCAGGCTTTGTTGCTGGTGGCAAGAAAGTTGTTTACAAGACTAGGTAAGTTGATCAGAGAAAGGACAATTCAGCCCAGCCATTCACTCATGAATGAATATTCATCATCCCACCTCATTCATCCAAATGATATGAATGATTCAGGAAATAGACTAGGACTTTGTAGCTCTTTTCCCTATTCAGCCTCTGGGCATGCAGATACGTCTGTGAGAACAAGGAAGAAGAATGAAGTCGATCAAGTTTTGGATGACTCTACAAAGACACGTGAGCCTGCAGCGGAGACAAATGAGGTCGAAGACGTTCATGAGTGGCGCTGCTTGGTGGCCAGCGGAAATAGTGGTGTCTCAAAGCCATTGTCTTGTGGGAGGAAACGAGTTAACTGTAAGCCATCGAAGATTCCCGTCAGAAATCCTCAGACATTGAAGCCAGTTTATCCCAGCAGTGTGGCTGCACAGATTGATGGAGTGATGTCTCAGACTGAAGAGCAAGATTCTGTTTTGTCTTCTCAGACATTTGTGGAAGGACATCGGAGTTGTACGAGTTTAAAGTCTGGAGTGAAGAAGGATACCAGTCAGGGTTATCCGCTGACAGTGTCATCTGAGACTGAAGTACATGTCTGCTCAGATCTGCGAGGGTCGAAAAGTGAACAAATGAAGAGGAAGCCACCTTTAGGTTCAACCGCTGTGGTGATTCCATCATCAGTGGAAGCGAGCACTCAGTGTAAGTGCTCCATCTTGAACAAGGCTGTTGAGATAGCAAGGTGTCTGTCTCGGGATTCTGATGCTCCGTGCCACAGTGTTGTGGTACTGCCTGTTGACACTTGTGTGGAAACAAAAAATGTACAACCTAGTTGTGGAAACAGAGAAGTATGTAAAGAGTACCATCACAAAGATATGTATGAAGAGTCTGTTCCTAAAGATGCTTGTACCCAGACAGGTGAAAAGTGCTCAGAAATTGAAGAACAGCTCAAACTGTTAGACAATCTGTTTCAGAACACTCCAGAGGTTTTAGCACTATGTGAAACTGAGTCGAAAGGTATTCAAGTCACAGACAAGGCAGGATTAATGAAAAGGGCAGACATGTTTGGTGAAGAAAATGTCCATTTTATGATGAATAAATGTGTGACTGAAGATGATGCTGAAGGCTTGCTACGCGGTTTTATGGAAGAAGGTTTTGATGTACAGCCCATGCAGACAGAAACAAATTTTTGTGATGGAATGGGAACTGACAGCACACACAAGTTCAGGAGTAGACCAGAGGAATCAGGTCTTGATCACATTGTGAGGAGTTCTGTCAGGATGGGGTCAAATGATGAACATTTGATCGACCGTGGCGTGACTCAAGCTGTCATGCCTGATAAGTCAACGTCAACAACAGAGAATGATGAACTAATGAATAACCAAAATTTTACTTTGGTGACAGTCCCTGTAGAAGGTACAACATCTGCTTACAGTTGTGTAGAAAGGATCAATAAAGTTGGCAAGGTTTTTAGTTATGCAGACAGTGAGATAGATGAGGCTGAGTATGAAAGTGTTGTCTCTGGCCTGTCTTTCGGCTCTTTTCACACTGCTCTCGATCAGCCTGACATAGATGTCCAGAACAGTTTCACTGTAGAGTCCTCTAGCAGTAAAGTGGCCTCTTGGCTGCAGTATGGTCGTGTGAATGGAGACACGCTAAATTCTGAGGGGACCATACAGGGTGTGAGCAAGTTAACATTGTCCCCACCCACCAATGTACAGATGAATGAACAGTCATTGTGTTTGAGTGCTGATGCTATGGTGCTCTTGTCTTCAGATGTTGGCACTGAATGCTGTGCCCTGGAGTCTCTCAAGCCATGTTCTCAATTGCCAGATGTTGTAGAGGAAGTCCCTGAAGTTTGTGTGGATAGCTTGTATTCTGAGGGTGTTGAGAAGTTTAGACTGAGGCAGCTAAAGAAAGAAGAAGAAAGAGAAGAGATGAACACAGAGGAAAGAGAAAATGAACAGAGAGGAGACCACTGGCACCAAGTGGGGAAACAAGAAGATATTGAAGATGTTAACCGAGAGGGGAGTGAGTATGAAAAAGAGGAAATAAATCTTCTTGTGGCTGAAGAAGGAAAAGAGGGGATAAACTTAGAGGGAAAGGGAGAAGAAGAGATGAACACAGAATGGAATGAAGGCGAAGAAGGCATACACCATCTGAAAAATAATGAAGAAAAAGAGAAAAGTGATTCTAGGGCTAGAGGAGAGGAAGTGAACCAACTGCTTGCTGAACAAGAGCAAAGTGCTGTGGAAAATGTATCGATGGCAGTGGATGTAAGCCTTATCTGTAAATGTGTCAGTGGCTGTTGTAACTGTGTTTGGGCTCAGACTGAGTGCGGACGTGACTGCAAAGATGAGCCTGACCAAAACATTGAAGGGACAGAGAACTCTTTTGACAGTTCTATGACTGCAGATCAGCAAATAGACAAGGAGGGGGAGTTTGTCTCGGAGTGTGGCATTATTTTTCAAGAATCAGATGAGAGGCTTATTGTGGAGAAAATGTCTTTGGTGTCTACACAAGAGCATGATATTGACAGAACAGGCAGGTGTGATATTCAGCATTTTGTTGACCTCCCTTCCAGTGCAGGAAGAGAAAACCTTGACAGAGGACAGTTCTCTTCAGAAGAGGATCTTTCTAAAGAATGTGATGCTAGTGGGCAGAAGATTGAAGCCCAGTTACTTGAGAAAAACAAGGATGCAGGTGAACTTGGTGCTTTGGAGAAACCTAGTTTTTGTGTCCTTTGTGGAGTTTGTGAGCAGCACAGCTGTAGCTTGCCCTTCATAGACAATGATTGGATGTCAGAATCAGATGATGGCGAGTCTGTATTCATGTCTGCTTGCAGTTCTTTGACGACTTGGAACAATGGAGCCTCAAACAAGAAACCTTCTTTGTCTGGTGTAGAACAAACTGAAAGCTTTTATTCTGTCGATAGTGGTAGGGATTTGGGGGAAGTTGGAACTTTGATGGCTAAAGTACAACTGTCAGTCCCCTTTAGTGAGGATGATGGGGCAAGAATAAGAAAGATCAAGGATGGGAGACTGTCTGAGGACATAACTAGAGCCACAGACAAGTTTGAGGTGAATGATATCTTGTCAGAAGAGGATTGCAATGAGTTAGAAACCAGAAAAGAAAACAAAGTAGGGGAAGAGGTTGAAAAGGGAGATGTAGATGAAGACAGCAAAAAGGATGGGAAAATTAAAGAAGTAAATAAGGAAAGGAAAGATGATGACGTTGAAGAAGAAAATAGAGATGGAAAAAGAACTGATGGTGGAAGAGAAGATGATACAGAAATAGAAAAAGAAAGCAAAGATCAGGGGGTTCCTCTTGTTAACAAAATTTTGAACAAGGGAAACTGGGAAAGTGTAAGACCTCAAGCTAAATGTCAAGACAGGAGAACGAAAGTTGAATATCAAGATGGGTCTGGGTGCGTTGCCAAACCTCAGGAAATAGTGGTTTGTCGTGGAATCGAAGTATTTGAAGGAGGCACTCAAGTTCCTGGTGAAGAGATGACTGAAACTGGTTTGATGCATAACAGGAAAGAAGAGGATGAAGATGTGTCTGATGTCTATGGAATGAAGAGTTCATATGAAAAATGTGTGTCAGAGGGAGGTGCTGCTAAGACTGAAACTTCACACGAAGAAGGAGGGTTGAGCTGTGCACTGCTTGACATGGAGTCGGTCAAAAATATTAAAAAGCTTTTACATAAAGAAATGAGCAAAGGGACAGAACTCATGCTTCACCTAGCCGAGGAAGAACATGTTGAAGTCCCTCTTTCAAACATACGAAAAAGGAAGACAGATATTTTTGCCGTTGAAAAAGTGGAAGATGTAAGTGACATTTCTAATGAAGAAATGGAAGGTGAAGATGATACATCGGACATAAAAATACAGAATAGAGAAGACGTCACTGACAAAAACAAACAGGAAGAAGATGAATCTGGGGTCAAAGAAGTACTTGAAGACCTTGGGCTGCTCAGAAATGTACTGTCAGTGCCCGAGTGTGCTGGGTTTTTCAGTGCTGCACCACACAGTGGGTTCAGTCATTGTGATGCAGGGGAACTCAAAGAGGATTTCACCACTAAACATGGTGCTTGTGACTACTGTCGTCTTTCTCACTGTTTTGGAGACGGGTGTCAAGATCCGGGTGTGTTGGTGAAGTCACACCAACAGTCACCAGGTTTGGACGTTCATGCCTTCACATCACCTGTCAATATTCCTCCGAGTGAGACAAGATGTTCCGCAAATTTAGATATTTCTGCATCGAATGAAATGTTTGCTGAGGGCTGTGATAATCTCACTGTTCTCTCTCAACCCTCAGAGGAAGATGAGAAAGATAAGTTGGTCGGGGAGAATTTGGTCTCGGATATCCACGGAGGTCAGTGTGCTTTTGAGGAGACTTTCTTGAGTGATGTGTCTGGAGTGTCATTGGGGTTTTCGTCTGAAGATGAAGGAACAGATCCAGAGCTGCTGTTTGACATGTCTGGCTTAGATAACTCTGTCTCAGGATGCTATCTGTTATCAAAAAGATGTGAAGCTAATGATACTGTGTATAAGGACAGTGTGATATCCAGTTTCAACTCTTTTTCAAACACTGGCACGTTGCTCAACACATCCGCGTCTCATGATCATGACTATTTGTCAGCGAAAATCTGTGACTCAGCTGTGTCAAGAAGTGCATTGTCTTATGTTCAGGACGACATGAATCGTCATCATGCTGACAGAAATATGTCAGCATTACCAGGGCAGGGAGAGACTGAAGCAATGGCTTGTGTCTCTGATGCAGATCACAGTAGTAAAAACTCTGTTGTTGGGGATGATCTTTGCTTTGAAACTTATGATGTTGCACTTTACTCAGAGGAAGGGGAGGAAGTTTTACATTCTCAGAAAAGTACTGCAGGCAACGGGAGCATAGATAATGTTTTGTGCACACTGGGAGCTAGTTCTGAAAGTGTTAGCACAGAAGCTTTGTACACTAAGAGAAATAAAGCTGGAAGTGGGACTGGTTCTCAGGATGTGGCGTCGACTTCAGAGCCAGAGACTGCTATGACATGTCATGTGTCCAAAGTGTGCTCAGAATTTGTTGATGAGCTTGATGTTGGACATGTGTCCTTTAGGCATGGAATGGCAGAGACTTTTAAAAGTGCAGATTTCTCAGTAAAGAGGGAAAAGATAACGGAATCACACACAGATGAAGAGGCTCTCGTGTCAGACTGTTCCTTACCCTCTCCACCAGGTCATGACCGTATTGACAAAACGAATACTTTTCAATCTGTTCCGGCTCACAGTGACCATAAAATGCAACACCTTTCACTGGGATTTTGCCAGGATGAAACCAGCCTTCGTGAAGACTTGCAAGTCGCATTTGAAACTCTCATCCCTTCGGAGAGTGTGGTAAGCATGAGCCAAGTGTCTGGCTTGGGTCTCAGGGAATACAGTGAGACTACAGTTGTACCCAGACTGAAATCTATACAGACAAAAAAGGGACAAAGTTGTCGTGCTGCCTGTAGAGCACGTGCTCATCCTTATTCTGGAAAGAGAAAGTCTTTCTGCAGAAGTTACACAAGTCATACAACTGTTGATGATTTTTCAGCTGATGTTCATCTTGAAAGTAATAAGGAGAAATTACTTTTAAACTTTAGAACACTCAAAAACATGTGTGGCGACAGCGTTTTTTCCTCTACAGATGCTAAAGAAAATGTAGTTTGGGATTTCAAGACCAGTGGGGAAGAGGAAAGGGTGCTCGACATGGTTGTCAGTGGCTCTGTAGGTGGTTGGAATGAGCTTGGCAGTGGTGACAGTTTTCTAAAAAAGTCCACCTTTTCAGCACAAAGAATGGTGCCTGCAATGTGTGTTGCAACAGGGGATTTGTCACAAAAACCTAAAGGCGGAGACTTGGCTTCTACCGAAACTCTGGAAGAAATTGTAAGTAATGACATTGTTACATGGATACTGGAGGATATTATGATGGAGGCGCTGACCTCACAGGTGTGTGAAAAGGTTACATCTAATGACAGTATTGATGATGCTGCAGGATATGACCACTCATGTAAAGAAACTGTAAAAACATTGGAAGCTGACTGCATTGTGAAAAAAGTTTTAGAGGACCTTATAATTGAGGTGTTAGACATTCAGGATTCTGAGACGGTTCTGCAGACTTCGTTCAGCTCCCAAGAGGAAGAGATTAATGTAATGGCCACAAAACATGTTTCTATCTGCCCTGAATGTTTGGAAACAGACTTGTCTGTCTGTGGCTCTGATGTGGTTGTACCTCTGTCTTCGTTCAGCAAGAAGATCTGTGAGGACACAAGACAAGAAGGTTCAGATAAAAATTCTACCGACTGTATTGCTGAGACTGTGACAAGAATATTAGAAGATATTTTAATTGAAGTGTTGAACTCACAGGGTCATCTGAAGGTTGACTATCCTTCATTTTGCAAAAATAAAAAAGAGGTTTATCAAAGTGGAGAACTATTGGAGAAAGGAGAGACTGCCTGTGACACCCAGCATTCAGTGCTTATGTCACAAAATGGAAAAGTTTTTGATGAGATGAATGAAGGTGCCACTCTCTGCAGTGTTGCAAAAATTGTAGACGACATTGTGACTCAAGTGGCAGATTTAGAGGAACGTGTGGGGGGCGTGAGAACTTTAGCGTGTGCACAAAAAGAAGACAGTCATGTAGTGAACCCAGAAGAATTCACATCTACCTCTGATGTTCTGGACAAGGAAATTGGGGTCTGTGACACATGTCACTCTGTGTGCCTGTTGTCACAAGATAAAGGTGTCTGTGATGATACAGGAATAGGAGATTTAGAACTGAGCTCAGCTGATGGTCCTCCCATGATTGTGACAAGAATCTTAGAGGAGATTATAATGGAGGCTCTGGATTTGCTGCACTCAGAAACTGAATCGGAGAATGTTTTGCAAATTGTGCAGGAGGAAGTGACTGATTTGACTGATGCTGGAAAAAGTGTGCCTAGCTCCGATGCTTTGGTGAGAGAAGTAGAAGTCAATAACATAGGTCAAGATACACATGTGTCTGCACAAGACAGAAACACTGGTGATAATTCCTGTGAAAGGTTTTCAGAATTAACATCAGCTGACTGTAATGTAACTAAAGTTGAAGAAGATCATGGGATAGAAGGGTTGCCCCTGAATGATAGTGGGGAAGCTGAACAAGCCTCGTTGTGTGTTCAAGAGGAAGAGATTGATTTGATTTACCCTGGAAGAATTGTGACCTTGACTGATTTAGTGGAGACAGAAGTACCTGTCTGTCACAGTCATGGTGAACACCTGTCTTCTCCAGATAGGAACGTTTGTGATGATACCTTCGAAGAAGATTCAGAAGAGAGGTTGGTTGATTGTACCATGGTTGTGAGAGGAGTTGTAGAGGATGTTATTGCTGAAGTGGTGGACATGCAGGTGTCTGAGAAGGTTGTGTGGAATCCTTCCTGCATTCTAAATGAAGAGGTTGATTTGATTAATAAGATAGAAACCCTGACTTTTTCAAATGATTTGGAAACTGAAGTGCCTCAAACAGCTTTTATGGAGCATCTGTCTTCTGAACATAGAGATGTCGCTGATGAGAATAGTGGTGGAGATTCAGAACAAGATCTGCCTGCTGATGACACTACCGTTGTGGCGAAAGTGATAGAGGATGTCATTATCAAGGTTGTTAGCTCAGTGGAATCTGAGAAAACTACTTATTCCTCTTTACATAGAGCAAAAGAAGAAGTTGATTTGTTGAACAATGAAAAAATACTTTGCTCTGACCACAAGGGAATTGAAGCACCACACTTGGTCACTGAGCATGTGTCTTCACAAGATAAAAAAGTGGCTTTTGATACTGGTGACTTGGACTCAGAAACAAAACTCTCAACTGATTGTAATGTACTTGTGGCAGAAGTCATAAATGATATTATAATGAAGGCTCTCTGCTTTGTGGAAACTAGAAATCTTTTGACAGCCTCTGGGAGTGATCAGAAAGAAGTGAATTTGATGTACAAAGTTTCTCACTTTCGTGTTGAGGACACTGAAGTACAGATTTGTGACTCTGAACATGTAGATTTGTCCGTCAAAGGTGCAAATGTTTATGATGCTACAATTGATGGAAGTCCAGAGATGAAATCATCTGCTTGTGTTGTGACTAGAGTTTTAGCAGACACTGTTAGAGAGGTGTTGCTTTTGGAGGAGTGTGGGGAGAACATGCAACCTTCATTGTGTGTTCAAAGTGAAGAGATTGGTTTTGTTGACAAGGAAGAAAGCTCATCCTGTTTTGAGTTTGTTGCACCGTGTGGAGCTGTCTGCACCACTGATGAAGCTGTGGACATGTGTTCTCTAGGTTGTGCAGAACTGAAATCAACCGATAATGTAAGAGAAGTTTTAGAGGAGGGGCTAAGCCTGCAGAATTCTAGTAAAGCTATTTCAATTCTTTCATCTTGTGCACTAGAGGAAGAGATTAGTTTGATGAATGACAAGGAAACTCATCCTTGCTATAAAGTTTTGTCTGCCAGTGAGGGAGATCAGGTGTCTCAAGATCAAAATCCAAACAGTGATCATGTAAGTGATGGAGATAGGAACTTTACATCGTGTGAGTGGGTTGACCCGAGGGAGACTGGAAAGCCGGAAGAAGAAGAAGAAGGGGAAATGCCCTCCTTTCAGACCAGACCTGCTGAAGACTCTGAGTACTGTGTGGTAAATTGTGCAAGTGGAATTCTGCTTTCGTCGTCTGTTGCAGTAGAGGCTTCTGGGTCAGATCAAGATGCAAACGCCTCCAAGTCTAGTGGTGAATCATCACTGCAGGACATGACGGAGTGGGAGGAAAGCAATCTCAGTAGCGGGGAGGACTTGGGATTTGAGGCTGACGTCAGTAGTTCTGCTGACGTCACTTTGGTGGCACCCCGGTCATCAGACAGGGTGAAAGTAGGACATCCTGAACGATACTTACGTCTGGCTTGTCAAAAGAAGTCAGGGTTATTGCCATTATGTTTGAACAAGTTTCGCTTTGTTTCTGACGCTGATGAAGATGTGAGCACAGACATCAAATGCATTGATGATTTTGCAGGAGACGATTGTTTTGTCAGCAAAAGGGCAGCCTTTGAAAAGCTGCCTCTTGAGCAAGAAGACTGTTGCAGAGTATTTCATATTGAGAGAGGCCTAAAAGAAGGGACACAGCAGTTATCAAATGATTCAGAGCTTGTGATATCAGCATGTGACAAGACAGAAGTGGCCCCACAGTCCCAACAAAAGTCTGTGTTTTCAGAAGACATTTCCCTGTCTGACAAGACTGAAGAAGTCTGTAATCAGACTCAGATGGAACCTGAAGCCAATGTGCTGCTGAAATATGAGGAAAACAAAGATGATGGAGTCGATGAAAAGGAGCTGCTTGAGGGAGAAGAGAGACATTTTGCAGAGGTCGTCTTGGATGTGGAGGGCGAGCTGGATAATGAGAGGTGTGAGACACTTGTTACTGAAATGCAAAATGTGCACAGTGTGAAGGATGAAGGGAAACAGGTGGCTAAGAGTGGACCAAGGGCATTGGATTGTGTTGGTGGTGGGGAAAAAGAGTTTGTTAGTAATGAGCTAGAGAAAGTGAGCTTTACCCAAGGTGAGGAAAGAGAAACAGATGATTTTGAACCGAAACCAATGGACAGTGACAGAGCCAAAAGAAAAGAGCAAGAATTACTTTATCAAGAGAAAGTAAACATTTGCGAAAATACGAATAGTGAAACTGTTTTTGATGAAAAAGGGCAAGAGGTGTTTGACTTAAAAGAGAAAATGGAATCCACTACTGGTAAAAATGATGGCAAGGAGCGATATTCTTCCATATTTGGTTTTCAGGCACATCTCCAGCCAGTTACTGTGAACTCAGAAGGGAAACAAGGACACTGTGTAAGAAATCAGACCAACAGAATTGGTTCGTTTATGGCTGTGAGAGACCTGAGGTCTGCCCCCAGTGATAAATCTCATTCTTTTGTGGCCAGCCTTCCTCCTAGGTATGTTTGCAAGAAGCCTCCAGAGCAGCAGATGTTGCTGAGGAGTTGTCTGATGAGAAATGCTTCAGCAGCACAAAATGAAGAGCAAATGGAGAAACAGTCCATGTTCTCACTTAGTCAGTCTGACCGCAGGGCAAATGATGCGGAGAAGGAGAGGTGTGAAAGGATATGTCACGACTGGGATAAGTTCAGTGGTGATGACGACAGTGTTGACACGGAGGGGAGTGTGCAGCTAGATGCTCAATACTATACTGATGATAGTTGTGTTGAGAATGATGTCAGTTTCGGTGAGGGTGATGCCAGTTTTAAGACGAGTCCTCCCTCAGACACTACTTCTCTGCATTTGACGTCTCATCTTCACACACCTTTGGTCAAATCAAATACTGCAGTGAGCAAAGATGATATGAGCGAGGAATCTTTTGAAGGTGCAAGAAAAAGCCTCAAGTGCAAGTTCTCAACACCCAAAACTTATGGAGGTGTTGGTCCAAGAGAGGTTTGGGGGAGGGGTGAGGAGGATGAGACACGTCACTTGTTGGTTGTTAGTCCAATACCAGAAGAAGGGGAGAGCTGGGTGGAAGAGTCACTCATCAGTGTGACTGATAATGAAGAGGTGTCTGTGTTTGATGGATCAGATGATATGACAAACAGAACAGTGCATGATGAACCTATTGGCATGTCTGGTATTGAGGTGTTCTCTGACAGTTATATAAACAAATGTTCTGTGTTGGTGGAGAGCAGTATGAGGAACACTGTAAGTGATAAATATGATAAGGAAAACATCTCGTACCATGCTGATCACAAGTTATTTGGTTTAAACCCCAGCCATGTTGTTGAAGATGAAGATGTATGTGAGCCGTCAAAAGAGAAAAATGTGTATACATCTGTCGCCCAACTCCCGAGCATTGGTATTGGTGAAGGAGAAATCAGCTCCAATCTGACACCACAGAAAAAGTCTGTGAAGTTTAGTTTGCAGGATGACATTGTGATTATAAGTTCTGATGAGGAAATAACTGTAGGAAATCCTGCTGCTTCAGACTTGAAACATGGGCTTGAAGAAATGGGGTCGGAATCTGTGACCTCAAAGCTTGAAGAGAAAAGTAACAATAATTTTGACAATGTGTCCAGTGAGCAGCGCACCCCACTAGAGATCACATATGAGCCATTTTTAGCCTGTGGGAGAACATATTACAATAGCTTGTATGTGATTACTGAAGAGTCTGAGGATTGCCATCTAAATGATACTATGGGTGAGTCAATAGAGTCAAGTGTTTGTGAGAGGGACACATCTGACTCTGATGTCTGCAGTGAGGAAGTAGAGGCTGGCATGGAGTGTCAGGCAACTGTAGATTTGAGAGAGATGTGTGAGGTAGAGGGTGCTGTTGGGTCTGCTGGGTTTGTAGAACTCCCAGAACTGTGTGAAGCTTCTGTTGGTTGTCAGGACTCGGAGGTGCTTGAACCTGTGACATCTGCCCTTGGCCAAGGTTTGACTTTGTCCGCTGTGGCTTCTCCACATTCTATGGCCTGTTGTGTCGGAGCAACAGAAGGGAGCAGTTTTTCTTTTTTGTCCAATTCACGTGAACAAGCTGCTCTTGCGGTCTCAGATCAGGCCCTTGGGGAAAGTAGGTATGATGCCTGCACCCCTGAAGAATGTAGCATTTTGTCAGTGTCCAGTTCTGGAAATGTTCCAGACACCAGTGAGCTTTTTGACGATTGCGATGTTTCTCCTGTTTTGGGAGGAGCATGTGTATCAAGTCTTGAAGTACTACATTCAAGATTATTACTGAGTGTTGTAGAATCATTTAATGCGTCAAATCCTGAAGAAGTACAATATGTCTCTCCAAGTGGTGAAGTAAAAGAAACTGTGCCAAAGCTTGAAGGAACTGAAATATTGGATTTTGCCGCCAGTGTAGACAACATTGACTACTATCATGTGACAGATGATGATGGTCTTGCCCTGGACACCTGTAGAATAGTAGAATGTACAGACAGAGAAGAGAACGCTTTGAGTACAAGGGGAAATATCATTGAGAATGTGAACACAGATGGAGAGGAGGATTGTCTGAGGGCCCAAAGAGGTGGTTCTGAGAATGTCATTTCATCACTCTGTTCAAAGCTAGAAGTTGAAGTCATAGATTCTCTTTGTCAGTCTGAATCATTCTCGGAAGTTCAGGATTTGGTAGATGTGCAGACAAACTCTGAAGTAGGGGTAATATATTCAGAATGTTCTTCATCGCCACTGACAGAAGATAAAGAAGTGTCATATTATTGTGAGGCTTGTGAAAATCCTTCTCAACACAACTCTGATATTCAGCTTGAAATCAGCATCAACGTAGAGGGTTTTTCAAGTGGATACAGTTGCCAGTCGGAAGATAATGTACATCAAACAAGAAATTTGTCTTATTCTGTAGGCTGTAATGAAGTGAATGATTTATCATGGTGTGAGGAGGAGAATACTGACAGAGACAGAAATGGTCGTGATATCCATAGTGAAAGAGACAGACTTGGGCAAATGGATGAGGTAGATGAGTCTGATGATGGCATGTTTGCTGCGGATCCGAGTGGTCTGAGTATGGCTTTCTTTGACCCTAACATGCTAAATGATGTGTCCAAAGTGCAAAGACTGAACCAAGTAGATGACTCTGTGGATGATGAAGCTACAGCATTGCTTGCATTGCTACGAGGCTTGGATACTCGCTTTTTAAGTGACTATTCAGGGCAAGATGAGAATGTTGATATTGTGACTGACTCTGTTTTACAAGTAGACTCCATAGAAGAAAACTTCTTGTCCTGCTTTGAGAAGCACAAAGTGCAGGGCATTACAGATCCGGAGGTCATTGTTGGAGGAGCCTTTAATTTAATTTCAAATGACACAAGTTGTGATAGCAATGGTTTGTTTGGAAAAGAAGAAGATGGCGTCATCCCTGGAACGAGAAGTAATCGAGAAGAAATAAGTAGTGAGATACCTGCATTGCAGTTTATTGTTGAAGACCATTGTTCTGAGCAAGCCACACACCCTGTCGTAACTGAGGCCTTTGAGTCTGAGGTAACAGCTGACAGAACTTTTCAGTCTATGCAAAAGGTTGAGAATCTACAAGAAGAGACGAGAAAAATAATAGACCTACAAGCCACGGAGAGTTGTGAGGATTTGTGTCAAGAGACTGACTCTGAGTATAATCCTATTCAACAGGAATTTGAATGGTCCAACCTGAATGATGATCTGTTGAACTGCACATTATGTCACACGGGTGTTGTCACAGGCTCAGTATCTGACCCTGACGGTGACCCCAGTGGCATGTCTGAAGACAGAAACAGTATACTCAATGAGACATTCATTGTAGAGGAATCTGAATTGACACTGTGGATAGAGACTAAAGAGAGAGAAGTTGAGCAGAGTTTGGATAGGAGGGACAGAAAATACCCCAGTCCGAATACTGAAGAAAACAGGGAACAAAAAAGTGAAGTAGCTAAAGAGGTGGAAGATTTTGGGACTAGAATTGGAGAAATGACAAAACTTGGATGCAGGATAGAGGCTGAACATCTGTCAGAGGTGGGACATGATGTTGTTGAATTGAAAGGCAATGTAATGGAATTTGAAAAGCACAGCGCAGAAACCTGTATAATGGAACCAATCTCTGTGGGGAAGGAGTTCTCCTCCCAGTGTGAAGGTAAAATGGGAGACAAGAGATATGATAAGGCTGAGTTCTGCCTTGAGGAAAGTGAGGAAGGTTCTGAAGACTTGAATGCTTCTTCTGAAGCTTACTCTGATAACATGGAGAGGCTTGGAAGCTCAGACGAACACCTGGCAATGAGCTCTTCTGACTCTCTTAGTGACCAGGACATTCTGAGTCCAACAAACGACATCATCCGTGATCCCTTTGTTCTTGAGAGTCTCACAGGCGGTAGAAGCCAGGGGTGGTGTATCAGTGCCGTGAGCACACCACTCCGGGCAGCTGGGACAGAGCTCACTGGGTGGAATGTTCCAAGGACTTTGTATCAGCAGGAGAATAGGGACAGATGTGATTGTAACTCTTTGAGCCCAGGGTCACCAGGTTCTCAAGCTGTGATGGCTATAAAAGATGCTGTTGTGGATACTGTTGGAAATTTTTTCTTCTCTAGTGGAGATAACCAGACAAAGATTTCTTGCTTGGAAGGTCAAGTTGAGAGAGGTGAGTCTATTGAAAGACATGAGGAAGACATTTGTAAAGATCAGGAAAGTATTTTTGAAGGATATCGGGAAAATATAAGAAATATTTGTGAAGGACATCAGGAAGACGTTTGCGAGGAACTTCAGGAAAAGATGTTACATGAAAATCAGGAAAAGATTTATTCTGGTGCTGGCAGTATGATGCAGCTCAAGTCTTTGGTTGGGAATAAGAAGGGTCAATATTTCTCTGGTTTTGAGAGTGAGATGAAGTCCTCAATGGAAAATCAACAGTGTGGGGATGCTCCTAATTATGAAAGTGAGATGGACAAGCATTTAGTAGGAGGTGATGATAAGGTAAACCTTTCTTTTGGAAAAGATGATCATGACTTGAGCAAGTCTTTTGGAGATAACAGTAAGTTGGACGAAGCTTTCACAGAAGATAACAAGAAGATCAAAGAGTTCTTTTCAGATTTTCCTCAAGAGAAGTTGTCTGACTTGGATATTGCTCAAGTTAAGGACCAATTAGAAGAGGAGTGCTCAGTAAGGACCAATGAGATGCTGAAAGTTTTACCTGAGGGTCATCCTCAAGAGAACTTGTCTGGTACTGATAATGAGTTCAAGAATTTGAATCAAAATGAGCTGCTTGAAAACTTTTATATTTATAATGTTGAATTAGAAACTGATTTGACAGAAAGTGAACACCAAGAAGGCGCTTATTGTGAAAGTGAAACACCTGAGGTGGATGATGGGCGGTCACGAAAAGAGGATTTTGCCAGTGTCAAAAATAATTTGGAACAGAATGACATTTTGTGGGATGATGATAATTGTTGCATAGAGAGCCATGTGGAAAGCCTCATCAGTGAAGTCAAGTTTAATCAAAATTTGAACAATGAAGCTGGCTTTTCCAGTTCTTTGTGCTTTGAAGGAGGGGATGAGTTGGACTTTCTTCAAAGTTTGCAACATTCAGAATGGACTGAGCATGCCTTTGGTTCTACTGATTTTGATCCCTCTCATATGAAGACATCTTTGATACTGAACATAAAGGATAGTGACAGATGTTTGATTGAGGGACAAGAGACTGTACAAAGAGGATTAGAATGCTCCAGTGATGGTACTCAACACAGAGGCATTGATATAAACTCTTCTCATCTCAAAATTGAAAATTTGAATGTTCCTGAAGTCGTTGATAAGGAGTGTGAAATCCTAAAAATTGAACAAGGTTTTTCCCCTATGATTTATGAAGATGGAGATAATACTGTAAACTCCTCTGATTCTGAAATTGAAGATTTGAATGTTGCTGTGGTTGCTGATGACCAGGAAACTCAGATTCTACAAGAAAATTTTTTAGTGCACTTCAAAAAACATGGGTGCTATTCTGCGCCTTTTGGTGATGAAGAGCTTGATGGTATCCCTGTGAAGTCTTCTGTTTGTGACACTGACCACTTGAACATGGCTGTTGTTTCTGATGACAGCGTCCTGTGTGTTGTTGCTGGATATAGCAGTCAGGCTAATGATGAGGAGTCTGGTCTTCTGGGCCAGTCTGACCTCTGCGGGTTTGATGACCTTTTCTCCGTCTCACCTGCATCGGCACAAAGTAGTTCCAGTGGTGGGGGAAACTCCACAGGGAACGTGCCATACCCTTTCTGTGATGTCATGACTCCGGGAAAGAAACGCTACAGTTCTTTCATGTTTGGAGACAAGTCTCTCAGCAAGGCTAATGATCTTCTGTTTGTTGACCTTGAACTTCACACTTATGTGCATAACAGAAACAGTCCAGCTGGTGAGGAAGGGATGGGCTTAATGGAAGTTGTTGATTGTGAGACAGAGGTGAAACGTGACGTGGTTGATACGGAAAGTGAAGTGGAGGTTGTGGATCACGGTAGTGACATTCAGGACAACACCGCTGATTGCCGGGGGGCTGCTGCTGCTGTTACTGATGTCATGAAAGATTTTAGCTTGGTAACTCAAAGCAACAATCTCGGTACTCTTGATCAACGTTGCTCTGATAAAGATCTTGACACTTGTATGATTTTAGATGATTCTGCAGAGAATCTGAAAGTGGAAAGTGGTGGAGAAAGAGATAACTCTCCTGGTGATGCTGCAGCTCAGAATCAGAAAGTGACCGCCTCTGGCTTTGAACAGCACAACCGATTGGAGGATAAAGAGACATGGTTGACCAGTTTTCTTTCTCAGCAGGCGACAAGAAAAGTTCTCTTTTCCGACATCATAGGCCGGCTACCCCTGCGAAGTGGCCCAGGAAAGGCAGCACTTGCCTGTGACATGGGTAGAGAGAGTTTGGGTTTTGTTTAGGTTTCATAGAATTCAGGCCCTCTTTGTGACCTTTTCGAACCTAGTTTGGGGTTTTATCTGCTTCTCCTTTCTGTTTGTTCACCATGGAACTCTGATACATTTGTCATTTGGTGAGTTAAATGCCCCTTTCCTAACTGCAGGGTTATTTAAGAGGCAGCTGATGTAGTGGAACTTTTATGAAAACTTGCCAATTGCATAATGTGGTTTACACATTTGTTTCAAGCATATTTATCATAGAAATTTGGGCCAGTAAAAGTAAATAGTTTACAGAAAAACCCATACTCTCTATTCTCATGGCACAGGTAGCTGTGGAATGAGATGGGTTATTAATTCTTCAAAAACTGTTAAAATCCCCTAATTAAACTTCATGTCTTCAGACTAACTGTCATTGTGTCGTCAAGATGTCATTTCTCCGTGGTTTGTTATGAATCCACTCCGAAAAAAAGTGTCACTTTTCCTTTTATAAAAGATGTATATAATTGATTTGGCATTCTTGCTATGGCTGTGTCAGGTTGCTTTATATGAAAATGTAGTTGTATTCAACTCTCGGTTAGTTTCAACGTGAAATCTTATTTGTTATTGTGTTCTCCTGTATCAGAGTTCCACTGTTCACTGTTCTTTTGCGAATTGGTTTATGTTTTTCAATTTTTACTTTGTTGTTCGTTTCAAGAAAATGTACAAGGGTACAGTAAAAATAAATTTATGATTAAGATGATTTATGCTCTCAGTTTTCTAAACAATTTTGTTAGTACACATGTATATATCTTTTGATCGTCAAAAATTTTAAAATGTTAATCATCCGTTTGTAACATATTTTAATTGTTTAACTTACTAATATTTTTCACAGTGAACTGGAAAAAAAAGTGGAAAATGTAGTCGTATTCATGAGATATTTGCTTTGATTTTTTTTATCTATATAAAGTTCATTTATTTGCTTGTTTTATTTACAGATGACCTTACCAAGCTGTTGAGAGAAATTATGCAAGAAGCCAGAAACCTCACTGATGCTGAAAGGTTTGTCCCTCGCGCTGATTATCTTGATATTTGTCTGGTTTTTAAAAAAAATAATTTTGGCCTCTGCTTTGGTGCTGTTGCCTTTTTAAGAGGTTTGAAATTGAGTAGAGTCTAGGTCTCTCTCTCTCTCTCTCTCTCTCTCTCTCTCTGTAGGCTAATCCTGATGTTCTGATGTGGGAGTGGGCAGAAAGTTTATTTTGATCTTGGTAGTCTATTAGTTTTTTCCTTTGCTATCGTTTTTGTTTTCATTTAGTGGGGTGGGGTCTTGACTGTTTACCTTGAATATTCCTGTAAAGGCAATGTCACCGTCTCTATTTTGGTTTTAATACGTATTAGCTTTTTAATGTTGTAAAACAAATTCAAACACATTTGCTTGTTATTTTAAAGATTGATTTTTGCCTCTCAGGTGCTCAGTGTTTTTGCTGGACAAGGACTCAGACGAACTGGTGGCTATGGTGTTTGACGGGATCACAGCCGACGACAAGGAAGTGAGTGGCTCACGGCGTTTTGTCCTAGTGTCTTTTGGGAGCATCCGGTGCATGGTAGAGGCTGCTAGGCATTTTTTTTCCTTATCGATTGATATGAGAACCGCTCAGACTTGTATAATATGGGAGGTACAAACAGAAGAAACCATTGCATCATCCTTGTGTCTGTTTATAACATGATGTGCCAAGCGTTGCGTTTTGTCTCGTGTGTGTGTTGATTGTGCATACTGCTTGTTGCTGAGTGGCTTTTTGTCTTCGTCCTGCCTAGCTAGCTGAGCTGTCTCTCAGTCTTTTCTCTCTGTCGAAAACAACAGACTGTTTGGCAGATTATTGTCTCGTCTAGCCTTTTGATTCGCTGAGATTTAAGATGAAGAGGTTGTTGTTGTTAGCGATCCAGAAGATGAAGAGGTAAAAGGTACAGTGCGTTGATTTTATCTTTTTAACTTTTGGCAGGCTTTTTTTTCTTTAATATGGGTTGAACGGGGAGTTTTAAGGGATTATGAAATTGAATTTCAAGTATATTGTTAAAGAACCATGCATTGTACGACTAAAATAGAAAATGTCGGAGAATAGCTTCATGGTCATGTCTGTTGACGTTGTTTGGGTTTTTTTTTGTTTTCTTTATTATTCCACTTGCATCAAGTCTAGAACTATTATATTTATGTATAACATATTCATGTATACATATATATATATATATGAGCGCTTCAAATTTCAGACATACTAACCACAGAAAACTGTTTGCTGAGATCAGTGGGGCATAGTGTTTGGTTGAACAAGGAAAAAAGACGAGAAGTCAAAAAAATAGTGCTATTGTTGCTTCACTTTTTGCCTGTAAACTTTTAAAAATGTCAAACCTAGACAAAACAAGTGCACAATCAGTTTGCCATGTCACTCAGCAGAACTGGTTCAGGTCAGGTAGATATGATTTTGAAACACATTGTAATACTGTTAAATTGCTCAAGAATGTGCTTAAACGTATCCTGTTTTTAAAAAAAGAAGAAAGAAGAACAAAAAGGAAGGGGGGAGGGGGAGACAAAGAATTTAAAGCTTAGTGGTGTTACGGTGTGGTATTTATTTTGGGAACTTAGATTTGAAGATGTTTGTGTGCAGCTGTTTTGTAATTCCAGCATAAGTCCGTCAAACAAATCTTCAAGATGTATGTCTTCTTTTCTAATACTTCTTCCCCCTCCCCTTCTCCAAGAGAGGTTTTCAATTCTGTTTTGGGAGAAGGAAAGTTTGTGAGATGAGAAAAACTGTTCTTTCCCTTGCATTGTTTTTTTTTTTTTATATTTCTGTATGAAACAAATCAGCTTGTTTCCATGCTGTTGGGAGAAATATGTCTTAAAGGGGAAGCTGCTACCTCTTTTACTTAACAGTGCCATTTGTATGGGACAGTGCTGTTTGTTTGGGTTTCCAGTGATCTGCATGCTGTGCCATGTGTGTCTGAACTGCTAATGTCTGTCGCTTAGCATCGTGCAAAACTGAGAGATTACTCTGCTATGCTGGTTGGAGGTACACGTAGTCTTATTTTCCATGGCTACGTTTATCTGTAAAATTATACAGTATCTCTCTCTCTCTTTCTCTCTCTCTCTCTCTCTCTCTCTCTCTCTCTCTCTCTCTCTCTCTCTCTCCTGTTTTTTGGTTTTTGTGGTTCTTCTTGTTCTTTTGGAATGTTCAAAGGAGATATACTTGCCACATCTGTACTGTAGTGGTGACTATCTTTGCTGTTGCGCCACACAAAAGATGTGAGTTCAATTCCCCTGTGGAGAAGTCTATTATATGGAGTATCTCTGACTTTTTGCCATATTAGCCCCTGAGCTGGCCCTGTCAGGCAGGGTTGAAGCAGACTGCCTCTTAAGTAATGTTATTTGTGTAGATGTGAGCGTAAAGCATTTTCAGTCAGCTTGGAGGTGCAGGTGCGTTTGCTCTGCATACCTGGTGGCCTTGAGATGAAATTCTTTGTGAGGTCTCACGGTCTCCGCTAGAATGTTTCAGTGTCCATCACTGCACGGTCTGTCCATCACTGCTCGGTCTTTCTCTGGTTCAACAATCAAAGCCCACTATAAGTATACATTATAAGTGTCTCTTGGTGTAATGGTTAGGCTTTCCGTCTTGCCTGCAAGGGGCATAAGTTCTTTTCCCACTTTGGAAGGTATTTTATAGGGTATCGCCTTTCTCTGCTGATTTCTGTGCCATTAACTTTGGCTCTTCTTATCTTGTCTCTTGTTTTTGAGGGGTTTTTTAAAGTCCTCAATGACAAGCCAAAATCAACTCTACTGTTCTGCTGGAGAATCATTTTGGGCTCCGTTCTAGCTTGAAGGTGTCTTACTTTCTCAGTTGTTTCTGAATGTGGTGACTTTTGACTGCATTGTGCTTGGCTTAGGGGCGTGGCTTGTTGTTGTTATCCCGAGGTCTGTTTTTAATTGTCGGTTTGTCAGTGTGTGGGTTTTTGTGGCGGAGGTGTTGTGGTGTGATGTGGTGTGTTGTGGTGCATGTTTGCTGTCTGACTGGGAGGGAATGAACTTGTCTCTCTGTGTCTGTCTGACTCTTCCTTTCTCTCTCTCTCTCTCTCTCTCTCTCTCTCTCTCTCTCTCTCTCTCTCTCTCTCTCTCTCTCTCTCTTTACCTATCTCTGTTTGTGTATGTATATAATCCTTGTTTCTGTGTCATATGCACAAACACTCATGTACTGACACTGTTTA
>NW_004797296.1:632049-648818 GCF_000002075.1 Aplysia californica | reverse complement strand
GGGGGGGAGAGCGGATATGTGGGGAAAGGATGTTGTTGCCCTTGGTAGATCTGACACGCCTCGAGTCCCTTTACTTCCTGAGTGTTGTGCTGATCTGATGGTGCCTTCATGTTCCATACTCCCAACTAGTTTTTTTCATGTTTTGAGAATACTTTGTTGAAGAAAAGAATTGAATACTGGGAGATATTAACTAAAGTCCAATGTGCACATTTTGTCAGAACATATTGTGTTTGGTTGGTCTACATTTCTTTTTTATATTTATGGTCCAGTGAGATTGTTTTTCTATCTGCTTCTCTCTCTCTCTCTCTCTCTCTCTCTCTCTCTCTCTCTCTCTCTCTCTCTCTCTCTCTCTCACCCCCCCTCTGTCCTACCGCCGATCTATCATCTATCATTTGCAGGTGTTCATCTGGTTCAAAGACTTTAAAATTTGTCATGCATAACACCCCCCCCCCCATCTCTCTTCCAAAATGCATCTGTATCATCCCCCTTTTCTTTTTTTTTCTATCTGTCTTCAAAGTTCCCTCTGTATGAGGTGAAAACAAGTCTACAATTAACAAATACTTGTGCTGGACATGTCTGGTGTATGTTCCTCACAACTTGTTGCTGAGTGTTTTTGAGTAGCTGGAATTGTCTTTCAAGGGAATAGTTATAGATTTTTTGCATATTGCAAACCGAATGCAGATTCAGAATTCCTTTGGCAGCATTTGCTTCCATATTTACAGAACTCTTTTAGTAATAATACATTATTTTCGTCCACTTCTCCTGTAAGTTCAAATATAGCTTAGTGTCTCGAATATCAGTTGAATAATTTTATTGCTTTCTCTCCCTTTGTCGAGTTAGCCTTTTATAAAATTGTTTCATGTATTTGCAGTGGACTCTTCACATTGAGACTAGTTTTGGAAGAGTTGAAACTGAAAAGGTTCCATTTTGTGTTTCAAGCGAATTTTAATTATATTTGTTTGTTAGCAATTCGTTTAGTTCAGGTTTAGTTTTTGTTCTTGATTTAAAAATTGGTTAAGTTCAGTATCATTGTCATGAAATTTAAGGAATGCCGGCAAGGAGCAGAATGGTTGGAGGTTTTGATAGTTAAAGACTTGAAAAGTCAGAAATAATAATGAAAAATGTTACTCGGACCTGTGTATGCCCATACTATGCACGCTATGCAGTAGTAGTTCTCCTGTATGCACTCATTAATGTTAATTCTCTGCAATAGTTTAGTCTTTCCCCACACCACTTCAACAAGTAAGCACTAAAGTACTTAAATGGAGAGGAATTTTTGCCTCAACAGTAAATGGGGAGGAGAAAATGACATTTCTTGAGCACCTTTTGTTTTGTTTTTTTGTTACAAGAATTTTTAAAGTAAAAAAGCACATAACTTTGTAGAATTTCTATCTTATAAGCTGAAACTGTTTTGTTTTTAAAATAATCGTTATATTAACTTATGTAGTAAGCTCTGCCCCCTACCCATGCAATGCCCTCGTTGACCCGACCTAAGCCCTGTGTCTTGTGAAGTGCACCCAACAACACAGACAATCTTCTGGCTTTTTGTTTTCAGTGGCAATATGGGTCAGGGGTACGTACCCGTTTGCTTGGCTTGAAGTTTGCACACTCCTCCTCATATCTTTTTCTCTCTCACTCTCTCCTGTACTTCCTCTTGCTCCCTCTCCTCTCTTTCTCACTGTTCACATGGGCACCGTCATACTCGGTCCTGATTGGCAGTTTCTCAAGATTGTCAATTATTATTGGTGTTGATTGAAGTAGAATTTGAAATGAAACAGGAAGTAAATAAAATAGGTTAGATGATTTATTCAGAAAGCTCGCTTTAGTGTAAGGTATTTATTTAATGTCTTTGAAAAGTAATTTATATACTCACTGTATTGTTTTCTAAAGGAATCATTCCGGTTTTCGGACTTTAGCGGAGTCTTCATTGTTCCCATCAAGGTCTTGTGAAAGTAAATTCTCTACATAGTTTCCAGTAGTTCGAGGGATTGATCCTGTGACTTAATGGGTCAGACAAAACAAACTGCTAGTATTTTGTAGCAAATCCCACTCCCACCTTTGAAAGAGTTGAAAGTTAAGAGAATCAGACTATCCTTTACGGCTGTCTCTTTTTTGGGTTTTTTTTTTGGCGTAGTCAAATTTAAGGATGAGAATATCTATGAATTATACATAGTCTAAGCTCTGAGAGACGAAAATACAGGGGAAATCACTAAATAGTTGTTTGTAAAGTCTAAAAGTCAACACAATTTCCTTTTGACATTTTGAGGCTTTAAGAAAAGACTATTGTTTTTAATACTTAATGAATAACTATTTTGCTCGGAATAAGAAGTAGGTGTTGATGACTTTCAGAATTGTTATCTGTTAGGAGCAGTAGAGAATTATTGTGCTGCTTTTAAATGGTTGGAAAAAATTATTTAGTCCACGCGTTTTCACTTCCTCACGCCTCTCTGTGAGTCATCCGTAGCACCCAAGGCACGTTAGTCTGAATTGAGTAGTAATCTTCTCCTTTCCCTATCCCAGTATATGCTGTCTGGCTGTTCACAGTTTAGGATCACTCCCTACCTAAAAAATGTGACTTGCTTGAGGAACACTAACCTTACTACCATAGAGCTTTAGTTCATCCTTTTTTAAAAGTTAGATAGGGCCTAATTTTCAGCAAATTTATTTATGAAAGATCCTGTGAATAGAAGTGTTAACGTACGCTCTTTAACATAACATAGTTTTGTTTTTGGTGTGTGCATCAGTTGATATTATTTTAGGGAGTCTTTTGGGAAGTTTGTTTGGGGAAGGGGGGGGGGGGGGGGTGTTGGTGTTTTTTTGGGGGGGTCCTGCCTTTCGTTGGAATTCGGACCAATTTTCATAGTTTGCTTCTATAATAAAGCAAAACAATGCTTTTACTTGTAGAGGGTGATTGCCTTTCACATTTCTCTTTGAACTTTTGTGTTTCTTTGAGTGCCTCACCTCCATTTTTGTTCTGACATTCGGCTTAGTGTTGTGTGGTCTTTCTCTGAATTCCTCTGTCTTTTCACCCTTAGCTTTCTCAATCTTATTTTCGTTTTCTGTTCCCCTCATTTTCTCGTATTTCGCGGAGATCTTTTCCTGTCTTTGTACGTATGCTGTTGAATTCTCTTTACACTTTTTGAGTGAGGTGTTCAGTTTTTCTCAATCACATTGTTCTCTTTCTTCCTCTTACCTGTTGTTTTCTTTTTGTTTTTAATGCTTGGGCCATTTTTTTCTTCTCACTGCGCACAAGTCTCTTACACAACGATGTGGTGATATAACAAAAAAGTCTTACCACCTCTGCCATGATTTTTTAAGAGTCCTTTTTAGTTCTGGGTCCTGCCAGACTAGATGATAGTATTTGTGATTGTCTGTGTCAGTTTTGTTGATGGTGTGAGAACTTGCCTCGTGGATTACTTTGTTATCTGACTGGCTCCAACAGAGGTTGCTTAATTTAAGCATATTATAATGGTAGTGGTCAGTCACCAGAGGGTATTATGTTCTGTTCACAAAGTTTTCTTGGTTCTGAAATGTGTGTACAGTCTGTCTTTGTTTGTTTGTGTATATGTTTATTTGTTTGTTTGTTACATCATGCTGTGTTTCTCAGCCAAATTTGTTAAAGAGAGTGTCATATTTTGTTCACTCTGTTTTCCCTTGATTGTAAAAGAAAAGTCGTTTGAAATGATTTTATAGTTTGTTTATTTATTGGTTAGTTCATTTGTTTGTTTGTTATTTTGTGCTGTGTTTCCCAGCCAGATTTTTTTTTTTTTTTGCATTTGAAGATCACTAGGGACACAGGGTTTGTTTGAAGATAATAACTTTAAGCCACATTTCAAAGCGTTATTCGTCTCCAAATGAGCTCAAACCGCAGAATGGCTTTTTCTTGTTCTTAAATGAAAACCATGATAGACACAAACAAATCTGATTTTGTTGCTTTGAATCGTAGAATGGGACTTCTTAGGGGAGATGTTCTTGCAGGAGCTGTTTTGAAAATATGCATAAGTTTTTGCCTCTCCGACTAGATATGGAGTTTGTGTCATATGGTAAAACTGAAGTGTTATGTACATATTTTTTTTATTTTTTTTTTTATTATTGTTCTTTTTTGTTAATCCTCCCTTGTGAATGTGAAAGTGCATAGTTTTTGGAGGCGCAATGAAATGAACTGTGCAGAATTAATTTGTATTGTCCAAATTTTTTGTCCATAAACTGTTAGTGACCCTAAGCCACTCAACAATATTGTCAATGTCAGAAATGTTCTGTTGTTCTGATCATGCACTGTTGGTGTGTTATGAAATGTCTCAGACCAACACACCACCAGACTTCACCGCTTTGAGGAGGATGAGCTGGAACCTGCACGCAGACGTCACATGTGTACTGAAGAATCTGTCGAGCAGATTTTTTTGCCCTCGCTATACTTTTGTGCAAGTGTTTTGACTCAAGCGATTGTCTCCCTCCCCCTCCTCCCTAGGTGCATATCACCGACAGTGGCGACAGTGGGCCGCGTTGGAAAGTCAGAAGTGGACAGGGGAAGCCTCCTGAGTCTAATGTACTAGTACATCTGTACATCTATGTTCTTCTTGCTCATTATGTCCCTCCACCACCTTTTATTACCCCCTTTTGGCAAATATTTCCCCCCACCACCACACTCAGTAATAACTCTTTTTTGTTTCAAATTATGATTATTTTGTTTGTATTCAACGGTGTATTCCTTTTTTTTATGTTAAAAAAAATTGTTTGGTTGTTTTGCCAGGCACAGTCAACATGTGAAGACTTTTGTTTTGGAGATTTTTAAGGGTTATTTTTTTTATAGTGACTAAGTTTATTTCTTTTTATTGTAAATCGTCTTTCCCCTGTTTATTTTGAGGGGGGAGGTGCTTGTAGAATCTTTTGCTAGCTACCCGCTGTCTTTCCACTGGGCAAATTTCTTGGCTAGATGGCACTGGCAGTAGTTGTCATAGTTTGCCAACTGTTTTTTTTTTTTTCTTTGGGACACACACGTACTGGAGTAGATCCGCCGGACTTGTTCTAGTTGCACCATGGTCACCTATGATGTAAATTGGAGTTATTTTGGGCTGTGCTGCTCGGTGTTCACCCACTCACAGTGTTGCCAAAGTCAGCTGCTGTTTTGTTTTTCTACTGAGTTTTTATTTGTCTTCTTGATTTTTTCTTTTTAATCACAATTTTTTAAAAATACCTTGAATGTTGTTTTTAAAAAAAAGATTTTCTATTTATTTACTTATTCCAGGCCTTTGCACCAGCTATCTAAATCTGTTATGATCACTCAGTTTCTATTTCACTCTTTTCTTTGCTTTCGTCAGTAATATGTGGTGTATCTCTTTGACCGTTTCACACACAGTATTCATCTATCACCAGCATTTACCTCCTTGCTGTTCATCATATGAGTCTTCTCGTGCTTACAAATCAGTATGTGTTGTTTCTTTTCTTGTAACGTCTTCCCCTTTTTTCTTTGTATGTCTGTAACTTGTTGTAGTTCATGTTCATCATTTTTTAAAGATGTTTTCTTCTCGATGCCTTGTGGCATCGTTGTCTGTTGTGATTTTGTGTTTCACTGATGCTGCTTAGGAAAAATGCTGTCTGCAAGAGCAATTCTGGGCTAGTTTTTTGAGCTGGCTAATTCTTCTGCTTTAGTGTTTGTCCCCCTACTTAGAGACATCCGAGTGTAGAAAGATTTGCCATTGATGTGGCAGTGAGGTTTATACATGCCGAAAGGAATGAAGCCCATGCTCACTCAGTATATGCAGTTGTCTGGGGGCATCCAGATTTTTTTTTTTGGATAGATGTTTTTCAAAAAACGATAGTATAGCTTATATATTATGATTAGATGCACAATTATTGATAGAGTTTATATGAATTTGTGTGTGTGTGTGTGTATGTGTGTACAAGAATGTGTAATTGTTGAATCAGGATGTAATGACTTTACTGGGAGAAATCATCTGATATTGTGTTAGAGAACATGAATATTGTACCTTGTAGAGATATGGAAATGTTGAAGGTATAAGTAAATAGTTTTATTTGACTCTTCTGTTCTGACCAAACGATCTGAACGTCTTGATGATTCTGAAAGGCCATTGTATGTAGCATACCTGGTTTCATGGTGTTTCCTCTCCCCTTTTTTGTTTTGAATCCAATATTTTTTCTACCGGTGCCGGTAGAGTAGTGGGATACACAGCAGTAGACATAGCTCTACTTCTCCTACCCTTTTTTTTCAAGCCAACTGAACCAAAACCCTTCCCTTTCCCTCTCCATAGACTTGTTACGTTGTCCTCATCATCACTTCCCCCTTTCTAGACATCTTAGCAGCCACATATGTTAGCTCTGGTAGAAAATGCTTAAATGTTATATTTTTACCTGAAAGGGCATCAACTACCCCCATATGAATACTAGCTGACAGAACTGGTAATGCGTCTCAGTTACCACCTGGTAAAATGTTGACTGTCTGCCCACTACCCCATAGGAACCTCTGATGGGTTAGCTAAGGTCGCTATAATGTTTTTACCTATATTTATTATTTTTGTAACGAGGGTGAAATCAGAAACTTCAGTTGCAGTGTGACCCCGGCAGTGATTTTTCAGAGAAAGCTGTGTATTTCTCTCGCTTGAAAAAATAAAATTGAAACCGATTGATGAAGTGAACTATGAAACAATGAAGACCTTATCACAGTATGCATCAAAATTGTAGTCTGTTTTCTGTTTGGTATAATGAAATTGTTTGAATAATGACTCTATTGTTCGGTCGGTTGTATCGAATATCACATGCAGTGACTGATATTATTCTGTGATGCCAACAGTCTTACAATTAATTGAATACTAGATTTATACCGTTTACAATAATTTTTATTCTCCTCCATAAATCTTCCTCATGTTATTTTCCTTACGCGTAAATTTTCGTTTTTTTTTATAAAGCACTATTTTTTACCACGAAGATAAAAGCTGTACAGCTGAATGCATCAATCTCTGTCACATCTATAGTGATGTTTTCAGATGGATAGATTATGATTGTCCTCATCAAGGCAGATTGTTGTGTGCTTAATCGTGATATATTCATATCTCCTTCATGTTTCACCAGTATTCTTTTGTGTTCTCCTCCTCTTCCTCCTCCTTCCTCTTTCCATTTTTCCTAACTTCACAATACATCACAGTCAATCGGAAAATCAGAGCACATTAATAGCATGTAGATACAGTGGAGCAATAACTGATCCGATCTTTTCTTGTAATAATAATTATTGTTTTTCTGTAAAAAGCAATGCTAATAGTGAATAACCACAGTGGCTCAATCATTAATCGTCATGGATATGTGAATGTCTCGCTCGACCAGCTGGAAAGCTGTTTTAACATTACGTATAATATTCTAGCGAGCACATCCGTTCGTTGTAAATTTGTTTGTATGTGCTTTGACCCCCCTGTTTGAAGCTTGAGGCTATAACTGGAAAACTGGTTCTAATTGCTATTAGATGTTAACAGTCTTTTGTTGTGCAAAGCCTGTTAGTTTTGTTGAAAAGGAAATAAGATTACTAATATATGTTTGGAGGAGACTGAGATTTGATTAAAGGTTCTGTCAGAAAAAAAAGAGTTGAATGCTTTTTTAAACTGGATGTTTCAGTAAAGTCATTTTTAAACAGCGACACTTTTTTCTCTCTAAAAAATCAACTTATACAGCAAAGTAATGTGTTGAAAGAGTCTGTAAAGAATTGATGCTGACATGCTTTGATAGGATGAAGATTATAATGCTTCTTATGCTCACTTTCTTTGCATTGTTTATATAGAAGTAAGTACGTGTGGCTATCCTCTAAGATATTGTTGACTACAAAGAGAATCCCTGTGAAAGTGACTGTTACAAGATATCCAAGGATAGACAATGATTGCATGCTTCAGAGAATTTATCGTGCCCTCATGAGATACATATAATCACTTGCTTAGTCAGTTTCATCGTACATTGTCAGTTTTGTTTCCTTTACGTAAATGTTTCTGCCAGAGAGAGTTTTCAAGTTGTAAATTTCATTCTTTTTTTTCCCCTTTTAATTTCAGGTTCAGGGTGAGATCAGGCTTCCAAAAACACAAGGAATTGCTGGCCATGTCGCTACAACGGGTTAGTAGGACAACATAATATAAGAGTGTCTTGATTGACTCCCCACTATGTTATATGACCAACTATGTTATATGACCTGTTTATGTATTTCTTGTGCCGGAAAACTGTTACTAAAACTAAACTAAACTGTGTGACCATTGGTAAATGACACATGTACTGACGCTCGACTTTGGTGTGTACTGACACTTGACTTTATGTGCCATTGGTTGATGACTATGTGTGTCATTAATTGGTGACATATATACTGACACTAAACTGTGTGTGCCATTGGTAGATTAAATTTACGCAGTTTAGTTTTTAATTGAATAGGACAGGTCCTCAAGTCATGGTTCTAATTTTGGGAATCCTTTTTTTTCTTTCTTTTTCTCAAAATTGAAAAGAATGACTCAGAAGCTTAAGGAATGACATTGGCAATATGTTATGTTGTATCTGTAATTGTGGAAGAGAGAGATGGGTGTGTTGGGCTGATCTTTTAGAGGGTGCCCCTTCTTCTTTTCTCTCCCTGTGTTGTTTCTGTCTGCTGTTCCACTCTTTTTTTTCCCAACAAGTGTTCATAATTGTCTCCTGCCCTGCACCTTTTGACTCTACCTCTCGTAAACTTAATTTGAAGGGGATAGGTGTGAGTTTGGATAGTGTCCTGGCTCCTAGAAAGTTTTCAGTTTACCACGTGTACCTGTTTTCACAAATCAGTCGCAAATATATTCGTCATTATAATTATCATTGTCATATTTCTTCCACCTTACCTATTGTAACCATCTGGCATCTACGGTAATGTATTTTCTCCAACATTACATCAATGCAATAGACTCCAACCAACAAACGCATTGTCCAGGTCTGCCTCAGGAATTTCTCCTCTAGGAGGACAAACAGAACCAAGATATAGAATTTTGTCAAACCTGTTCTAACGACCACCTGTAGGAAACAATCGCCTGTACAGACAACCATATCACTTCCCGCAGCCCTCCTTGCTTTTTAGAAAATGATATGATGACACTGTCAAAGACACTCAATTGTTTAAGACAACCACTTTTCTCCTCGACCATGGATAGCCATCATGGATAATTTTAACTGTAGTTGAAACATTCTGATCTCTTATTGTACAAAAAACATTTCCCGTACACTGTTCCATTTTCCTTCTCACTCGCTCTGTCGTGTTTTTATCAGTCACATACTATACTTACTCATCAGCTCACAGAAAAACACTATTATGCTACCAATGTCTGCTGTACAGTAGTCAGGCACTTCGTTGTCACATACACAAGACACGAGCTGAAATCCCTTTCAGGGAGATTTGTTTTTTTTACATGGAGTGTCTTCACCTGTCGTGTCCTGGGACTTTGTATCCCTCTCAGCCTCTCAGAGCCCTAGTTGGCCCTGTCAACCAGGGTCAAAGCATAGTGCCTCGTCAATGCCTGTATTATGTCAATGGGGGTGTAAATAATACACCTAGTTACTAATGCCATTACTGATGTGCTGTTCTCTTTGTCCTGGTATTCCTCAGGGACGCTGCTAAACATCCGAGACGCGTACTCCCATCCTTTGTTCTACAGAGGGATTGATGATTCCACTGGCTTTAGGACACGGTAAGTTATTTGATAAAAGTTTATAAGTTTTATGTTCAGGTATTGTGACTTCAGACAAGTTGTCATGTGGGTGCTCTGGTGGGGTTTGCTTCTTATTTCCTATGAAACCTCTATCATCCTTATCTCCCCTTCTTCTTTTTTATGTTTGTTACTCTCTTGTAACACCTCTAATCTTCTGGCGCTCATATGACCTTATGCAGTCGTGAGCGCCGTAAAACCTCTACTAAAACTAAAACAAGTAGTTATGACCTGTCAACCTGTGGTTTATCCCTTCCTTCATTTTTCTTTTGTTCTTTTGTGTTTCAGGAACATCTTATGCTTCCCTATCATGGATGAAGAAGGTAAGAAAAACTTGTGTTTTGCTTGCTGTTACTTATTTATCAGCATAAAAATGCTTTGTGATGGTCAATGATAAGTTGGGTTTTTTGTTGTTGTTGTTTTTTAAAAATTAAATCATTGCTTGAAGTTATCACCTGTAGCTCTTTGGTGGAGTTGGGCATTTTGGTCCTACTTTCTTTCTTTTTTTCTTTTTTTTTTTTCCTCTTTTTTTTAAAAAGATGTTTCTGAGTGAATTAAAATACTTATTTCTAAATAACTATGATGTTTTCAGATACTCTTTTAAACTCTTTTTTCTGTTCACTTCTAAAGATGGCCATTTCAGAAAAGGGACATAACTTTAATTCTTATTGTTTTTGCTGAGAGGAAGAAGTGAAGCAACAGTATGTTAAGTCCCTTTGCTGATAGATTTCACAGCAGGATTACCCAGTGCGATGACTTAGAGTGTCTTCTAGGATACAGTCTTTACTTAATTACACTCAGAAAAGTTTCAAGGCTGCTGGTTACGAACTTCACGCTTGTATTGATTTTGCCATAGGACCTCCGGTTCACTCATATGGCTTAATGTGTCACTGCATCTTGAGATTTGATAGTCTTCAGTCCAGATCTTATTCAAAGGTCTCGTTATTCTAGGGTTTTTTTTTAGAATACCAAAATCTCCAAACAATGCAAATTCAAACGAAACGTCCAAGGCTGCAAATAATTTTTTTTGCTTAGTTTCCTCGTAGAAATTAGGGTTTTTTGGTTTGTACTTTTGGTTTTTCCTTTTTTGACGACTTTTCATGTTTTTGTGGGGTAGAAGCCAGATGTTGTTTAATCCAAAAAAAAAAAAAAAATCAAGCTTGATACACCCAGCTCTCATAAATCTTAAAAATCTGTTTGGTCTTTATCATGTCCAGGGGTAGTGCTGGGTGTGGCTCAGCTGTGCAACAAGAAAACCTTCCAGTACTTCACAACTTTCGATGAGGATATCGCATCAGCCTTTGCCGTCTACTGCTGCATCAGTATCAGCCATGTGAGTACAGCTGTGTCATGTCGGGACCGTGCTAGGGGTGAGGGGAGTGGGGAGGGAGGAAAGATGGGAGAGGGAGGGAAGGGAGTAGCGAAAGAAGTGGGAGGTGGAATTATTTATATTTATATATGTACTGCAACTGCATCAGTATCAGCATTTTAAGTAGTAGTAGCTGTTGTGTTGGAATTGTCAGGGGGGGGGGGGGTTATGTGATGTGCATTCACACTGGCATCTGATCTGTGGTAGAAAGGCTAGTCTTTCCGCTGTCTGATGCTGAGGACATGAGTTTGATTCCCGAGTGGGGACGTATTTTTTATTGAGTACCCGCGTCTGCTGGTTGGACTGCACAAGCAGAGCCAAAGCAGTCTGTCTCCTAAGTGATCTAGACAATGTCAGTGGGAGCATGTTACACCATGTTTACAAATTTACATACATTCATAATAAAGATACTTGGCTGGTCTGAAATATGACAAGCATTAGACACGTCAGATACCTGATTTACAACGTTGATAATGTTAATTTGCTTTTGAATTTTTACAGTGTTTTGTTAGTTACTTTTTTATGTGGTTGTAGTCGTTTTAAAGGTTTTTGAGATATAGAAAGAATAACTTGTTTATTTGAGAGTAGGATTCATGTTGATAGCAAATATTTGTACAATGTGTGTTATATATAAATGTCTATACATAATATATAATTTGTTTCTATAATATGATCTTAACCTTTGGAAATTAAATGCTTGTTTTTGTTTCAGATGAAGAACTGGTGTCAGTTTAAAAATAACTTTTTTGTGTTTCAGACGATTTACTTCTTTGTTTTTGGAACAGAGGGTCTCCTTAGTTTTTCTGGGTTAATGCCATCGAAAAATGAAATACTGGCCGTGGCTGATGGCGTGAAATAATCAACTGCTTCCTTCTGTTCCTGCTTTCAGTCTCTCATGTATAAGAAGGTGATTGACATCCAGTACAGAAACAGCCTAGCCAATGAGCTCATGATGTTCCACATGCAGGTAACACCCACGTTCCCCCAGCCCCGTCCCCCTTTACCCACCTTCCCACCCACACTCCTCACAGTAGGAGGAGGGCCAGTGTGTGTTTTAGGGCTCCTCCAGCATTGTTTGGGCATGAACGTAGCGGAGAAGAAGTCATGGCGTAGTAAACCCTTCTCCTGTAGCCTCCCCCTCCTCCTCCTCTTATAGTTGACAGACTGACAGACTTCCCCAGTGTTGATGTTGTGAGCCTCGGTGTATGCTGGAGATGGAGAGAAAGAAAGAAAAAAAGAGCGAGTGAGAGAGAAGCAACAGGTGCGGTTGGGTTTGTAGAGGAACCGGCCTGGTGCGCTCTCTGCATGGACTTTTCACAGGGTCTCTGCAGCTCTTCAGTGTTGTCTTGTTTCTCATTATGTATTCGCTTTTTTCTCTCAGCTTTTTATGATTTTTGTCAATCTGCAATTGGTGTATTTCAGATATTTCTAGCCGGTTCTTCCCTCAGTTTTGTAGAATTATTGTGTAAACATTCCTGCCTCCAGTCACCTTTCTTTGTTTCATCCTGTTAATGTATTTTTCATCTTCATTCAATATTTTTACAGTAGTTTTTTTCTTACTTTTTCAATAACTTTTTTAAAAAAATCTTGTGCGAGTCATCCATTCAGTGCAAATGAAAGAACATTGAAAAGATTAGATATCTACTTCAGGAATTTAAAATTTGTCTAATTTTATTTTCCTTTTCTATAATTAAATGTAATATGCGAATTAGCATTTATATATATATATTATTTCCTTACTTTATTCTTTATAATTACTTTTTTTTTCAAAGCATTACCACCAGCGAGATCATCTTGGATCCGGTTGTTCTCCATTTTCCCTTTACTCGTTCACCAGTCTTAGTTGTTTGCACTCAATGCATGGTTCCAGACTCTCCGAAACACTGGACAGTCTAGACATTGAAGACCCGGACAAGGAATGTGTAGAACTCCCAATCTCCTTTTCTGTATTAAAAAAAAATTTGTTGGTTAAACTATTGATAGACCATGTGGAAAATTCTTTTGTAGTGAATATGATGAAAATGTAGAAAGCAGAGTGCAGTGATGAGTTATATTCGGAAATGCACTCTCTATGTGAATTGTCAGTTGAATTTTGGCTTTTTATCATATTGAAAAAAATTGGTTTTATGTTTTTTTAAAGAGTTAGAACTATTGCCGTTTTGCATAAAAGTGTAGTTCTCATATCAATGGAGAAAGTATCCCATAAAGCTTTTTGGGAAGACATACTGCAACAGTAACAACTAAAGTTCACGGTTCTGAAGTTTTGAATCAGTCATTTACACACTAATGGAAGTTTCTTCTAAGCGGCTTCTCTGTTGTGTAAGATCCTTGCACATTAATGCTGTGCATTTTAGATTTTAAAAAAAAATATTGTATGTTAAAATTACATACTCATTGATATTGCTGTTTGAAGTTTCACTCAGCATTTCACCAGCAAAGACTAATTCCTCACTCGCAAAAACATGTCCATGTTGAATACATTACCTTCGGGATTTCCTAAATGGCCTCTGTCCAGTGTTCCTGTGAGTAAATATGTATGTGTATGTCCATTTCTCTAAGTGCCGAGGTACAGGCTCTCCAGGCAGCTGTCAGACAGCTGGGACTCATGGCACGTCAGGGCAGGGCTTTCAGCTCACACTGTGTGCACTCGAGTTGAAAGAGGCTCAAATGATAGATGGGGCGAGAATGGTGGACAAAAAAGTTCTGTTGGTGGTACAATAGTGAGTGAAGAGTAAGATCATTGCTGTTCTGTATGATGACTTATTTCTGTCTTGAAAAATAAAACTAAAAAAGATTTGTTAAATAAGGAGTCTATAATGATAAAGACGTGATGGAATTGGAAAATTGGAAATACTGTTTTGTACAAAAGGAACTAGACATTATACAGTCGGCTATTGCAATGCCCAAAGTCCAAGACCTCTCCTTGCTGCAAAACTCGAAAGAAAATTGATTGGATTGAAAAGAGGGAGGGAGAGAATGTTGATTTATGTTGTTGAAATTTAGCGAAAACAACGCGAAAGAAATTGATTTTTAAATACCCCTAAAATGGTCAAAAGACCTGTCATAATGGGTTTTTTGGTATTAATATAAAGAAATACATTGCTACAGGTTGAGAAGAACAGAAAACTTTAGATTTTTTATATTTGGGGAGTACAGATAAAGGGTGAAGACGTCCAAACCTCATGCTAAATACTGCAAGGGGATTCCATGATGCTCTGAGGGCAATGTGTATTACAAGAGTGCCATGCACTTGTGACAAGTGTTAATGTTACTTGTGCAGTATGGTAGGAGCCCCGCCCGGTTTGCTCATGGTCTGTGCTGCACTGATGTACTGTACGTGTGATGTACGTGCCCGTGACTGCCTTCATGTTGTCCCCTGCTGGTCTGGCAGCTCAGATGTTTGACTTGTGCCTTCATAACCGACTGAGAGAAGTAGACTGCTGAAACAAAAACAAGAAAGTTGTGAGTTAGGAGGGGTTTTTTGTGCGCATGTATTTTTTTGTCAATTCGGTTTTATGTAAAAAAAGAATAATTCTTTAATTCTTTTAAATTTCTTTTCTGTTTTTTTTAAAAAGATGACAAAGAATGTCCCTTAACTGTATCACATTTGTTTTATAATATAGGGCCCAGGTGCTACTGTTTTAGGGTCAGCGGTGTCTAAAGACCCCAAAGAAACCAGATTCATCACTGCAGTAATACCAAGCTCACAGCTTGCGCTTTTTTTCTTTTGCAAATATCAATTACAATCAAGGGTCACATATGTAGTTTTTGTTGCTAAATGATGTTTTGACCTGAAAATGGTTGTGCAGCATTATGACAGTCTCCCTCTCTCAGTCCCCTGCATGATGCCACACTTGACTTTGTCTCGTCATGGGTGGCTACAGTGTAATGTATCTTTGTTAGATCATTATCTCTTTCTTTCTCGGGAAGGCTTCATGAAATTCCACGTTCAGATGAGTGAGTTACCCTTGTATCAGCGAGTTTTGTCTCTCACATGAGTGAGTTTTTTTACTTAAGAAATTGAATAAATAAATAAATAAAAATCATGAGTGCGCTGTTCCATTCATATGCCCGTGTATGGACTCGTGCAGCCTTCCTGTGTCATCTCTCAGTTGTTGCCTGTCTTGGGTGCCCTTGAGACAAACTCTCTGAGTCTGAGACGCCGGTCTCCGGGACAGCTGCTGTTGCATGGAGACTGGCTGAGGTTTGTGCCAGGGGTGACAGTGTGACCATTCAGATCTTAACTACAGCATATTGTGTCCCGGTTTACTTAACAATTTTTTTTTTCTCTTTGGCTCTAAATTAGCGGCTACTTGCGTGTAACCGAGGTTTCCCTCGTTTCTTTTTCTCTCTTTCTCTGAAACGTATTATATACTTGTGTAATAAGTTATGAAGTTGTTGTCTCATCCGGTTGATTTCACAAGAGCTGTTATGTCAATACAATAAGAAACAGCAAAATCAGGCATGGCGGGTTTTGTTGCTGAAAAGTTGTGAAATCTGAGGTTTGTCGTGTTTAACCAAAAATGACACTTGGTATTTACGATTGAAAGAAAAATCGTTTTGATTTATATAAGAAAAGAAAATAACGAATGACCGGACTTCAATATCTGAGCTAAATCTAAGTGGTCACTTGAGAGTAGAACGTAGAATCTGCATATCTTTATTTTTTGTACCGATGTCTTTATTTTTACAACTTTATTTGGACAGTAGCTTTTCCTGCACCTGTAGTTGACATATTTATTTACTTTTGTGCATTTTCTTTTTTTTTCCCATCCTCTTCGTCCCTCTTTTTAAAAAATCTCTTCGTGTTGGTCGGCCCCTGTGATTTGATTCTCCACACACACCCTGCGTCACTGGTGGTTAATTGTTGTGGGCGTGTCCTCCCTGTGTGGTGGGCGTGTCCTCACCTTGTTGTGGGCGTGGTCTGGTGTGTCGTGATGGGCGTGTCGTTGTTGTGGTGGTGCAGTCCTTGATGTACAAGAAGCTGGTGGACACGCAGCACCGACAGAGGCTGGCCAATGAGCTCATGTTGTACCACATGCAGGTAAACAAACAAACAAATGAAGCAAACGAACACACGTGTGTAAGTAAAGACACAGCACACGGGAAGATCCATGCGTAGTTGCTGCGTCATGGCTGCAAGATCTGACCTGACAACGCATGCTGAAGGAACCTTGGTTCTCTATACTTTCTTGCATGCAAGGGCCACAATTGCGTGCTTGGTTACACATGCAAGTTCAGTCGACATCCGCTTGCGTTCACATATTATTCACACTTACACCCATGCAACCACACACGGACAGGTCCACACTCACCACCGCCTCAGAAGTGCAGTCCAACAAGCCATTATACATACATGATATCATGTGGTGCGACGCCTGATACATGTATCGCCAGACTTGCACATACAGTTATACACGTCTCCGCTATGGTGCCATATCTAGCATGCACATGCAGCTGTACACATCTCCGTTATATATGGTGCCATTATTATGTAGCATGCACATACATTTTTTACATGTACACACCTCTCTCCTCTTATGGTACCTTGTCTAGCTCTTTTGTGATGCCATATCTACCATATGTGCATGCAGCTCTACACGTCCATAATTTGTGGTGGCATGTCTGGCATCAAGCATGCACACATAGCCTTACGTGTTCATCCAGGATGGCACTTCTGATTCCAGTGCACA
>NW_004797296.1:628320-629326 GCF_000002075.1 Aplysia californica | reverse complement strand
GGGGGTGTCTTTTTGCTTTTTGTGATTGTGTTACTGTCAGATATCGGAAATAGGAAATGGAAGCAGGGTTGGGGGCGGGTAATGTTTTTTTAGTTGTAGTAAGCGTTTTACGGCATTTGCAACATAATAAGTGCCGAAGATTAGAGGTGTTACAAGAGAGTAACAAATACAAAAAAGAAGGAGGGGAGATCAGGACGATAGAATGATGTTTGGTAGGAGAGAAGGAGCAAACCACACCAGAGCACACGCCAACCACCCACTTGTGGGTAATGTGTGTGAGTGTGAGGGGCTGAGGAGCTCGTGTCGCTGTGCTTGTGCGACAAGATATTCAAGAACAAGGCCGACGTCCGTTATAGTTGAAGCATATGGCCAAGGCTGATGTCACGGTGTGTGTGGTTGGCGGGTGCTCTAGTGTGGTTTGCTCACAGAATTCTACACTAAGTGTAGAATTCTGTGGGTTTGCTCTTTCCTTCCTGTCATGCATCTATTGTCGTTATCTCCCCATCTTCTTTTTATGTTTATTACTCTCTTTTAACACCTCTAATCTTCTGGCGCTCATATGACCATATTATGCAGTTGCGAGCGCCGTAAAACCTCTACTAAAACTAAAAACTCTCTTGTAAAGTAACACCTCTAATCTCCTGGCGCTCATATGACCTTATGCAGTTGCGAGAGCCGTAAAACCTCTACTAAAACTAAAGCAAGGATAAGGTTGACATCCGTTGTAGTTATAGGATAATATTTTATGGCCAAGGCTGATGTCACGGTGCTGTGAACTGTGATGGAATTGGGGGGGGAGGAGGAGAGGATACTAAGCTATACATTAATGTATATTTTTTTTAATGGATTGGGGGAAGGGGGGGGGGTGCATAAGAGCAAAGACTGATTTCCTTTTATTAGTAGTTACAGGCTAGATTTGTAGTGGGTGAGCCCAGGTGTGTCCGAATCTCTCTAGGTCTGGCTGCCTCTTTACTGAGTTCGCGTGACGCACTTTGATCTGGGGACT
>NW_004797296.1:622876-625625 GCF_000002075.1 Aplysia californica | reverse complement strand
TATTTTCTTTTGTATGATGGTTTAGAGTGAACCCGAATCCTATAAATGCAACTACAATGTAACTCATTTATTTGTTGAGCGGATAGAACTGGTGGCAACGTGAGAAAGAAAGAGAGAGAGGGAGAGAAAGAGAGAGAGAGAGAGAGAGAGAGAGAGAGAGAGAGAGAGAGAACGGATGAGCAGTATCATACAAAAAATAATCGTATCTGCCGCTGGAACGTCAAAAACGTGTTGAAACGGCCAACTCGGTATAAATAGATCTATTTCTTTGACGTTTGACTACCGAATGAGCACGGGGTTATTGGGTACACCTAGACGATCCTTAATTCCATGCCCGTCTTCAATCGCAAATACCTGGGGGTCGTGGGTGGGTGGGCGCTATCCTGTTCGAAATCTCGTTCGTTAAGATCTGTGAGTGAGCCGTAGATTAACCCAGGCAGACCGCGAGCTTAGAACGGTGTCATTTTGCTGTCTCACTGGTGTCTCCTCAGTTCTCAGCGTGGTGTGGTCTGACTGAGATTCTGTGACTCTCGTACTAGCGTGTGGTCAGTAGATCAGTAGATGTGAAAGTTTCTTGTCTCTGCTGTTATCGATGGGCTGCTCGCCGTTACACGTAAAAGACGTGAGTTCGATTCCCATATTCAGATTGTTGTGGGGGGGTTTTCTTTTGATATATATTTTGATTTTATGTCTGTAGCATCCGCGTCTGTCTGCTGGGTGACCAGCTGTCCTACTCAGGTCCTGGGTAGTTATGATGGACAAGATGGAAGCAGTCCGCCTCCGAAATGATATAAGTCGTGTCAATTTGGGGTAGGGGGGGGGGGGGTGAAAGATTATGATAGACGATAGATGATAGCAAAAATAGTAATAGCTCGTCCGTCATTGTCTGACGATGACCAATGCATCCATTGAAGAGAATTAATGTTTCTCCCGCGAAATAGTAAAATCTGGCTGCTGATGTGGCCGATAAATAAAAGGGATGATTGGTATACATACTCATATATAGCCTACATGTATTACTTTTCCCCCGACTCTGTTCTGACGAATTGTGACCGTCATCGTGCCTACTCGCTTTGGCGGGCGCCGTTGTGTGGTGTACTCCTTGTTTCCTCTCAAACATCTTTCGTCCTTATCTCTCCTCCTTTTGTATTTGATACTCTCTTGTAACACCTCCAATCTACAGCACTTATAAATGCCGTTATTGCGTTCCGAGTGCCGTAAAACTCTTACTAAAAACTAAAGACTAAGACCTCAAATTAAATCAACTTCACGCACAGAGCCGATTTACTCATGTACGCGCGCGCGTGCGGTGTGTGTGTGTGTGTGTGTGTGTGTGTGTGTGTGTGTGTGTGTGTGTGTCTCGAATGTTTTGAACGAGTGAGTCCCCACGGCGTAGGTTGCTGAATGTCTCCGCCATAATATGAAATGGTATGTAAATGGAGTACGTTAATTGCCCAGGGTTGATCAAGAGATGGCAGAGTGTAAAAGAGAGAAACATTGGGGGGTAACCAAAAAACAATGGAGGAGAGAGCGTGTGAGTAAGCACTTTGGTACGTTGCCATTGCTCTTGCTATTGTTGTTTGTTATGTCGGCTCTGATGTTGTTGCTGCTGCTGCTGTTCGTTCGTTCGTTCGTTCGCTTCGCTTCGTCGGCACTGTTGTTGTTGTTATTGTTGTTGCTGTTCGTTCGTTCGTTCGTTCGTTCGTTCGTTCGTTCGTTCGTTCGCTTCGCTTCGTCGGCACTGTTGTTGTTGTTATTGTTGTTGCTGTTCGTTCGTTCGTTCGTTTGTTCGTTCGTTCGTTTCCCTTTATGCCATTCACATCATAGGGGGAACTACTGCTTTTTTTTTCTTTCTTCCTCTTCCTTACTATCGTCTTTTTTTCCTCTATTTCTTTTGTGTCTTTGTCACTCTCTAGTGAACTACATTGTATTTCCCGGGTGCCTTGATAGTCGAAGCAGGCTTTGTGCTGTTGAGGCTACAGAGGTGAGCAGAGTAAGCCTGATTCCCCGTTTGGACTTCTCGGTTGACATAATATCCTCCCCTTGACGCTCATATGACCTTGCAGTTGCGAGCGCCGTAAAGTCTTACTGAAACTAAAAAACTAATTTCTTTTCCCCAGTTCAGTCTTTCGTTACATCGGCACTGTTGTTGTTGTTGTTGTTGTTGTTGTTGCTTCTGCTACTGCTGCTGCTGCTGCTGCTGCTGCTGCTGCTGCTGCTGTTGCTGTTGGTAGGGATGGTAGTGGTAGTAATGATGATAATACAATAATAGTGATTGATAGGGAGTGCTCCTCCCTGAACACGTAGGCTATCGCTTTCTCGCGTGCTGTTTTATTTTTATTTTTGTGCGTGTGTTTTGGTCTTCTTTTGTTTTTTATTGTTGTTTTTATTTATTTATTTATTTATTTATTTAGATTTTTTTGTGGGGGGAGGGGGGGGGATCTACTAAAACTGTTGAGACTTTGTTTTTCCGTCGATATGTGTATGTAATGATGTCTGTGTGATTAGTGTTATGTGCCAGAGGTCGTCGAACTTTGACGTTATCAATGTCACTGTGATTTATGGAATAGTCTGGATGGCTGGTGCCTCTATAAATAAATCATTGATGGTCAAGGTTATGAAATAGTGCCAGGCCGCTGGTTTTCTGGTGTGTATATTGGGTTGTTTGTTTTGCTTTGTTTTGTTTTTATTGGGGGGGTCTGTTCGTTTTTGTTTTGTTTTTATTTTAGGGTTGTTGATTACGATTTGT
>NW_004797296.1:610859-621179 GCF_000002075.1 Aplysia californica | reverse complement strand
GAGAGAGAGAGAGAGAACAAACAAACTTGATTCTCAGTCAGTGCTGAAAAGTTAATTTAGAGTTAGTTTAAAGAGATGGGGCGGATGAAGAAGTAGTAATGGATCGGGTGGTGATAGGAGGTCGCCATGGTAGGTCCAACTTCTTTACTATCACTGACTGATCACAAACCTTTTCCCAATTCTAAATGTCCAATTTTGTGTCATTGGCTCTTTGCCAGACCCAAACTCTCATTGCTGAACTCTGGGTTTCTTCAATTTCATGTAGGCAGTTGGCGGTGCTCTGCTATGCTCGTTTGCTTTTTCTTTCTTATCAAAATCAAACTTCTATTATCCTTTTCTCTCCTCCTTTCTTATTTTTTCTGTATGTCACTCTCTTGTAAGCGAGTGGTTGGCGGGTGCTGTGGTGTGGTCTGCTTCTTCTTTCCTATCAAACATCTATCATCCTTATCTACCCTTCTTCTTTTTTATGTTTGTTACTCTCGTGTAACACCTCTAATCTTTTGGCGCTCATATGACCTTTTGCACTTGCGAGCGCTGTAAAACCTCTACTAAAACAAAACTCTCTTGTAACACCTCTAATCCCCGTACATACTTGACATTTGTTTTGCCCGTGCCGTACACTTTTACTGAACTAAAACTAAACTAACTTCAATTTCATCAAAGTAATTCTGAAGAGGAGGGGTAAATGTGGATTTTCCCTCTCGATTTTTTTGGGGGGGGGGGGGGGGGTAAATGTGAACACATAGACTGTCGTCTGTAAAATGGACGAATTGACGATGGTTTGAAGGGGAGGGGGGAGCTTATGCACGGGCATGCTGCTATCGTGCCACTGCTGGTGGTGAGCGCGGGTTTGATGGAGGTGAGCGACATGTGTTTTGTGAGTGAGCGAGGACGCTGCCGACGACAGCTTGGGTCTCTGGCTATCTCTCTGTGAGATCTGTGCCAGCTTACAAACTTACAGTTCTGTACAGATGTACGTGATGGTGGCTCGAACTGTTGTACAAACTCGCGGGGGGAAGAGATGAGTAGAGGTAGTTGGTAGATCGAGACGACTCTTGTAGTGAGATCAGTGCTCAGCCTCTGAGAGGCATTGAGAAAAAATTATAATGCGATTTCTTGAGTAGAGCGAAATGAAAAGAGTAGTGTCCAGTCAGTTTTGGGCTGTGGTGAGCCTCCTGTGAATGTCACCACCGTGTCGTTGTCGTTGTCGTCGTCGTTGTCGTCGTCGTCGTCGGTGGTGATTGTGATGGTGGTGCGTTTTCGCTATCAGTGACTTTTCTCAGTGGTTCATGGATTGTGGATACCGATGGAGAGCGCGGCACATCATGTAATTATCCCAGTGTAATCGTCTGAAAATTTCTTGTGTTTTGAGAGAGAGAGAGAGAGAGAGAGAGAGAGAGAGAGAGACTCAGATGGAAAGAGTGTGTCTAGCATGCACATAGCGATAATGCTATGGTCCCCAATTTTCTCTTACATTTGTCTTTTTATTATATAAAAACACGTGCGTAGCATAACGAAAAGGTTACCTCTTTCCGCCGATTTTACTGTGTTCATGCCAAATTGTATGTGGTAACCAACATATGTCGGTGGGTGTTGTTTTTTCTCTCGGCGAGTTCTGGTAGTTGAGATGGTGACTTGTATGGTTGAGAGAGGGACAGAAAGATTGAGATGGCAAGTGAAGACGGATTGTGATAGTGATAGTACAGTCAGTAAACAGAAAGTGGGGGAGGGGGCGTAGAGAGATTGTACAGAGGGAGAGAGGTGTGCTGTGATTGCAGTTCGTAAACGTAGAGGGATAGAGAGATCTAGGTAATAAGATATAAAGGAGAAAGTGGAAACGAAAGCAGATGACAGATCTTGGTAAGAGAGCAGGAAAGATGAAGGGAGAATTTTTTGTAAGAAGAAAATTTTCCGCCACTGTCAGGTTTCGAACCCGCGACCTATTGAATTAGAGGCGAGCAACGTACCTCTAAGCCACGGGAGCCCCTGAGTTTAATGTATGATGGTACAAATGAGATAAAATATTAATGGCTTTTATATAGCGCATATCCATACCGTACAACATGTTCTATGCGCTTTACAGCTGTTTCTACTATTAGTATTATGTGTCACCTGCTTCCATGTCCACTTTCTCTCTCCCCCCCCCCCCCTACAGAGCGGGCTCTCCTCTGGTCTCTCTCTTCTCTCTCTCTCTCTCTCCCTCTCTTTCGCGCCCCCCCTTCCTCTGAGCTCCTGACTCTTTCTACTGCTACTCTTGTCTCGTTCTTACTGCTGTCTTTCAGCCACATGCTTGATCATAGGGTAGGCCTACGGTAGGTAAGATCGAAGACCTAGCACAAAAAAGATCTCGGGCTGGGAGGTCCCGTGTGCAAGTTGTGCACGTTAACGTCCCCTTGGTAGGCCTAAGATCGTAGTAGGCTTTGGCCGCCACCCGGGCAAAATTCTAAATAAATCCCTACCAAAACTGAAAAGGCTTTTATGTGATTTGTGAAACAACTAACTTTTGTCCCGCGTGCTTATATGACCATATTATTATTATTCAGTTGCGAACGCCTTAAAATTCTTATCAAAAAAAAAAAGATGGTTGAAGTTGAAGGAGACAGCTTTCGATAAGTTAGAAAGGTTGACTGACATTGTGGATGTTGGGGTGGTGCTCTGGTGTGGTTTGGGTCTTCCCCCCCCCCCCCCACTTTCTTTGTATGAATTTTCGGCACCTCTAAATGACCTACTGGTGTTGCAAGTGCCGTATAACTCGTTACTAAAGATTTAAAAAAAAATAATAATAAAAATAGAGAATATATGTGATGACATTAGTCGGTGCCTAGAGTAGATGAAGAGAAAGAGCAGGGTGGCTAAAGAACGAGATGAATCGTGGTAGTGCAGTCGATCAGTAAACCAGATAGGGATAGATCTAGTGGATTGAGATAGTAATATAAAGACAAAATAAGATAACATTTTTATTGTCCAGATGCCGTTCTGACAGTGGTGAGCCTCCATTTGGTGTCATCATTGTGTTATTGTTGTTTGTGTGTGTGTGTGTGTGTGTGAGAGAGAGAGAGAGAGAGAGAGAGAGAGAGAGAGAGAGAGAGAGAGAGAGAGAGAGAGAGAGAGAGATAGCCTATCCTTCCGCTTTGTTTGGAGCCCCGAAAAGCGTGTTGTTATTGTTGTTATCCCGATGCTAATGAAGTTTGTGTGCGTCATGGGCTGACTATGTAATATTTTATGGATACTGTAAGCTGGAGTGCACGACCAGATGGTGCCTATACATAAGGCTGATTAAGTTTAATCGTAGTTTTACCATCTGATTTTAGAGTTTCCAAAAGCGCTTGAGTGTTATGTGTAACAGAGAGAGATAGGTGGGTTGGGGAGAAAAGAGTGAGAGCATGTTTTTATGTGTTTGAGAGAGGTGGTAGAGAGAGAGAATGTGTGTTTGTGTGTGTGTCTTTGTGTTTGAACGAGAGAGAGAGAGAGCGTGTGTGTGTGTGTGTGTGTGTGTGTGTGCGTGTGCGTGTGCGTGTTCGTGTGTTTGTGTGTGAGACAGAGACAGAGAGGAGAAGAAATAAGATGATGAAATGGAGAGGAAAGAACGAGGTGTACTGTGTTGCTGTGGTCAGTGCCGGGTCGTGGTGAGCTGCTGTTGTTGTTGCCCCCGCCGCTGACCTCTGGGTCACGGGCCAGTGTGTAATGGATACTGCTGAAGATCTCTGTCTGGCGGCCCGTGGGACTGTCATAGTTCATTACATGGACGTTTAAATTACGCTAATGTTTTTTAAAATGTTTTTGTTGCATAGTAATATCCAAAAAAGCAGCAAATCCAAGTTGCAATCTCATTAGCAAAGGTGAAAAGATCAAACAAGTCCAACTGTTTAAACATCTAGGATATATAATAACGTCTGATGCCAAATGCTCCACCGAAATATAATCGGAGAATTACAACGAAATATAAACGGGGAATTACAATGGCTAAGGCTAGTTTCAATAAAATGAGCCCAATCCTTGAAAATATAAACATCTCAATGAACACCAAAATGAAAGTTCTGAAATGCTATGTTTGGTCAACCCTTCTATATGGCTGTGAATGCCGGACAATCACTAAAGAGTGAAAATAAAATCGAAACAACAGAAATGTGGTTTCTTAGGAGACTGCTAAGAGTATCGTGGAAGGAAAAGAAATCAAATGAGGTAGTGCTTGATGAAGCCCACGTGGGACGCTCAATGTTAAAAACAATCAAGAAACGACAAATGCAGTTTTTGGGACACCTGAATAGACATAATAAGGGTCTTGAACATTTAGCTTTCACTGGCAAAATTGAGGGCGATTGCAGCAGGGGTAGGCCCAGAACAACATATCTAATTTAGGGAACCTAAACAAATGGATAACAGGGAAAGATCAGGGAAACGTAGCTTTTTTTTAGAGCATCCGAGCAAAGGAATGAATGGAGAACCATGTTCGCCGATGTCTGTCTCAGATCTGGCACTGGATGATGATGTAGGTGGTTGGCGGGTGTTTACTGTGGTTTACTCCTTCTCTCATGTAGAACTAGAACACCTATCGTCGTTATCTCTCCTCCTTCTTTTTAGTGTTTGTTACTCTCTTGTAACACCCCTTATCTTCGGCCTGTGTTACAAGTGCCATAAAACTCTTACTAAAACTAAATTAAGAGATCATGTTTTGGGAGAGAGAGAGAGTGGTGGGGGTGGGGTGGGTGCGCAGCTGTAGAGACAAGCAGTGAAAGGAGCGAGAGAAGGTGTCCTGTGTTGTTTTCTCAAGTTTCAATGAATGCGTGTGGGTGGTTGGCGAGTGCTCTGGTGTGGTTTGCTCCTTCTTTCCTACCAAACATTTATCGTCCTGATATCTCCTTCTTTTTTTGTGTGTGTTTGTTACTCTCTTGTAACCCGTCTAATCTTCAGCACTTTTATGACCTTATTGTGCCTCAAGTGCCGTAAAACTTACTAATACTAAAAGGATGCGTTTGTGGGTGGTTGTGAATGAGATGATGTGGTTTACTCCTTCTTTCTTATCAAACATCTGTCGTCTTTATCACTCCACCTCCTTTTCTTTGTTTGTTACTCTCTGGTAACACCTCTTATCTTCGGCTCTTTGTGTCACAAGTGCTGTAAAACTTGTACTAAACTAAGAATGCATTCTCAGCAATGATATTGATGGTAGTGTTTAGCAGTGGACGTGTGAACCAGATTTATTAATTCTTAGTGTTTTAAAAATGAAGAATGTTATGATGTAAATCTTTATTCTATAAATGCTGTTACACAGTTTAAGATAACAGATATAAGTTACATTTTTTTCCTTGTGAATTTCCTTCAAATGGAAATGTAATGTGCAGGAAATTGTCAATGTGCAGCATAGTCACTATGGGAATAGTCTTTATTTCTTGATGGGCTATATTTTACAAATTCTTTAGGTTCTTTTTAAAAAATGAAATAACTTCTTAGCTGAACATGAATGCTTTTTCTTTTTCATACGACTTTGCATGTTCTGCAGTCACTGTAAACATTTTGTATTTGGACACTGATGCTGGAAAGAATACTACTGAAAAGTGTAATTTGCTGCTATCCAAGAGACTTTGTCTCTCAATTTTGCCATGTCAGCAGAATTTAATGTTTAGTCTAAGTAAATATTTACCTGGACTTGCCAGTGAATAAAGCAGCCAATAAATGTAATCTTTATCAGTTAATTTCATTTTCGTTTGAAGTTAAAATTTGTTTTGAAGGATTTTTAAAAGTAAAGATATTTGTTTATTTGAGAAAGGTGATTATGTGGGTACTTGTTGATATTGTTTATCATTCCTGAATTATTTTTTCCCATTCTCTTTTCTGTTTATAGCAAGTCCCCACATATGAAGTGCTTGCCATGGCAGAATCCACAGTGCCCACCGTCACTACCTTCAACGTGAATTTCGATTCCTTCGATTTTGCCCCCAGGACAATTCCAGAGTCTGGAACTATCTTGGTGAGACATGGGCAGAAATGATGAACACTGGAGTCAGCTTAAACTAAACATGGTTAATCCGAAAACCATGGTAAACCAAATAAAAATAAAGTCCCTGATATTTTTTTCCCTTTATGTTTGTAAAAAAAAAAAAAACTAAGAATGAGCCAAAATGCTCCAATTTCCAAACCGAGAAGAATTTTTTGAGCTATATCAATGAAATCTTCAGTAGCAACGCTCAAGTAAAGTAAATCATCAGGTCTTATGTGTTTTAAGATAGCGAAACAGGAGAAGGAGACACAAGAACAACCCTGTGTTGATTTGGGGTCAAAGAGAGGCATCGCCAGTGTACTGCTTGCCTCTTTTTATCTCACACATCAGTTGGCCTACACACTGTTTATAGGATTAGTGAAGCAAGGATAGCAAATTTACGCCGTCTTGCAACTTTTGGTTGGTCATGGCCAATTGTCTCTGGGAAATTCATTCACAAAGGCCCTACACATGAGCATGTGATTGTCTGTGGTGTATTTCATGAAGCCACCAGCTTTCTCACTTACCTTGACTAGTCTATCAGGTAAGCATTAACAAAAAGTCAAGCAGTCAGGGGTTGATGAACAGTCAATCAGGTGATGGTTAATAAAAAGTCAGTGTGGTGATGGTCAGTAAAAACAGACATGAGGGTTAATAAAAAGTGCAGAGCACAGTCCACTGTGCAGTGAGTTCAGTGTGCTGATCTAGTCTTTGGTATGTTCTGTGTGACTGTTCGGCAGAATAGGCAAGCTGACAATGTCAAAGAGAAAGTAAATACAATGAATCAAGCTTGTAGCTCAAATTTTGCAGTTGCTAAAAGAGGTAGGAGAGAAAAAAACTTTCAGAAAGTTAAAATTCCCAACTCTACACTGTGGACAATTATTGCTATTTGAGCAACCCTCTCTAAACCAAAAACATGGCTAAGCCAAAGAGAATCTGCAGCCCCACAGGTTTCTTTTTGGTTTGAGCGGACTCCTCTGTATATTTATATATGTTTGTGTGTGTGTGCCCGGGCACACATTTTTTTGAAAGTAGGAATGGCACAAAAGTTGGCTGTTATAGCAATAGTTTTATTACATCAATGGCCAGGTAAACTGTACTCTCTTTGTGATTTGGAACTTTTGTGGGTGTTGTCAGGTACAAAATTTAGCCATGTGAACTGTCTTTACAGAAGATATTATGTAGTCTAGTCTTGCATAGAGTGTGTGTGCGTTGCGTGTGTGTGTGTGTGTGTGTGTGTGTGTGTGTGTGTGTGTGTGTGTGTGTGAGAGAGAGAGAGAGAGTGAGAGAGAGAGAAGTGTCATTAAAGGGCATAAAATGTAGACCTGTACAGCACAAGGTAGGTGTGTGTGTATTAGTGAAAGTGAATGAGATAATACTTTACTGAATGTAAAATGTTGACCAGTCAAGAACAGACATTATTGTATGCAGTGGATAGAACTGTTCAGACCACTGCTGCTGCATCTGTTACATACCAAGTAGATAAATCTCCATTCTCCATAAAGTGTTTGAGAACATTACCTTATTTTCCCAGATTGCAGCTTTTAGAGAAATGATTTTTTGGCTTCATGAAAGATTTTTTGTTTGTTTCAGGTCAAGTTTAGACGTATTATGTTTTTGCTATAGTGTGTTGCCATTTGTGACCATGTCTTTGTATCTACTCTCTGACAGTCATGCTTGAGCATGTTCGAGGACCTGGGATTTTCCTCACGTTGGAGGATCAAGACGGAAACTCTAGTCAGGTGAGGATGAATGGAAAGTTTGTCAGCTGAGGGTTATAGAAAGTCAGTCAGCTGAGGTTTATTATAATTCAGTTAGATGAGCGTTAACAAAAAGTCAAGCTGTCAGGGGATACTGAAAAGTCAGTCAAGTGATGGTTAAGTTAAATACCTGTCATTTGAGGGTTAACAAATGGTCAGTGTGGTGATGGTTAGTAAAAACAGACATGTGAGGGTTGATTAAAAGTGCAGTGAAGGTTAATAAAAAGTCAACAGTGCTTCCTCTGCTCTCTGAGGTAGTGTGCTGGAAGCTGATTTCTGCAGAGGTAACCGGAAAGGAAAGCGTTTCATGTGCTACTTAGCTGACACTTTCTGCTTTGTCATTGATGCAGATAGGACGAGGGCACACCATTAGCTCCATTGTATCATGCTGGGCTATGGTGAAGATGGCTGCGACTCCAATCCCCTATGAAAGTGTTATATGATTTGGGTTGTTTGGGGAGATTTTTTTTCAGGTTCCCCATCCACTTGGGTTGATCTTTTCAGTGGCTCCATGGCTCCTTAATTGCCTTAATGGTATAACTAGTCTAGTGTGAGGGACTTCAGTGACGAAAGACTACATTTTTTAATGTGGATAGATTCCTGCATCAGGATGATAATAGTTTAAAGTTGGCTACTCTGCAGCTAGAGATATTGAAAACACCGAGCTTCTTTTCCAACAGAAAGTAAGGTGGCCTATTTTCAAAGTGCTTGATGTAGAAATGTGATGAAAAGACACCTCAATGGTCACAAAGCAATGAAGTGTGGAACCCAGTTTCTTTTACTTTAGGAAAATGCTATTTCTTTTAAAAGACTCTTTGACTAGTATTTTTTATATTTTGCTTCCCAGGTTTTTGATGATGGTGAAGAAAGGCTACAGGAACCCGCCCTACCACAACTGGATGCACGCCTACGCAGTCACTCACTTCTGCTACCTGCTGATAAAAAACCTGCAGCTACACAACTATTTGGAGTAAGCCTGTGTTTTTGGTTTTTGTTGTGATTGTTTATGATATGTTGGTCTTACAGGCAAGGGTGTGCTGAGCAGGTGGTTGAGGGCACTGCTAGTAGGTCCTACTTTTTTTTTAACTTTCCCTCTGTTGTTTCTGTCTGTATCTTTTACTTTTTCTCCGCACTAAAATGACCATTATTTTGTCTATGTGTCAATCTTCTTACTCAAACAAACAGGGTGTGCTGACAACTCAGTCGATGTCAGTTGAAGTTGTACAGGACTACAGTGCGAATGGCAGTGGTTCCAATCCACAATAGTGTGTTCTTGAATTTTTGTTGTTTGAAAAGTTTTCAAGACTCTCGACCCTCTTGACTCAGTCCTACAAAAGTAAGACCTTAATTTTGGAGGTCTGGCCTCTTATCTAGCCATACAGTGTAGGTAGGGTCAATAAAAAGTCACTGTGGTGAGGATTAAGGACAAAGTGAAAAGTTCTCTCTGCCCACGGAGATACTGTATTTATTCATATGAGCCTATCTTTTTCTATGTTTCCAGAGACATCGAACTGCTCGCCCTGTTTGTGTCCTGCCTGTGCCACGACATTGACCACCGCGGAACCACCAACTCATTCCAAGTGCAGTCGGTGAGCACAGCCTGATTACCTGTCTGATCATACCAGTCTAATTATCCTACGGGTTATGCTTGCTTTCCTGCTAAGTGTTGCAGTAGTAATAAAGTATTTTTTTAATAATTGCCATTGCTATGCAATGTCACAGAAATACATTTTCAATTTTTTATAAAAGCCATTAGCATACAGTGTCACTGGAGTAGTTAATTTTTAAAAAAAGTAGGGGCCATTACCATAATGGATGTTATTTACAGCGATTGATTTAGTATAAATCATTCGATACCAGTAAATGACTGGGGTGGGGGTTGATTTTGATGGGTTGGAATTTTATGACTCACTAGCATTATGAAGATTATTATTTCGCCACTGTACCAGGAAAAATAATAGATTGTGTTTTAAAGGATGAGCGAAAAAAAATTTGATGGAGATTCTACTCATTTGTACAGATGGTGATGATAGGTGGGTTACAATGACGTTGCTGTTCTCTGAGTCATAGAGTCATATGTATAGAACGGTTGGTACTTCCACAGAGAACTATTTTGGGGTTGTTTGGTTGGTTGGGGGGGGGGGGAGTTCTGTTTGTTGTGTTGTCTTGTCTTTTGAATAGAGGATAGTCAAATTCAGTTGAACCTGCTGTTACTGCCATTTGTTCATAGCCTGTGCAAACAACCACTTCCTGCTTCCCCCTTTGTGGTTTAAAAGAAAATTTGAATGACACTGTCCAAGACAGCCACCTGTCTAAAACAACTACTTTTTGTCCTCAACAATCGGTTGCCATTGAGGAGTTTATTTTACTTTACTTTTACTTTTACCCTGCTTTGTTTCCTCTTGCAGCAATCTGTCCTGGCTGCCCTGTACAGCTCGGAGGGCTCTGTCATGGAGGTGAGTTGTTGGGGGTGTGGGTGTGTGCTCACTACTCTTGTCTTTGTTAATGTTCTGATGATGACAACCAGTTTCCCCTCCCTTTTGTGTGTGTGTGTGTTTGTGAGAGAGAGAGAGAGAGAGGGGG
>NW_004797296.1:583785-610509 GCF_000002075.1 Aplysia californica | reverse complement strand
TATTGTGTTTCAAGTGCTGTAAACTCTTGCTAAAACTAAACCTCTCTGTCTGTCTGTCTGTCTGTCTGTCTGTCTGTCTGTCTGTCTGTCTGTCTGTCTGTCTGTCTGTCTGTCTGACTCTCTCCTTCCCTCCCTCTCTCCCTCTCACTTTCCCTCTTCCTCTCCCCCCTATCTCTCCCTCCTTTGGTACCCCATGAACCATGAACCCTCTCTAACCCTATGTCTCCCTCCTTACAGCGCCACCACTTGGCCCAGAGCATGTGCATACTCAACACAGAAGGAAGCAACCTGTTTGAGAACCTCTCCAGCAAGGTAAGCTGATGTAATATGTATCACAATGCTGTGGAATCAGACGCCTATTTTTGGGCATATGGAATTCGTATTATCTTAAATGGTGCTTATTTGTCTTGCTTTCGATGAAAAAGTACCCATCTATCTTCAATAGAAGTCGAGATATTTTGGATTGAAGGAGGTTGAGGTCACCTGGTTTCAGGGGTAAAATTAGAGAGAAAATGGTCGTCAAGGTTTGATGACTTTGTTTTTCAGTAAAAGCCATGCAGCCGTGTGTTTTTAAATGGACATAAAGGTGTTTACCAAAAAATAAAAATTCCTTAAAAATTGCCAAACAGGAAGAAAAATGCCGGGATTTTTTCTTTCAATTTCATTATTTTGAGGAGCGCCTGATTTCACCGCAATGCCTCACATATACTCCGTCATACTTCGTCACTTTACAAAATGGCATATGGTAGTCTTACATTAAGTAGTCGAAATAATCATGATGAAGTGAGGGGGAAAATCTCTAAAAGAGTTCATTACAATATTTGTAGTAGGTGGGTTTTTTTCATGTGTGTGTTTTTAATTTAGAGGTGCTGATTTTTCTTTTACTCTTTAAACCCCGTCGGACGCTGGGAGCATCCAGCTGTAAAAACACTGTTCCCCAACGGACGCTGGGAGCATCCGATACTAGTGACAACTGTTTTGTTTTATTTAATGCTAGTTTTTTCTTGTTTTGCGGAAGATACTAGTGACAGCTGTTTTGTTTTATTTAATGCTAGTTTTTTCTTGTTTTGCGGAAGATACTAGTGAGAACTGTTTTGTTTTATTTAATGCTAGTTTTTTCTTGTTTTGCGGAAGATACTAGTGAGAACTGTTTTGTTTTATTTAATGCTGGTTTTTTCTTGTTTTGCGGAAGATACTAGTGAGAACTGTTTTGTTTTATTTAATGCTAGTTTTTTCTTGTTTTGCGGAAGGTACTAGTGAGAACTGTTTTGTTTTATTTAATGCTAGTTTTTTCTTGTTTTGCGGAAGGTACTAGTGAGAACTGTTTTGTTTTATTTAATGCTAGTTTTTTCTTGTTTTGCGGAAGATACTAGTGAGAGCTGTTTTGTTTTATTTAATGCTAGTTTTTTCTTGTTTTGCGGAAGATACTAGTGAGAGCTGTTTTGTTTTATTTAATGCTAGTTTTTTCTTGTTTTGCGGAACTATTCCTGTTTTAAATTTTTAGTAATGACTAATCCTTTTTTTCTGCCATTTAGATGTTGGAGGCAAGCTTTTGGGGTTATAATGAGATGTAGTGCGCCAGGTTTAGGTGATTGTAGAAAAACTCCAGGAAATGGTGGAAAAAACTCAAGGTTTAAAGAATAAATGTCCTTGCACAGAAGTTGCAAGTCACTAAATCCTTATTTCTTCTGTTTCGCATAAGAAGTATTCTCCCCTGCAGGTGCACTGGTCCAGGTCAGACATTGACATACAAACTGGTGTTGTTATTTTTCCGGAGTAATAATAATTAATAATAATTGCATTTATATAGCGCATATCCATGCTCAAGAGCATGCTCTATGCGCTTTACAACTATTGTTACCTTGCAGACCCTCTGAGAACATTCAGAAACATTCTCGGCTTCTGCGGAAGCATACAGATTTCATACGCTCAAACACTATCAAACTGACACGATCGTTCAGTGTCTATAGCCAGGTACCCATTTCCACCTGGGTTAAGTGAGGAAAATTTGTGCAAAGTACCAGACATTGACAGACAAACTGTTGTTATTTTATTCTAGGAGTACCAGACAGTGCTGGACCTGATGCGTGACATTATCCTGGCCACAGACCTGGCTCATCATCTACGCTCTGTCAAAGAACAGGAAGATTTGGCAGACAGTGAGTACACACACACATACACACACACACACACACACACACACACACACACACACACACACACACACACATGCACGCACGCATATCGCAACCCCAGTGCTTTCTTGTCGTATCTCCATTTTTTTAAATCAGTGAAAATGTGACTTCTTCTGAAGCTCACTTTTTTTAATGAACTGTTTTCACCCTTATTAAAAATGGAGATACAACAAGAAAACACTGAGGTCGCGATATTGTACAGATGGGCACAGGCCGTGTGTGTGTGTTTATGTCTCCCTCAAGTATCTTCATTAAGCATTCTTGTGTGTTTAGATGAGATATGTGAGTTTGTGTCAGCCCTCAGACGCCCTTCGTTGTCCATCATTCAGTGGGTTCCTATGTCTTTGAGAGAGCTCTTCATTATCTCTTTCAGTGTGTACATAAAATGTTTGTGTTTGTATCTGGCTATTGGTGTCCTCCATTGTGCGTCATTCAGTGTGTTCTTTTTATGTCTTTGATTGTTAACTTAACTTTACATCTCTGAGTATGTGTTCTTCATTATGTTTTCCTGTGCATGCATAAAATATTTGCGTGTTTTTGTGTTTCTTGCCACAGTTGTCCTTCATTATGCGTTGCAGTGTGTGTAAACGAGATGTTTGTGTGTTTGTTTTCCCTCAGGTGGGAACTACAACAAGGCAAGTATCCCCAACCGCCAGAGCTTGCTGTGCTTGCTCATGACGGCCTGCGACCTCTCGGACCAGACCAAGAACTGGCACAACACCAAGCACATAGCTGTAAGTGCTGCTGCTTATTCCCCCAGTAAACCCCTAAATGTATGTGGGTGGTCGACAGGTGCTCTGGTGTGGTTTACTCCTTCTTTCCTACAAAACATCTGTCATCTTTTATCTCCTCTCCTCCTTTTCTTTGTATATTCTTCCCTAATCACCCATAATCTTTGGCTCTTGTATGACCTATTGTGTTGCAAGTGCCGTAAAAATCGGGACTAAAATTAAACTGAACCCATGAAAGTCGTTTTATTAGGACATGTAAAATGATATATGTAACATAACTGAAGTTTTGGAATTGTTTGTATTAAATGCCTATAGTGGCTGTACTTTTTGAAGCACATTTCATGAAAACGAATCTTGTAGGAAGAAATGTTGGTTTTTCTATCCTTTAAGAACTGTAAACATTTTGATGATGTTTTGTCATTTCACATTTACTCAAATTTTCAAATACTGATGAGTCTTGATGAAGTTTTGATTTACAGCGAGTTAATGTGAGTATTTTAAGCCCATCCATTGTGATATAAAGAGTACAAGTTCACGGAGTAGTTTATCTTTTCTATTGTTTATGTTTTTCAATACACTACAGTGCAGATACCTGTTACTTGCTGTGCCTTATGAGTGCACATACTTTTTTAACACCCCTCATGTGTGCCATGGTACAGCAAACTGCTTGTATATTATCCGTTCTCACCATTTGACATTTCATGAGGAAATAAGAATTTTTACGCAACAGATTACTTTGAAGAGAATTTTTGCCACTAAGTTCGCATGACAAATCTCAAACTTTTTTTTTCAAGAAAGTGAACCGTAAATAAAGAAATGTGACAATGTACGGTCTGCCATCTACAAATTTAAATCTATCATAGCTGTATGTTGACTATAGCTAACACATCATGTGCATAAGGATGTACTTATCTGATAGCGTTCTTTTTATTAGGATTGAGCAAAAGAAAAAAGTAAAGACTTATCACAGCCGGCAGCCGTATAATGTAACTTGAATTCCATCTGCGGGTGGTTGGTGGGTGCTCTGGTCTGGATTGCTCCTTCTTATCCCTATCAGAGACCTGTCTTCCTTTTTAAAAAAATCTCTCCTCCTTCTCTAGGAAGGACTTCTAATCTTCAGCACTCATACGACCTGATTCTGTTGCAAGTGTAGTAAAACTCTCACCAAAAAAAATGTGGGTGGTTGGCGGGGGCTCAGGTGTGGTTTGCTCCTTCTTTCCTATCAAACGTCCATCGTCCTTATCTCTCCTCCTTGTATTTTTGTGTATGTTTCTCTCTTGTAACACATAATCTGTTCTTCGGCACTTATATGACCTGATTGTGTTGCAAGTGCTGTAAAACTCTTACTAAAACTAAACTTACTAAAAAACCCAATTCTGCCCTTGCACAGTCCCTGGTGTACCAGGAGTTTTTCTCACAAGGCGACCTGGAGAAGGCGCTGGGCAAGAACCCGCTGGAGATGATGGACCGGGAGCGAGCCTGCATACCAGAGCTGCAGATCTCATTCCTGGACAACATCGCAGCGCCCGTCTACAAGTAGGTTTTGTTTTGTTCTGGGTTTTTTGGCTGTTGTTGTTGTCGTCTTCGAGTAGGTTTTGTCTTTTTTTGTTTTCGTCTGCAAGTGTGTTTTGTCTTCCTTTTTTTTAAAAAATCGTTGTCATCTACAAATATATTTTGTCTTTTTTGTCTTTTTTTTTTTGTAGCCGTTGTTGTTGTCTGCAAGTGTGTTTTGTTGGAGGGGGGGTTGTTGTAGTTGTCTACAAGTATGTTTAGTTTTGGGGTTTTTTGTTGCTGCCGTCATCTACAACTATGTTTTGTCTTCTTCTGTTCTTGTTGCTATAGATTAGGAGGACTGGTTGGTTGGGGGGGTGCTATGGTATGGTTTGCTCCTTCTTTTCTATCAAACATCTATCGTCCTTATCCTTCCATCTTTCTTTGTGTTTTTTAACTCTGTTGTAACACCTCTAATCTACGGGACTTAATTGACCTTATACTAATTGTGTTGCAAGTGTTGTAAAACTTTTATTAAAACATAAAACAAACAATCAGGACAACTGATTGCTCTGGAAGGAAATGAGTACTATAATTGTCAAAGTATGCTCCAGAAGAAAAAGATAAGGTAATAGAACTTGAGATAGGAATGCTGGATGGGTGGAAGCTCTGGTGGAATATGTGACCTTCATCTTTGATCTTGAAAGAGTGCAGAGGTGGGAGACGATTTTTAAGTACAGAAGGAGAGGAAAGAGATTACGTCTATGAGAAGCAGGAAGAGGGGGGGAAAGTGCCATAAAACCCTTACTGAAACTAAACTAAACTGATCAAACAATAAAACAATACACAATACTTACACAATAATGATCCTTCAAGTGCAGATTTACTTCATGTTACTTAAACTGAGATTCTTTGTTTGTTTGTTTTTGTTAGTGTTTTTCCGCACTCGCAACTGTAAAAGGTCATATGAGATCACAGGACACATTAAACATTTTAAAACTCAAATTCTACCCCCCCCCACCCCTCCTTAGGATTTTGGTAAAGTTTTTCCCGGAGGCAGAGGTGGTGGCCCGCAATGTAGAGGAGAACCGCAAGCACTGGGTCCACATTGGGCAGCTGCTCAAGCTGCGGCACGGCAACTCCACGCAGGCCATGAGTGTGGAGCAGATCATCTCCATAGAGGATGAGGAAGAGACCACCACCACCACCACGCCCCAGGCCGAGGAGAACAACCAGGTCAACGGACGATGATTTTGAGCTTGACAGACCGCTGTCATCTGTTTGTGATGGTCATGATGTTGAGTGATGAGCGTGTGGAGAGAAAGTGATGAAAATGTCAGGGAGTCTCTCAGAGCAAGGGTCAACTCGCTGGAAATTGCCATTACTAATTCTTATTTGTGTTTTTTTTATGTTTTTGTTTTTTTGATTAGTGGCTTCGAATGTCTCCCATGGAGAGTCATTGCCATGATACAGGCTGCTTTTTTGAGGTTATGAAGGGTTCCGAGCAGTTTTTTTTAGGTGGGTTACATCACTGTTGCCTTGCCAGTCTCCTGTAAATTTTCCTGAACTGCTAAAATGGCAGACACATGTCCAGTTATCTGAGAACACAAAGAGCTTTGGTTTTTTTGCATGTTTTTGCATGAAGAAATATCCAGACTGACAATAAAAAAGATGAATGGGCAAAAAATTTTAAAGAATGATGCGAAGTTTTCTTGTGGCGGCTATTTTTAATTCATGTGTAGTTTTCAGCGAGCTGTGTCTTGTTTTGAGTGGCTATGAAATGCTATGGCTTTGACCAAGCTGTGTCTGAATGAGAGCTCAGGATAGCAACTGATGAGGCTCACTTGTGTATAGATGGAGCTGTCGTGATACTGGAGATTTGTCCTGGTCAAGGGGGAAAAAAATGTACCGGCGAATGGTATATGCTGAACGAGTTGATGTGTAATAGCTGGTACGGATTGCAAAACTTTTGAAGTATGAAATTGTATACACTTTTTAGCCTTTTAAACTATTTTTCAAGAATGCGATGTGTGAGAGTGTGTTGTAAGGTGGCTGATTATGTACTGATGTTCTGACGAATAAGCTTCACAACCTTTTGCTTGGGTCATATGTCTGCTGCTCTTTGGGCCGGGGTAAGAAACACAGGCTACATCATGTCACTGGTGTTCACGCCGCTAAGTAGTAACTTTATAATCACCCATGTTGAAACAGATGCAGTTCTGATCAGCGACGATCATAGACAAAAAAAATTACTGAGTGCTGTGTTGCAAGTTGCGTCTCTGACTAAATGCTTTAGGAATAGTGAATGTGACAAAGAAAATCACATTTGGATGTTTTGGGATGAAAATTTGACTTGTTTAACTCTGAGCTCAGAGGGAGAGTAATTGATGTGCAAACCAAATTTGCTTTAGACGTGATATATGAAGGAAGATATTCTCTTGACTGATCCTGTGATTTAGCAAAACCTGTTAGGTATAATCTTAAACCACTTAGTGATGGCTCTTTTCTTATTGCGAGTAATTTTGTTTTGAAAATGAATTTAATCTTGTTTTGCTTGAAATTATCAAACCTTCCACAATTATGACAGCACTTTGTATTTAATACATTTTTTGTCTATAATTAATTTATGAAACACATTGCCATTTGATAAAGTCATTACTCTTCCAATTTGTTATGTTTGAAACCTTCAATTGTTCATTTTTGTTACAAATTTATTGCTTTGTATTATTAAAAAAAGTAACAATGTGAATTGACAGAATCTGTAAATAGTTGTGGGTTTTTTCGTGTTAACTGTTTGAGTTCCCACCCCCCATTCCATAGCGTTTTTAAGATCATTGAAACTGTTTGCAGGTTTCTCCCTCGTTGGCACAAGTAGTCATTGAGAATACGCACTAACATATTTTCTTATCAGATATTGTCAAGTTTGAAGAGGTTTTTTTCTTCAGTGTTCAGAAATCATCTTGCTTCTTGTTTTTTGTTGTTTTTACATTCAGTCTTTTCAAATGCTCTCAAGAGAGTTGTGCATAAATACTGTTGTGTTGCTGATTTGATTACAGATCCGTCTTGTCCGTTGTAGAGTGTCCAGGCAGTTTAAAGATTTCTTAGACTTACCATCTCCTGCCAGTTGTTGACCTATAACAACATTTTTCTGGAGTCTTTGGGTCCCTGTAAGTGTAAGAGCTTTGCACGCTGCTTCTCTGATGGGACTTCGTAACTGACGATTCTAATTTGACTCAGTAATTTATATGTTCAATTCAAGAACTGTTACGCAAAATCTGTGGACACCAGAATTTGAGAAATTGTTTGCTGCCATTGCAAACATCTGAGCATTCGTTTCTTATTCTTTAGGTATCGTTGGTTCAATGCAAAAAGGGTTTGCAGCAGTTTTTGCACTTAACCAATGATGTTTGTGAGAAAGGAATTTTTAGTCTTCTGTAGGAATGACTGGCTGAAGTCTTTCAGGAAATTTATCTTTTAAGGACTGTTTCTTTCAATTGTTCTAAACAACAGGAAGCCTCATTCTGATCAGTGCAAGTCAAATATAACATTTTGATAAATAAGTAATTATATGATAGTATATATATATTTGCAAAGTAAAGGTATTTGGTTGACAAAACTGTTTGAAAGTTTTTTTAAATATTTAATTGTGTGTCCTACTACATTGGCTGACTGTATTTGAGTGGGATGGAAGGAATGATGTCTGTCACAAGGCATGGCATCCGGAGGTTTCTTTCATATGTCTTTGACTTCAGTTGTCAGCTTCAGCATATTTTGATCTCATTTTTATGATTGACGGTTTGAGAGAGAAATGTCATTTCTTGTAGTTTGTAGATAGTTTTTACAGTATAATATTGTGTAGATGAATACTCAACAAAATCTCATGAAGAATTGTTTTATTGTGATAAGTTGTGTTGCAAGGACAATGTATGCGCTATGGCAAGCATATCACTTGTGTATTCAGAGACCATTGTTAGATAGTCATATTTCTACATGCGACATGGATGATCCGAAAATAGTGTGAATGTGAAATTATTTTCTATCTCTCGTGTGAAACATGAGTGAGTCTGTTTCTTCCCTGTTTGTAAAGACAAAAGAATTTGGGAGCTGTTCCCATCTTAATAAATGGGGAAAATGTGAGATGTTTTAGTAGTGGATGGCCACTATGGAAAAATGATTTAAGTCACATTTTCAGGTAATGGTAAAATCAAATTTTTAAGTTCAAAACGCTCTGGTTTGTTCGTTTTTATTCTAAACACTTTTTTTTTAATGTCTTAGACTCAGGACTGAGCCCATTGTTCATTAAGACAGTTTTTTTGTAATAGTAAACCATGAAAGTAGTGCATGTGTTTTGTAACTTTTACCATTTGTCCATTGTGGTCCTCAGTGTTAGTGTACATGTGCATGGTAAATCCCTGGTTTGCGGGCTGGATTTTATCGAAATAACCACATGGCAATTATTGCTCTGGGGGTTTGGTTCCCACTATGTGAGCCTCTGTAATGAGAAACTAGAAACAGAAGGGTCAACTAAGCTTTCCTGTGGGCTGGTTTGGACACTTGAGGAGATGTGATGATGTGGAGAAAGACCTCGTTGGAAATTTTATCAGTCACACATTCAGTTTAAGAGGAATTTTTTAGAGTAAAACATGAAAGTCACATATGTTTGTACTAAAGCAACTATACAATAGCTTTGAGTTTGTGACTCGGAACATTTTTTCATTTGGTTTTCGGATGAGTCTGGAAAATGTTATGCACGTTTGTGTGATGATCAGGCTAATGTTGTCTATTGTTGGATAAAGTCAACAAAAGATGCTGGACTTTGTCCCTGGTTTCTGTTTCACTGAAGAGAAAAAGAAATAATTTAAATAGGATTCTTTGCAAATCGTCAAACAGGAATACTCTTACTTTTTTTTTAAGAATTACCTGTTTGATCTGACTCAAGATCACTTTTGTTAAAATGCGGAGACACAGGAGAGTTGCAATACTTTTTATACTATTGTGATAGTTATGTAGTTGGCTTCACCAACGAAAACAATCAAGTTCTTATTCAGTTCATGTTGTCTCGCGTGTGTCATGAAATCCAGCTCAATCAATGATTATTATCTGCAAATGGAACATCCACATTTGTGTACCTTGGCCGATTTTTTAAATTTTTTTTGGTTGTCCCGTGAGGGAAGAGAAATGCTGTAACATATTCTTTTTATGATGCTTCTCGTCCGCTCTCGCCAGTCTTGCAAAGACCGCTGTCCTATAGGCCTGTGATATGTGATATTTACTACTGGAGCGTGCTCGTATGTAAGTGTGTGTGTGTGTGCACGCACAGGTTTGAGTGTGTACTATTATTATCGTTGTACTGGGTCTGTGGAGGTTTTGCACAACCTTTTCTGGATGAGAGAGCAGAGTGATTTCTTTGTATTGACTTGTGACTTCTGCTAGTTTCTATTTCTTAGACATTTTTCCTCCCTTTCCCCTCTATGCCCCCCCCCCTCTCTCTCTCTCTCTCTCTCTCTCTCTCTCTCTCTCTCTCTCTCTCTCTCTCTCTCTATCCCCCCCCCCTCCAGTAGATGCTGTATGTGCCATTCAGTGATGCCCAGGCAAGTTGGGACACAAGAAAATCTTGCAAGCTCAATGAATCATGATGTCATATTCATACATAATTTTGCTCACACCATGGAAACTTTGTATAACTTTGCTTACACTATGAAAAGTAAAAGCCACAACCATTTAGACCAGTGTCAAAGGTCAAAACCAGGTTAAAACTTTATGAACGAGAAGTATACGAAGACATTATGAAAGTAACTGAATATTTTTATTTCTCTGTGCTGATGCTCAAACTTTTGCAAGTCTGAAACGGAAGTTTGAGTAGAAGGGAGGGGGTTCTTTTACTACTTTTAGTTTTTTGGTCACAGAAGAGACTAAAATTACAGATTAGATGGTTGTATATATATCTATATACATATATATATATATATATATTTGACAATGACACCAAGCTATACTTTTTTTTTCCCTTTTAGCAGAGGCTGTTACCACATGAGACAAGACTCGGCTGAGTTTTGAACCACTCACCTGTATTTTTAGAAGCTTGTTATAAAAGTTTTAAATGTTACCAAAGATGATCTTTTTAATTGTAAATTTAGGGAATTGAGTTTGTTGATTATGCAGAATGTCAATTTCAAATTATATCTTGGGTTTATTTTTATCCATTGACCACTGAGCAGGGTTATAGATATGTTAAGCCGTCAACTTTTCGCCGACTTTCTTCGTGTAACGTGCCGATATTTTTCTCTATTGCTTTCCATTGCAAAGAACATTTGCTCTTTCTGCTGGGAAAATTTTTTTCCCTTGCCATTAAAGTATGTTGCCACTACAGAAACAAGTTGCTAGTGCTTCTTTGAAAGTTGTGGTTTCATTTAACTCATGTTCCGAAGATATTGATACTTGTGTATGACAGTTTTAAGGTGAGAGTTCAAAGGGCAATGTCGTAGTTCAAAAAGGCAATGTCATAGTTTGAGGATGATATTCAAAGGGGCAATTGGTTGACTGTTCAAAGGGAGAACATGATAGTTTTAAGGGGCAATGTTTAAATTGTTAATGTCAATGTCTCGACAGCTGTTAAAAGGTAACATCAATTCTAAACAATGTATGTCCTATTTTATGACATAGTATAGACATAATAATAATAGACACACTTCTGCAATATTTATGTCTTTTATACTGCACCTTTCAATTAGGGTTGTTGTTGTTTTTTTCCAGTAAGAAAGTATACCAGATTGATCACGACTGTCTTATTTGTTTAGCTGAAGTCTCAAATAGGTCTCATCCTGTGTTGTGACAAATTTGTTGTGAGAACACTTTGTCGTCCTCGTGGTGGATACAGTGAGGCGTTGGTAGCATCATCTGATCAACAGAGGCTCCTCACTTTTTTCCCCAGTTTCAAGCCATGATGCTTTTTTGTATATACATCAAATTTAGCATGTCATAAACTTCTTGACTAAACAGTTATTTGACTTACGTGGCTGAGAATGGCAGTACATTTCCTTTGTGAATTTGAGTTTCTCTGACCTGTCTTTTGTTGTTTTGGTGTCTTAGGCATACTGAGGCTTTGCTTATCCTCACGTGCTTCAAGGTCCATCAACAAATGTGTACAAATTTTACTTCTTCTACTTCAGTCTGCCAAGTTCTTCTTTGGGAGTTGTGTAAAGTTTTGAGCAAAAGGTCTCCTCCAATGCCAAGAAAACTATTGGTTTGAGATTTTACGTCTTTCTATTCAGCAGGTCCTATAATATGGAAGCTAATAAAAGTTATGTATTGTAAAAGAAGAACAAGAAACCAAAGAAGGGGTATTGACTCAATACATTATATTTTTAACAGCACCTTGGACAAAAAAAATATGCGTGACATGTTTTTCACCTGCTTTGCCTATTTTTCATCAGGAAATGTTTTATTGTGTTTTTATTCAGGCATTCCGTCAAGTTTTCACTGCCAATCTTGTTCTCATAATACGTTTGAAAGAATGATATAGTCAGTGGAAGCAAAAGGCTTGTCGGTCTCAATATAGTTATGTTCTTTATTTCTCTGTGGAATTCCCCTCAGAGATAATGGGTTTGTTCATAATTCTGTTCATACCTTTGAATGAGCTCTGAACTTTCAGCCTTTTTTTCCTTTCTTGTATTCTTGTGCCCTCTTTTGTTAGTGTTGAATTTCTCTGTTATTTCAGTCTCCAGTTTGAAAAAAATCCATTTCAATTCAGTTCGACCTGCTCAGTATTTCTTCCCTTATTTAATGTGACTTTCTGTTTACATACTGAAACCTCAATTTGCATTTATTTTGTTATACATATTCAAGTACAAGCTATGTTTTATTACCTTGTATAGTGCATTAGAGTATTTATATATCTGATGTTGAGCTGTGTATATTTCAGTTCAAAGTTCTCCTCACCAAATATTATTAGTTTTGCGTAAATTCTTCTGTTGTATATTACTATTATTATTACCAGATGATTTGTTTTATGAACCTTTTAGTTTGTTCATTCGACTGTAAATTTCCTAACAATGACGATCTGGACTTCCTGCTGTGAGTGTTTAGTGGGTGAGAATAGTGAGATGTGAGCATGTAGTTTGTCTCTATGCAGATTATACAGTTGAATCTGAACGTTGTGCAAATTGTTAAACCACAGGGCTGTTGCAGCAGTACTGGCCCCTATAACACCGCACCTCCAGATGGTGGTTGTGTTGTGGTGACAGAACTGACTTATTATAATCTTTTGTGGATTTCAGGAAGCTTTCCTTGTGGGACAGCTTCACACCCCCCACTCCTCCTCTCCCCAACCTGCCACAGCCCATCCCCTTCTCCAAAACTTATACAAGGACATATTGTCAATAAGCCCGGTCTGTGTGAAGAAAAATAGGAGTATAAATTGTGGGCCCCCTCTTTTTATCTTTTTTACCTCTTGATATCCACCATCTTTCAGTCTCCACTTTAAAAGAAAAGTTGTCCTGGTATGAGCCGCATTTATTGAAATTTATTCTCTCTATTTTAGTACAGCGGAGGACTTTTAAGAAGCTCATTGTAAATAGCCGAGAGAGTATTTGTGCAACACTTACTGAAATCTTAGTTTTCTTTATCATCTTAAATTCACAAAAACAACAGGGCATAATTTCACAACCTATTGTACCAAAAGCATTGGCATGGAATTTGTTACCACAAAAAAATCAAAGTGTTTCAGAAAATAAGGTCTATTTATTAAAAAAAGATGTGAACAAGACAATTACGTAAAAATCTCCTCTTCTTGTACTACCACAGTGTTAGATTTGCACTTGAGCAGCGTGCTTTAAAAGTGTAGATACTGGTCTATGTTTACCCCACCCTCCCCCAGTTTGTAATTCTCTGAACGTTTAGAAAACCATTGCGGTTCTTTTGAATACCATTGCAGTTATACTAAATACCATAACGGTTATACTATTTTAGAAAACCTTTGTAGTTCTACTGTCTAGAAAACCATCGCAGTTCAACTGTTCTTCTAATTACGATACCATTTCGGTTCCACTATTTAGAACTCCATTGTGATTTTACCATTTTCAGTAGAAAGTACAAACTGCCTTTTTTTAAAACATTTTTGTTTCTGTTGTGAAGCTTTTTAAAGCCAATATTGTTTATGAGAAAGCTACTTTCCTGCTCTTGTTCTTACAGATCCATGTTCAGCATACTTTTCCCATGTGTGTTCTGCCACTTGATAGCTAGTAGCTGATGCACAACAGTAGATTCTATAACATGCAGTGTGTGTGTGTTCATGTCCAATGTTTTAAGCAGCACACAAATCTTGACGGAGAAGCTTTCTAGCGTACGATAAATTGATTGGCCAGGCGTAGACCTTGAAAGTCATATTTCCAGCTGTGTATATATATATATATATATATATATACGTTTAACACACCCAACCACTTCCTTGCCCACACTCACCTTTTAGTTGTTTTTTTTCCCCCAATTTTTTTTTCTTTTAAATTCTCTGGTCTTTGCGATGCTAAACAATTTTTTACCATAGTGTTTTGAGATCTGTGTTTTACTAATTTTAAGATATTTTCATTCATGTTCATAAGAGTTTAATCGCATTTCTTTCATATGATCATATTATAATTATATCATGAAATTGTTTACTTTTGACAATTTGTTTAGTTGTCTTTGTTCCATTGTTATGTTTGTTTTGTTTATAAATTCAGTTTCATTAATTAAACTTTTCATTCTTAAAGATGGCAACAGACATTTCTTTGGTTTCTATTTTCTGTTGAATGCCCAAACAGTACATTTTCATCAAGTTTATCGCAAAAAAGTGTACCCCCCCCCCCCCCCCCCCCCCCCAGATATTTTCGAATTTTGATTACCCGGTATATCCTTGGATATTGGAAAGGCGCTTTTTACTTTTTACTTGTTTTAGGAATGGGGGGGGGGGGGGGGGGGGGTCCAGGTGGAAATGTACTTTTACCAATGTACTCCTCTGTTGCCAGGCTGTTGTTGATGGTAAGTCAACACCATAATAGCTATTTCTGGCAAGAAATAGATGAAGATAATAGCAACATTGAAAAGAAACCGACGTCTGCGGTGTATTAGTTACACTCTTGGCAACTCAAAAGACACAAGTTCAATTCTTGCATTGGGTAAATCATGTCAATGACAGTTTGAGTTAAGAGAAGTACATAGACACAATAATTGTCACTAAGTAAGTGCTAGGAAAAAGTAAGAAACAAGACTGAAACAACGGCGGGAAAGAAAAGAGTAGGATCTGCCAGTGGCGCCCCTCCAACCACCTGCTCGATAAAAGTGCGGAAAATAGAAATCAATACATAAAAAGAAGCATGAGGTACAAACCATACTGGATCACCTTCCACTATCCTGCACGTATTCATCAAAGAAGCAATGTCAGACACAGCGAGTACTGAAGGTGAAACACACTTTATTGATGAGCGAGGCGAGGGTAGATAATTTGTAATATATATGTACAAGTGTATTATGTTATGGGATGTGAAGACTTGGAACAGCTGTGTGGGTGAACGACCTCGAGGTGAAGAAGCCGGCGCTATTTACAGTAACGGTCAGCCTTCATCTTCTCCCTCCTGTCCAGCAAGGTCTCATGGAAATCTCCTTCTTTCTTGGCCTTCTTCAGCTGAGTTTTGTCCACTTCACTCACGCGCAGTCTTCGGTCTTGGAAACTTTGGAACTTTTTCCTAGGAAACAAACAGATATTTGATATCAGATCAGTAATTTCTCTGTAAGTATACATGTAGATTTAGACTTTTATTTTTTGTTAATAGTAGAGGGTTTTACGGCGCTCGCAACAGAATAAGGTTATATGAGCGCCAAGGGGTGGGTGTCAACAGAGAAGTGTTTACAGAGAATCAGACTTCTGCTCACCTTTCTAGCTTCAACAGCACAAGGTCTGCTTCGACTATCAAGGCACCCCAAAATAGCAGGTCACAAGAGAGTGACAAACATACAAAAGAAGTAGAGGAAAATGACAATAGTAAGGATCAGGAAAGAAAAAGCAGCAGTTTCCTGTTGTAGATCAGTCACAGTTCCCTGTTGTAGATCAGGCACAGTTATGAGCGTGACATGAGCCCATTGACAATTCTACTATGCTTGAAAGAGAAATGTCCCCCCTTTGGAATGGCCTAAAGACACTTCAGTCAGTGGTACTGCCCCGGGGGGGTGTAGATTTAGATCCTTTCTCATCACTTCTACTTCTACCAGGCAAGTTACATGGTTAGTGAGGCATTTGGATAAAGCATGAGAGACGTGGACTTCAATCCAAACAACGACAATTGTGAACCCAAGCTGGTTAGAAAATTTCTGTTGGGGCTCAACGTCATTACCTATCAGAAATGAGTGTAAATTCTGAGATCCTGCCCCGATTCTGTCCTTAACCCTATCCGTACGCCTTGGGGTTATTTTGTACCCCCGGTGTTGTATTCTTCACATTTTAGAATACTTATAGTACGAAGATCTTTTTGAAACTTTCAGAATTTAAAAAAAAATCTTTTTGACAGACTGCAATGCAAAAGCGTACAGATTGGATTAACCTAGCATCTGCGTTTGTCATGGCCGTGATTATTGGTATTTTTTGGTCCGCGAATCGCGGCAGCGATTTTTGCATTTTTTAACCAAAAAAAAAAACAACTGCCGGGGAATAAAAGAGAAAAAAAAAGCCAGGGAAAAAAAGAAACTGAACCTCTTTACTTTTAGAAAGAAAGATTATTTTCACTCCCTCTTCACTTCGTCTCTTTGTCACTTAGTTGACTCCACGTTGACTTGTTATTTTCATGTAAGATCTTTTATTTTTCCCCTCTTTGTTGGGTTTAATTTGTTGGAGTGTTAATTTTTTTGTCATTGTTCAGATGTGTTGTTTAAAAAATATATACATACTTGTGTTCATATAGCGAAAAGTAATTTAGTTTGATGCTCTCTCTCTCTCTCTCTCTCTCCCTCTCTAATGTCTTATGTTAGAGCGTGTCTCCACCAAAACCGAATATTGACATTGGCAGGCCCCTTGAGTGTTTCCATAATTTACATGTAATATTCTGTACTTTTTCTTGAATTACACACGCTTAGGGTTAAAACGGACAATCTTCGGATAGGTGGACACACGCCCTTATTTGCTAATTTTTGTGGTTGTTTATGTACTGCTCTTTGTGAAACCTTTATTTTTCACGTTTTTACACTCTGTGTGGTTACAAATGATATTCTGGATGCTTAAAACAGAGCACAAGAAATTCTGGTGCTTTAGATTAATTAAGTTACCTCTATCAACATATTGCTATATGTCGTCACAGAGAGTTGAAAGCTGGAAAATTAATGGCAACTTTTATGACAACTTTTGGCATTTTTTGTGTTAACTTTTGGCAACTTTTGGACCAAAAAATGGCAACAAAACGCGATGCTAAATTAAAGAGTAAATTTCATCTTTGGAAAGTGGTGGCACAGAGTTCCCCACGTCGTATGGATACAATAGTAAAACACGAAGTATGGAAAGGGTTAAATGAGAGTACTTTTTTTTCAGTGATGCCAAAATTCTGGATAAATCTGGATTCCTGAACTGTCCAGATTTTGCTCTCCTCAAGCGGATTGTTAAGAAGTTGTTGACATTATAACATTACAACAATCTAGATACGAGATATATAGGACAAAATGATCCATAAATTTTGAGACCCCAAGTACGCTTTCCCACAGGATCTGAAAAGTTTTTTTGTTTATTTTAATAATCAGTTAACGCCTGTTTAGTATCACCACAGTTCAACCGGTGATGACAACATTACTCTGGTTACTCATTGTGAAGCTTAGTTTAGTCTTCAGTTTTAATAAACTTTTCACGGTACTTGCAATACGATTAGGTCATACTCATATAAGTGCAAAAGATTAGAGGTGTTACAAGAGAGTAACAAACACAAAAAAGAAGGAGAGGTAAGGACAATATGGGCTTGATAGGAACGAAGGAGCAAACCACACCAGAGCACCCGCCAACCACCCATTACCGAGAAGCTATCCATTAGACATGTGCCTCTGCCACACACAGGTAGCCACCATATCGTCTACCTTTAGAGGATGGCATCAGCAGAGCTATCAATCATATGTAGTACAGTGGAACTCGGATTCAACGAGGTCGCCGGGCCTGACCTAAAATCTCGTTGAATCCGAGTGTTCGTTTATATATAAAGCAAACACGAGGTTTTGTATAGAGATTATTACAGGCACTGAGCTAGATCTCTAGAAATGTATAAAGAGAAGTCACAAGTAGTGCCTAAAATGCCTGCATATTATGAGCTGTGTAAAAAAAAAAACCGATTCGTTCAAATGCACACGCCTGTGTCATCTTGATTGCTTACCAAAAAGTTGTGTTGCTGTAGCCTAGCATACAGCAACTTTTGATTCCATAGACCAGCCCACAATTAATTCATTACGTAGATCTACGTCAAGACTAGCTTAACATTGTAATAATGATCAGTTGCCAAGGGGAAAAAAGACTGACGCGTTTGTATCTGCGACGTTCAACGCCCGGACCGCTAGTGCCCCCCACCCTCCCCGACAGGCACACACAGCCACACGTGTGCAGGCCACCCATCCTACCCCAACACACACCATAGTAGGCCTAGACACAAGCGCCTGCCAACAACGCATGTGTTGGTATGATAAAGGCTGCTGATTGGTAGTATGTAATCGGTTAAGTAAATATACAAGTAAGGGTTCACGATGCAGGCGCAAAGGGCGGTTTCCGGGAATAGATAAGTTCGTTCTGGGAGAAAAATGAGTGAAGCCACGTCTGCGGGGGCTGTTCACCCTGGAAGCGACCTCATTAAATCCGAGCTCGCAGATTTAAGTGCTCGTTAAATCCGGGTTATTTTTATTGATTTTAAAGAAGAAAAAAAACGGGGAATCTATCTCATCTCGTTGAATCCGAGTTCCACTTCAATCATTTCATTTTTTCTTTTAATTGCAGTTTCTTACTCTGTGGTATGGTTGACTATGCTTGGGAAATATTTTGTCCAACTTCAAACCCCAAATGTTGAAAAAAGCAGGAAAAGATATATAATGTCGGTATGATTCTTTAACGAATGAAAGTTTTCTTCTCTCTCCTGAAAAATGTTGCTTTCTGGGCTTGGTACAGTTGAACAACTTGCAAAACAAAACTTACCAAGAATAACCTAGATGATAACACTCTGATTCTTAACTAACACACAGATCAGCGTCAGTGGTATAATGATAAAACTTTTCATCGCTGCTCACAAGGGTTTCGGTTCTTGCGATTTGAGAGTGAGGAAGTCTTGTTCGTCAAGTGTATCAGTTTTTCTGCAGGATACTTGTGTCCAGCACAGCCTGGGAATGCCCTGACAGACAGAACCCATGCAGCCTGCTTCCTAAATTATCTCAGTTGTGACTACAGGGGCGTTTACCTCTGAAACCAGGCAACTCCTACCTCATTCAACTGCAAATATCTCCATTTCTATTCAAGAAAGATGACTAGGCCTATTTTTTTCAACAAAAGCAAGACAAATGAACAAGGCTTACGATGATACCAATAACTCCACATGCCCAAAAATTGACGAGCACCTGATTCCAACACGTCGTAAAACATTTGCACTCAACTTACACATAGTTAATCTCTGAGGACTTGAGTGATCCCCGCTCCTCCTTGGGAATATCCTCTAGTGGGTCTCTCTCCGTGTTAGCGTTGGATCGGAGGCGCACCATCTCCCCGCGGCCGGCCGTGCGACTGACACACTCGATGTCCCCTTCATCATCACAGGACACAAAGCAGTTGTTGCAACCGTTCAGGGCCACTTTTCCCTGGAGATTCATAATGTGCGGGAATTTGTTAACAACATCCAATCATAACACATAACATGAGTCAAGGCTGCGTCTTTTTTTTTTTCAGACAAAATTTTCTGTCAGGTGCATACAAGCTGGAGCTCCCACTATACTAGTTTTGCATACCATTCAGATCAGGGTTTGCTCACCACACAAAGTACCTATTGGACAGGCAAACACCACTCGCAGCCAGAGAGAACAGTAAACGTAAAACAATTGAGAATGCCAACCCCCCCCCGCCCAAATTTTCCCCCAAGACACCATAATCATCTACCCTTGGACAATATGAACCACGGTAAAAGTAAAGTGTGGTTTTATCTCAGATCCTATCTCCTATTTTCATGAACATGTGTGATTGTCACTTTCAATTTTTTTTCCAACATCGTGAAAATTTGAAAACGATCCAAGCCTTTTTTGTAGGGATATACAAATAGTACTGTTGTACCCCAATTTCCTTCAGCGTCTTGTTTCCTGGTAGGCAGGGGACAAAGGTTTTGTGCTGTGTGCTGTGTGCTCTGTATAGGGGAACATGTTCACCCAAAGGTAATGATATAAAACAATGATCTCAAAGCTACTCACGTCTTGGAACACTGGTTCAAACTGTTCCCGTGGTCCCATGGCCTCAGAGCGACCCACAACTTTCCCATCGGACTCAACACTCAGGTATTTCCCATAGCCACTCTTAAAGGCCACTTTCGTCTCACTGACTTTGATCAAGGTGAAAATTTCCGCGGGATCCGGGCCATCACCTGATTTAAAAAATTTTACAAACCAAAAGTTAGTCTTATACTAAAAAGGATGGTGACATCACTTAGTAGAATAATAAAACAACTAAATTAAAAAACATACAAGTTGTAAGGGTCAGACTGTTTTGTTATTTTTAAACCCCAAAAATAATAAACCTCAGTGCTACTCCACTTACCAGTCAACAGCAATTTTTCTTCTACTTGATGGCCTATCTATCACTGGACCAGTCTGAAAATTTTTCCCACGACGGTCTACTAGTCTACTACAACAACACTGACCCTAACCCTGGTTCAAACCCTAACCAATTGATACAGCACAGATAGACCTTAGTCAGTCAGGTAGATCATCACGTGGACTGGCACCTAAAAGTCAGTAGCTAAATACATATAGCGAAAATTGTTGAAATATTGTGTTCTTAATCTAAGACTAAGCTATCTCGTACTGTACTAGCAAAAGTGTTCACATTTAATCTCCGTGAGAAATAAATGTAAGTAAAATAATCAGTAAGTGGGAATCAGTGGAAGCATCTGGGCCCCTCGAATGCCCAAAGTACAATACGTAAATTAAGCTCTAGAAGGTAGCATAAAAGAAAGTTGAACTGAATCTGAATACATGGCATCTGCATTCTGTCTGTGGCACGCATGCTGAGAACCACCAACAGGAAAAGTCTGTTCACAAATGACAAACTTGACTTTTGTAGAAGAATCTACAGTCTAGTACTCACACAACGAATATGCACATTGCGAAACATGCATATATAGCAAAAAGATATTCAGGTCCATAATTGTTTTCTTATAGCCTATATGTATCTTTTAAACATGTAGGCCTACATAGCCAAATTCGGACATACCGAAAAAATTTCCGTTTTACGCCCCTTTCGCTATATGATTGATAGACAGTTATACCTTCATCTCGTGGGGTCCCGACTGCAATCCCTCCATTGTCAAGAGCTGTTATGTAGCAGTTGTCACCGACCTCTATTGCGACATTTGATGGTATTTCTGAGAACTTCTTCACCTCCCACCAACCTCCTGTAGAAAAGAAACAAAAATTTTGAGGTACAAAGATAACCTGTCAGAGAATCTTCATCAATCTCTGTTACTGCAAAAGAAGAATTATAAAGAAGAATAGAAATATACACATTCCAAAGAACACTTAATAAAAAAAGACATTTATAAAATTGGATTCTGGTGATGACAAATCATACTGCCTCAAAGTTGCCTCAACCAAACCTCACATTGTAGGCTACTGAAACTGACAATATATTTTTTTAATTTTTTTTTTTTGGGGGGGGGGGGGGGGGGGGGGGGGGTCAAATGTTGAGTTGAAAAAGAACACACACAAAAAATTCCAACAAACTTTGCACCATACAAAAGGAGCAATGCTTAGAGAAAAGATCAAAAGTAGCAATTTTAGAAACTCACTTCAACTATTTCCAACATCCACTACAATGCTTTATAATCACACTGCTAGGAAAAGAAAAAGTTAAAAATTTGTTCACAAAAGCCATGCCCAACTGTAGATTTATAAGTCTAAGCTAGATAGAAATTTTTACTGATATACACTCATAGCAGCTGTCTCAAAATAAAAAAACTATCTATTCTATGTAAGTGAGAATATCCAAAATCTTCTTACCATGCTTTTGAATGTCTAACTTGTGATCCGACTTTTGCTCCACAGGTTCTCCATCATGCTTCCTCTTGTGACTCTTGTGCTTTTTTGACCTTTTATGAAAAGGGGATGAAAACATTTCATTTGATTTCAAAGCCTCAGGCACACACATAATGAATAATTATCTATGATCATAAACCTTAAAAACCAAATCTTGTTATATATAAATCTTAGTGTGGACAAGACCTGAATCAATGAGCAGACTTCATGTAATATAATTTAGTTTACACAAAATCATGAACCGAAACACATAAAATTTTATAAAATAGATGTGCGTGTGGGTGTTGGCGACCAAGCTGCAGCAAAGGAACTACAGTGCAGTCTCTCTCTATAATGACAAAGTCGGGACCAGAAAAAAATGTCGATATGTAGAGGAAGTCTTTTATTACTAATGATATATATAAAGAAAAAATCGGGACCCGGGCACCATGTTGCTATGCAGAGGATGTCGCTATATCGAAGGTCGTTATAGAGAAGCTGCACTGAATGACAATGTAACCTCCCGCCTCCAGCATGCTTTGCTGACAGTTTGAAGTTACTGTATGAGACAAGACAAGGGAGGAATACAGAGATTCCAGATTAGGGTTTTCAAAACGGCCTTTGGATGAGGAATGATTTATTAACTTAACTCTCTTCTCTAATGATTCAGTAAATGTTTATTTCACTCCTGCATGCAGATGCAATGCTTTAGAAAAATAAATATTTAATAGTAGGGCAAATCATTGTTTTTCATGAGAATTTAAAACCCAATTGCAAAACATCTAATTTTGGGAGAATGCTCCTCTGAAATACCCTCAGATTTTTTTAAAGATGGGAAATATTACATTTTCCCCCCAGTTTCAATAGAAGGCCTAGTGTAATATTGAACATTAGAATACAAATATATATCTCAAAACCTAATGATTAGTTAAAGAATAACATTGAAATCTGTGTTAAAAAATAATAAAAATGAACATGAGAAAAGTGCTAGGCCTACATAATAATACAATGGTGTCCGCTCAACAGCAACCCAGATAAGAGCAACCTGTGCCTAATATCAAACTCACTTATTTTTCAACCAACAACCATTGAACAGCCTGACGATTTTGGGGTATTGAATTGTTATCCATAAAAAGATTGTGAAAGCAATCATAATTTTTTTAATGCAACAAGAAAAGAAAAACGCTCTCAGAGAAAAAGAAAACTGCATCTAATTTGTCCAAACAGTTTTTATTTTATTAATATAAACATATTATTTAAAATGGCAATGTCTGGGAGTAACACAATTTTTTTAGAAAACTGTCCAGCATAATATAATAAGCAGCACCAGATGTCCAATATTATTTCTATGCATGTGTGACAGAACGTTTTCAGAGTAACTCAGAAACCACATTCAAGAAGTGAATTTTAACTTAATAATATAATAAAAGTATGTTGAGCTTGGTGCCTAAGCATGAAATTGAAACCCAGTAGGAGTAGGCCTACATGATACATTTTGTAAACAGTGCGACAGTGCATCCTGTTGCTGTAGTTCTGTCTGAAGTCTACACTGAGATACTCTGTCCTTTTCTCACCTTTGTATTGTTACACCTGAAACTAATCATATTTCAACTTAAGGCTGCTACTATTCTCACAACTAAAACTACTAAATTTGTATGTCACTTGGACCAGACTTGGAAGAAAAAGAAAGCTATTCGGATTCCTACTTTCACTTTCATCCAACTCCGAACTCCAGCTGTTCATCGACTGAACTAAAAAAAAGTTGAACTACAGCCCTATCCATAGATCTAGCAGCTTCTGTGGGACATTGTGGAAGCTTTAGCCTTTTAACTCACTATCAGACCCTTGAAACACATCAAACATGTTTATTTTTATGTCTCTGAGAGGCGATCTCCACTCTAAAAACAGCTGCGAATTTGTTTCCGCTCACAGAGCTTTTACCGCATTTTGACTTAGTTCGTCACAGTTCAAAAAGTATTAGTATTACACATAATTTTACCAAATTTTAAAAGAAACGAAACAATAGGGTTAACTGTTGGCTCACCACTTCCTGTAGCTTGTACAAAAAAAGCAAGAGATATTGATTGCCAAAGCGCATCCCGTAAATACATGGGATTCGACCAATCGGCCACCGGCGCATCCCGTAAATACAAGAATACGCTATTTAAGTGAGTTACGTTTTTGAGACAGAAATTATCTATACAAACTCCTTTAACAGCAACCTGAAAGCAGTCTATAAATTGTCTCAAAAATGTTTTGACGATTAAAATAAAAACTACATGCCATGCAACACTAGCTTTATCAGTGTACATGCATCATTCCTTTCTAGTGTGTGTGGAGAACTCACAACACTTCGAACCCAAAAAATACACTACACCAATATACAGGAGCTCAGTTAACACCTTCTTGCCAAGATAGAACCACCTCCCTTTGTCTGTGCATCACTTCACTTGAAAGGACATGTAAGCACACCACAATGACAACACTGCCTTTATTTATATATGGTCTCATTTTCCACATGGAAGTGGCTATTCTCATCCGGGGTGAGAATAGAAAAACGATCTACCTCTCACCCCGGGTGAGACTTGCCAGCGTAGGCTATTCTCACCCGGTGCGAAACAAGACCTGCTTTTCCTCATTTTGGAATACTGTCTATCGGTGTGGATGATCAAATTGATAAAAGCCAAGAAAAAATTACGTTATAGCACAAAAGTAAGCTAATTTGATCGTCTTCAAAGATGCTATGGCTATTTCACTGTTCGAATCGAGCCGAACCACACGGGTCGCCATTTTGTTTTGCCCGGAAGTTCTCGCAAGATCTACTCCTCCCCTCTCTCTCTGTCTCTTTCTGAATACTGTCTATCGGTGTGGACGATCAAATTGACCAAAACAAAGTTTAAAAAATGATGTTAAAACACAAAAGTAAATTAATTTGGTTGTCTACAAAGATGCTACGGCTATTTAACTTTTCGAATCGAGCAGAACTACGCGGGTCGCCATTTTGTTTTGACCGGAAGTTCTCACGCTACTCCTCTCTCTGTCTCTTTCTCTCTCTCCACTGCCCACATACAAAATTGTACGCTTTTAGTAGGCTACTAATGGAACGTTTGTTCACAGCACAGAATTCTACAATTTTTCTGTTATCACAGTGTAGAATTCTGTGGTTTAGGGTGAACGCAAAATTTGTTGGCCTAGATCTAGGCTATAACAGTGAACGCGCACCGGGTGAGAATAGCCAAAAGACTAGCCTGCACTATTCTCATCCCGGGTGAGAATAGAGGTGGCCTTTCCACATAGATCTGACAACATCTCCATATCTTAAGATTAACGAAGTAGGACCTTTTAACGTGTGCAAACGTGCATATGTGTGTGAGTGTACGAGAGTGTGTGTGTGTGTGTGTGTGTTGTGAGGAGAGGGAAGGGTGCAGGTTGTAACCCTTTTGATACAAAGAGTCAAGACCACCGAACCTGAGCATGAGTATATGAGACCTCAGGGCTCAGTGAAAGTAAAATAATAACAATGATTTTAAATAGTGAAATCATCCATGAATATAGATTCTAGATCTAAAAATCTAGATCTAGATTCTGTATAGATCTACCATGCCATAACATATCTAACGTACATTACATTATGATTTATAGGCTATAAGATATGATTTCAATTTGAAACAATCAGAAGTCAGAATCAATCTGATCAGATTCTGAACCATCATACTTTTTCAGCTTGAGTCCTTTCAATTTCAGCTTTCCACCTTTAACAGCAGCATAGTCAGCCATTGTAAATAAAGTTTAAGTATGGTTATTATCCTAAAATAATGACCACAGTTTAGATCTAATTGAAAATGATCACAGAATGTTCGTTCTACAAACGTTACACACACAACGTTGTCGTGTTGAGCAAAGCGGTGTGTTATTATTTTGCACGGATCGATTATAATGTCTGCTTCCGTCTGTATTTGCCAATTGGTCCAAAGCAAATTTACTCGTTTAGTAAAAAAGAATAAGTCAAATGAAATAAATATGAGTTGTAAATCAATCAAAAGTAGTATTTCATTACTTTTTAATCCTTTCCTTTAAAATATCACGCAACTATGTGATGGCCTGGAAAGGTATGATCAGTATGTTAATACTCAGTCTTTGGCGAATAACATATCGAAAATATGGCCAACTTATTCAGCTGACTGCTTCAATGAACCTTTGTGGAGAGTATTTTTGTAGGTTTGTCTAGTGTCTGCTAGGTTAGCCGACCCTGGGCTGAGAGGGAGACAAGAGATTTCATGACGGATCGTCTGTGTGTAGACTTTCTTCAACTCTTTGCAGTCACTGAGAAAGGTAAAGAAGTTCTTATGTTCCTGACATTTTTCAGCCCCACCTAGAAAAGAGTTTTGATATCCAGATTAGGATAGATCTAGACTAGATTCTAGATCTAGATCTAGATCTAGATTCTAGTATGTTAACCTACCAGGGTCGAGACACGACAAGAAACCAGCAGTTGGGACAGTTGGGTTGTTTCTGTAGTTGCCTTATTTTGAGAGGGGGGGGGGGGGTTCTTTCTATATAATCATTGTTTGGTAGAGGGTTTTATAACTGAGCTTTGATCTAGATGCCTAATCATTTGTTATGAGTGAAATCGAACGGAGAAATAAATAGTTTTCCTATAAGATCGCGACACTGTTGTGGAGCACTGTCTCTTTTTACGATCGTATGATTGAGGAGTGTGAGACTTCGTTAGCTGGTGGCTTTCATTTAGCGGCCGTAGGAACTAGATCTAGTAGATCTAGAGCCCTTTTGTTGAAACACAATCCGTGCATAGTTGAACTAGATCTAGGCCTAGGTGCCTTGGAACCAAAGAGAATACCATAATATGTGTGAATAGACAATAGCCTCACCTACCTATATTTTTGCTTCTACATTGTTTCATACATGCACTCTATCAAACTCATTTTTACCTTTATGTTTGTAATTGAATCCTTCCAAATATGTACATATAATATACTCTGACCCTTTTATGAACTTGTTGGATATGCAATGGGATGAGATCAGGTTGTTTGTTTTCTGGG
>NW_004797296.1:581021-582227 GCF_000002075.1 Aplysia californica | reverse complement strand
CCCACCCCACCGTCCCTTCAAGCGTGAAAAGAAGAGTACCGATGTAACAAAACTTGATACAGACAGAGTTAAAGCCCGCTACTTTACTTACGTGGATGCATGTTGAACAGCTGTGAGAATACCTAATTATTCCGTTTTGTTTATGTACTGCACACTTACAGTGTTGGAGAAAAAGAAATAATCCAGACACGTTATGGAGGTAAATGGTCGGGGGGTGTCACTGTACTGTTACGTCATACTTATCTTGTCTGTCTGTCTGTCTGTCTGTCTGTCTGTCTGTCTGTCTGTCTTTCACTGGTAGGTCGTACTTTTCTGTTTTCCTCCTGTATGCCGTAGGCCCTATCTTTTCTGTCTTTCACAATCAGGTCCTACTTTTGTGTCTTTCTGTCTTTGTTTCTCCCTTCACCGTTTATGGTATCGATATAACAGGCATCTCTTTCCGAAACGTGATGAAATATAACATACCAACACTTCTTGAGTGTCTGGTCGTTGAAAATGTGATATAGTGCACTTACTGAAATAATGCACTGAGTGACATGGTGCACGCAGTTGTGAAGTGGGAAGCATGCTAGAGCACCTTATGATAGTGTAGGCCTACACAGTTGTGAGGTATGTACTGATAGTGGACTCAGTGATAGTGCACATATACGCTACGTAGTCATAGTACACCTACTAGCGCGTATATACGCTACGTAGTCGTAGTACACCTACTAGTGCATACAGTAACTTGTGAGGCATGTACTGAGATAGTGCGCTCAGTGAAAGTGTGCGCTACGCAGTAATATATCATTATAGTGTACACCTAATTGCAGTGTATAGCTGTGAGGCACCCAGTGACAGCAAAGATACTACACCGTAGGCTGTACTACCTTTGGTGACAGTGCCGACGGCGATAGTGCATCCACTTAGAAACTAGAGAGCGAGCTATGAGTCTCGCATCACCTTGAATTTTAGGTGAAGGTCGGAGAAAGAAAAGGAATTGGTGCTGGGGAAGGGAAGATGCGGGAAGGAGGCTATTGTTTCACAAAAAGTTTAAACTGGGTGTATCCGACTCCATAATGAATATTTGTGTGTGAAAATGGCATAAAAAATTAGGTGTCTTTAGACATATTTTAAGCTGGTTTTCTTCTTTTTTTTTTGAATAGGAGAAAATGTGCACTGGAAAATTCAGTAGCATCATTTAAAAAATATTTTTGGATGCTTGAT
>NW_004797296.1:576653-578670 GCF_000002075.1 Aplysia californica | reverse complement strand
CTCTCTCTCTCTCTCTCTCTCTCTCTCTCTCTCTCTTCTTATTCCTGCAGTATTTACCCAGCACCGCTATCGCCACCCGTTTACGTCGCCCCGCCTTTATCAGGTTCGTACGCCCATATTAACATAATGTCAATACGCGTGTTTGATATATACATGTACATTGAAAAACAGTATTTGAAGAAAATGTCGTAAGATGTATGATGTAAGGTTGTCTGTAATTTTTTTTTAAAACGCTCTAAAAATGCCAGGGATCATGAATCAAGTAAGGCTTGATTTGTGTGTTTGAAACTCGATTAGATAATTATACTGCGTTAGGTCATAATATGAGCACGCGGGTCACATTAAACATTTTTAGTTGGTAGGAAATTTTGAATTTTGCCCGGGTGTCGGCCGAAGCCTACTCTTATCGCTTTCAGACTACCAAGGGATCTTAAACGTGCGCAACTTGCACTCGCGACCTCCGAGATTTTTCGCCCTTATCCGAGAAGGCTGGATGTAGATCTTTTCTACCAGAAGATCAGGGGTATGACTAAACGACAACAGCAAGAAGGAGCCAAGGAGAAGCAGTAGAAAGGCTGCAGAAAGAGTCAGGAGCCCAGAGGCGGGAGCAAAGGAGGTGAGGGGGTGGGGACAGAAAGTGAAGACGAAAGCAGACGACAGAACATTGCTAGAGAGCAGGAAAGGAGGTGAAAGGAGACAATTTAAGAGAAGAACATTTTTTGGTAGCCACCCGAATTCGAACCCGGGACCTTTAAATGAGAGGCGAACACCTTGACATCTAGGCCACGAGAGCCCCCGACCTTGTTTCGAATCCCAGACGGGGCGTTCTTAAACTCGGGTCGTTTTGTGGCTCTCAACCTATTTGGTTTGGTCCTATCGGAGTCGGACGTTAAATTCGCAGACCCCGCCCCTTAACTAACCCAATAGTGTTGATTGGCACGCTCATATGACCTTATGCAGTTGCGAACTCCATAAAACTCTTACTAAACTGAACTAATTGTTGATATTGGCGTTCAACCTATACGTTGACACTTACCTTCGAACTCGACGGGGGGTCCAGAATTTGGTCAAATACTAAACGGTGTCGATTTTTGTCTTTTACCATCAAATTAAATTATGCATGTACGTAATATGTAATGTGATAGAGAGTGATAGGTTTTAAACCCCCATCGACACAATTTAGACCATTTAGAAGGCAGGCAGCTTCGACCCTGCCTGCCAGGGCCAATCTGGGCTGGAAGGTATACAACATCCAATCGGACAGACGGATATGCTCAATTAAAGAAAAGAAAACGCTCCGCGAGGGAATGGGACGCACGTTCTCTGCATGGTTGTTGGGTTGTTAGTTACATCTGTTGTTTATTTATTTTTTTATTAAATTTTTTTTTTTTTTTTTTTTTTTTGGGGGGGGAGGTTGGTTGTTGTTTTTTTCAAATTTATTTGTATAATGCATATGCCATACTGTACCTGTTAATAATGTCGCCAAGTATGTATAACAAACTGCAAGGTATTCTCTCAGTCGTTAGTATAACGAGGTACCAACGCCAATTTCGACCCGAGACTGTGATCTTGTTAGAAAGAAAGCAAAAACTCAAAATACACGATTAGATGTAGTAGTGCTTGTTGAATGGCGCACATCATGGGTGGGCACGCCTATTCTTTCATTTATTTTTAGCTTTTTAAAAAGAATATTATGTAACTCCCTTACTAAAACCTAAAGAATGTGAGGTGAAAATGCTTACGTTGGAAAATGTGTTTTCGTGTGCGCGCGTGTGTGTGTGTTATAAAAGAATGTTGCCGTTCATTTCGCTGCTGTATTTTGTGGGATTACGGCCCGATCAAGTCAATACGCACACTGCAAATTCCGCCCAAGCATTTAAGCTTCGATTTCCCGCGGGCGATAATTGCGCGGCTCATAACCACGCTTGCATGATGTTATACATGTACTTTATACAGTGTGTTGGTTAGGCTGGGAAAATGTCTGTATGTGTGTGTGTGTGTGTGTGTGTGTGTGTGT
>NW_004797296.1:575125-576516 GCF_000002075.1 Aplysia californica | reverse complement strand
CTCCCGTCAATTGCAGGTTCACTTCCTTGCTATCCTTCTTTTATTTCTGTCATTCTGTTTTGCTTTTTCGTCAAGAGGGAAGGACGTTTTTGTTTTGAAGTTCTTAGTTGCAACTCGAACTTACCATAAAACCTTATGACCTTACTAGTTGTGAGCGCCGTAAAGCCTCTACTAAAACAAATAACTGCAAAACAGGAATCTACTGTGTAGCGGTTAGTCTCTTTGTCATGGCACACAGAACACCTGAGTTCAATTCCCATGCGGACAATTACTCATCAAGTATCAAGATCTTTTTGCTGGGACGTTGTATCCCTCTCTGCCTGGGCTGGCTTTGACTTACGTGATCGAAGCCCGCCTCCTAAATGATCTTAATACTGTAGATGGGCCATACAAAAAGTACATTTATTTTTTATAAGAGTAAGTGCGATATTTTGCTAATAAATTTTGCTCTAACTCACAAACAAAGCATGATGTGAAACCTGCATGGACGTCGTGGAAAATGTACCTGTAGTTTGGTGTAGCCTCTGCAGAATGGTGGATATACTCGACAACAACAGAGTTCCCCACGTCTTCTACGTGCAAAGGTTTATTCATGTACACCCTATAATATATTGATAAGAGTTCATGTACCTTCACTATCTCCCACTGAAGTCGAAGATAAAGTTTTGAACTTTTTTGTGCCAAATCGTAAAGGTTTAACGCAACTTCCAACACACTGTAAGGTTATCTGAGAAGCGCAACTTCTAAATTTAACGTCCGTCACCGATGGGGCCGAGCCAAATGGGCGAAGAGCCTTAAAAACTCTCCTAAACACCCCAAGTTTAGAACACCCCACTGGGCCACCCGCTCCACAGTCCAGCATGATACTAACTGAGCTAACGATGCGCCCAAGCTTAGTACAAGTGATGGCGAGCATAATTTAGTTGTATTGGTCTGTGTGAATTTCCTTGAGCCATCAAGTCTTAGTATAAACCAGTAATGGGCAAGCGTGTCCAAGTCGCTGGCCTAATTAAAAGATTCCCCAATATCTCGCGGGCCAAAGCAGGAAAAAGTTGGGAGAAGTCGGCTAGAAATTCCCCAAACTCTCGAAAGTGTGAGAGTTAATTGACTCTATGGTGTATGTCACTCAAGGGCATTTCGCGAGATAAAACATTAGATCTTTCGCTTCCAACGACTAGGCTGAAAACTATTGATTTTAATTTTCAAAACGGACAGTTTTGTTTTTTATTAATTATCAACTCTCTGCAGCCACATTCATTGTTAATTACTGGGTCGACTCGCGGGCCAGACTGAAACTGCTTGCAGGCCAGATCTGGTCAGCGGTTCGTAGTTTGCCCATGCCTGTTATAAGATTGTTTAGAAAGCGGACTGTGTGTGTGTGTGTGTGTGTG
>NW_004797296.1:571894-573319 GCF_000002075.1 Aplysia californica | reverse complement strand
CCCCCCAAAAAAAAGAGACTTCCACCGTTGTGGCTATTCGTTTCTCTTCTACATAGTCCAAAGTAGCAAAGCGTATTTATGTACGTTTTAATGTATTTGTAATAGTATAAAATAGACCGATTTATTGGCCCTTTTGGTGACATTTATGTTTCTACATTACGATAAAAATCACACATAAAGACGGTTGCCGGTTTCATTTCAAACAATTATATAGCTCACAACTACTTTCACTGCCGTTCAGCGCCCTAATACACATTAATGTATCATTATCTGAATTCTAAATAGCCCAAGATTTCAAGATACAACGCCTGACATGAGTCTTGACAAAATTTCTTTTAGTGGGTGGTTGGCGATGGTCTCTGGTGTGATTTGCCCCTTCTTTCCTATCAAATATCTATCGTCATTATCTCTCCTCCTCCCCTCATGTTTTGGGATTGTTATTTTCTTGTAACACCTCTAATCTTTGGCACTTATATCATTATATATATGACCTTGCTGTGTTGCAAATGCCGTAAAACTCGTACTAAAACTAAACTTTGAAAATGTATTACCTGTATTCGCAAGTCATTGTCGTGTGAGTGGTTTGAGGATGTCAGTGGCAGGTTTTCTTCTGTTCTTTCCTTCTGCTGTTTCTGTCTGGTGTTCTTGGTTTTATTTTTCTCTCGGCACTCATTAATCGTTATTGTGTAGATGTGGTTCTCTTTCCTCAAAGAAACACACTAATTAACTCTTTCCCTACCTTGAATGACCATTGTATTGCTGACGTATTTCTTTTTTACTATTACAACCTACAACGCGAACAAATAAACTCTTGGGGTTGTTTTTTTTACTTTTTGTGTACGCACCATACCAAAGCCATGTATGTTTCTATCCAGTCAGTTGCACGATGTGTTTTCTTAATCCCACGTTTACCAGTCTTTGAAGGAACATATTATTATTGTGTCAATGTTCTTGTCTTCACTCAGGAACTCAACCAAACCATTAGACCGACATGGCATTGTTGTTTCAATGTGTTTCCCTTTACTCTTACTGAGAAAAACTCGACACCTGTCATTATTGAGTTATTGTGTCGATGTGTCTCTATTTACTCAAACTTAAAAAACAACAAAAACAACAAAAAAACGACGCATGTCGCTATTTCGCTGATGTTCTCTTTACTCAAACTAAAAAGAAACGACGCATGTCGTTATTGTGTCAGTGTTCTTATGTTTACTCAAACACAAAGAAACTATCTCATGTACCGTTTCTCCGCGGTTTCCTGTTTCCGTTAGGGGTGTCCGGGGTCAACCATGCCACTTCCAGGTACCTTTGACGCCTTTGAGAGTGAGGACTGACTACTTTGTTTGCGTCGTGCGGCGTTAATCCTCGATCAATGCCAACGGCTCTTCTCTCTCTCTCTCTCTCTCTCTCTCTCTCTCTCTCTCT
>NW_004797296.1:568049-569882 GCF_000002075.1 Aplysia californica | reverse complement strand
TGTGTGTGTGTGCGGGTGCGGGTGCGTGCATGTGTTTCTTCTCTGTGTGGTTTGTGTGTTTGTGTCTGTGTGTATACGCCTGAGTATGTGCTTTGACATTGGTGTTTCTACGGCTGTGGCTGTGTGCACATGCATGTATGTTTAATGTGTGTGTGTGTGTGTGTGTGTGTGTGTGTGTGTGTGTGTGTGCGTGTGTGTGTGTGTGCGTGTGTGTGTGCGCGTGTCTTTGTTTGTGTATGTGTGCATACCTGAGTGTGAGTTTTTAATAAGTGTTCCAACGCATGTCTGTATATGAGTGAGACCTAACAATTGTATGTTTGTACCGGCGTCTGTGTAGCGGTTATAGGCGCTTCGAATGGGGAGAAACGTAATCGAGTATCTCGGTCTTTCTGCTGGGACGTTGTATCCCTTTCAGCCTGGGTTGGCCTTGGCAGGCGGGGTCGGAAGCCTAAATGATCTGAATTGTGCCGAGGGGGGCTTTAAACTAGTACCTACACTGAAAAAGAAAACTTTTGTTTGTTTGTGCATGTATCTGTACCTGTATGTTAGATACGTGTGCCTTCACTGGCGTGTGTGTTTGTTTATGTATCTGTATGTAGAACCTTTACTGGCGTGTCATGTATATGAGTCTGTCTGAAAGTACGACGTGTGCGCTTACTTGTGTGTTCGTGCGTGTGTTTACGTCTACATATATTTATACGGTGCGTCGTCTGACTCACTCACTCATGTCCCCTTGCCAGTGATGGGTGATCGATAAACCGCACCGGCTGCAAGAGTTGGGAGGGAGTTCCTTGCCCTTGGCGCCGATACCTCAGCTCGGCGCGGTGTTGCCGAAAACTCGTCGAAGACACGGACCTCACGACGAGTGCAAAGTGCGAACGCGCGAGTTCTTTCTCACTCTGTGTCGTCAGGTAATAGGGGCAGAAGAGGAGTGCAATATTGCCTAGACGCTACGATTAGATCAACGTTTATTTATACACGACAAATTTTCGTGGTTATTTCCCAGGACGTGTTCTCTTAATTACAGAGTGCTGATCGCCAGGTTAGCTGTAACTGTTCATTTTTGTGTGGTGTAATTTGCTCACCGTGATAGCTCTCGCCTGACTCTACGAAGGGATGATCGATTGTAATCAGTGAGTTTTTTTCACGCGATATTATACCATTCGTTGGTAGATGACCGACAGGCTGTGGTTTATTTTAAAAATGCGACAATGTAGAAAAAGGAAGTTAATAGTGTTGGAAAAAAATGCATTCTTGTATTGTGCAACATACATGTATATTGGTTTAGTTTAGGTTTGTGAAATTAAATTTCAAGTTGGTTTTTCAGCTTTTTGCGTTGCCACAAACAGGTGTTTGGAGGGTGTCACTGGCAGAACCTACTTCCTTTCCAACTCACCCCCCATCCCCTGTCTGTCCGTCCGCCCGTCTGCCTGTCTTGCTTGCTTGCTTGTCTCAAGCACAAAAAGGTCGTTTTGTTTCTGTGTGTTTCTTTTCACTTCAACAATAGCATTTCTACAGGTGTATGGTTTGGTGTCTTGTTTGTTTTTAGGTTTGTAATGTTTGTTTTGTTCAACTCAAAACTTCACATGTGGATAACCATCACATACCTATCAGTTTATGAATACTGCCGACTTCCCTTACATAACGCGTGTCAGTCTCTTTGGATTTCTTACTGAGATTTACATGGGTATAATTCATTGTGCTGTGCGCTCTTTGTCAGTCTAACACTTTGTAGTGTCCAGATTTGTTATGGCTTGGTTTACTTGAAAAGGTGCGCGCCTCGAGTCTCTCTCTCTCTCTCTCTCTCTCTCTCTCTCTCTCTCTCTTTCTCTC
>NW_004797296.1:562759-566717 GCF_000002075.1 Aplysia californica | reverse complement strand
TGGTACGAATGAATTTCTATATTTGTCTGTTTTTGCTTTTTTTGGAAATGTACCGTTTGCTGCGGGTCGATAAATGGAATTCCAATGTCAGTGTCAGTGGGTGGTTGTGGTCACTTAGCATTATTTCTTCCTTTTTTAGAATGCTTGTTTTGTGCAGATATTCAAAGTTACTTAGGTCTCTACCAGTTGTTCTTGATGTCTTTTTGATCAACTCATTTATTTTAATGATGTGCTGTCTTCCCAAATTGCTACCATAGCAAGAGATACCAATATTTATCATGTTTCTATTGTGGTGGTGAAGAATATCTGAAGGATGGATGGCTTCAGGTTGAAAGACCTAAGTTTCCTCTTAAAGTACAGCCTCTGATTTACCTTTTTAATGATATTGCTTACGTGATTTTGCTCCTTTTTTTTGTTGACGATTGTAAGACCAAGATATTTGTATGAATCCGTGATTTTAATTGTTCTTTATTCAATTACGAGAGTTGGGATTGTTGATTTTTATCTTCTAAAATCAAAAATCATTTCCTCTGTTTTTGAGAGGTACAGTTTTATAAAATTGGAATTGCACGAAAAAAAAATACACATTTCTTCGAAATACTCTTTTTCGTCAAAGTTTATTAATCGCGGAGAGTAGAACGCACCAACTAAAGTCCAATGAGCTAAGTATCTGTGTCACATTTGATTAGCTCGTAGCTAGGTCACTATAGTTGTAAGCGCTGACAACAGTGATTGGATAAACGGGCGAGCCGCCAAGTTGATCTCGTTGCGTTCATTGCGTGCCCTCATAACGGTTTTAACTGCTTATTTTGTTATTTAAGAAACTTTCATTTTCTTTGGGATAGAATTTGGGGGGGAGTGCGCAAGCCCGTGAGCCCTTCAGTACCCACAGCCACTGTTCACCAGTCCACGGAAGACCGTGAGCCCACCGCTACTGTCACCCAGACTCTCCCTCCAGTGGCCCCCGGGTAATTAGAGTTGTAGACCCACACTCCGGCAACATGGTCATACATGTAATAGGATCTGGCAGCTTGAGGGAGAGGAACATGCTATATAATAGGCCTACGTGTATTGCATATTTCTCATAACCACCACCCCCTTTTCTGGTCACTGCCCGTAAACACACTGACCACTCACTGAGATACACCCCCATACGTGCACATACCCAAGCATACACTCCCTCACACACACACACACACACACACACACACACAAACACACACACTCACACACACAATAATACACACCCAAACATACACACACACATAGTTACGTTTACGCCCGCGTGCACGTGCTCATGGTCCTTTGAACGCTTTCTTTTATTGGTAAAGTAAAAGTAAAAAATATTTGTCACGTATTTCAGGTATTTCTGACTGTAGAAAGCTGCCTCGTACGACTCCTGTAGATCAAAGCGCATCACCATCTACCAGGGTTCACCCCTTCGCACATTGGGTCTCACTTTTTGCCATGTAGGCTGTTTCAGACATCGGGATCTGGACTGATTAATGCTTTATTTATGGAGACCACAGCTTAATGGCCCTATACTGGAATGGGAGTCGTTCCTCACGATACGAGACCGACACCGATCAATACGAAACCGAGACCAAACAAACCACGACAATAAGAAACTTTATCTTACTTGAAATCCGACAAAGGGAAGCAACAAGACTGGCACTAATCGATGCGTCAGACTGTCAACTGGTCAGTATTACCTGTATTGTATTGCATCTCCTTTAAAGAAGTTCTTTTCCCCGGTGGTTCTGTCCTTTTACCAAAATTAGAAAAAAAATCTAGTTATGGCATAATCTTTTTTTTTTTTTTTTCTGGAGAGAAGGTCGAGATATAGGATCTAGGCTATCTCGTTTTGAGAAAAGGAGCGAAAACATTGTTCCTTTAAAAAACGTGTACTTGAGTAAAGAAACGAAACATGTTTAGCAGTGCCAGTGACGTCATCTTTAAAAATGTAAAGGTCCACCTTTGGACTGTCTTTGACCTTAGTCAAAGGTGGCAGCAGTAAGTTTAGTCTCGGTATCATCTCGTATATCGTCCCGTATATCGTGTCGTGTCTATGGATAGCCAGTCTTATAGAGGTCAGAACGGGGCAGAGAGTTGAACGGTCATTTGTCACTCGGGCTGGCAAAAACGTGTCGAACTGACAGCAGACATAGCACACACATACACACACACATACACACACACACACACACACACACACACACACACACACACACACACACACAACCACACACACACACAACCACACACACACATACAACCACGCACACACACACACACACACACACACACACACACACGTACACTCGCACTCTCACGCACACACACACTCTCTCTCACACACACTCACACATAAACACACACACAAACACACACAAACACACACACACACACACACACACACACACACACACACACACTCACTCAAACACAAAGCCGAAGCAACAACAAATTTTAATGACCCTGGCTATTGTTTTGTAATCTAACACTGACCATTGGACTATAGGAAGTATGACGAAGGGCAGAGATGTCGCGGAGTGTTGGAGGACGCCACTGGTTTGTCTAATTATTGTCCTTCCCTTCTTTTGTTTCTGTCTATTTGTCTTACCTTTTTTTTACCTACGCTAAGCATTCCTTACTGCGTTGATGTTGTTTTCTTTATCAGAACAGAGATGTCCACCCTTGGACCATCACATAATGATTAATGACGTCTCCGTTATAGTCCTTCTCCCGTACTCAGTATAATAGTACAGTATTCAATTAGCACTATGTCTATCGGAGTCTGTGGTGTAAAGGTTTGGGTCTTTGCAGTTACTCGCAGAAAACACGAGTTCGCTTCCCACGCAGGAAAATTGGTCGCTTTTAAGCACAAGGGGGCTATCCCGAAAAATGCTGTTTAGAGAAAATTGAAGGTAAAGTTTTTGCCCCTCGTTCGCTTTTTAAAAGACAAGGAGTGTTTTCTCTATGACCAAAAAAATATACTCACCAATGAAATCAAACTTCTCGTATAGGTAAGGCAATGCCCACTTTTACTGTAGGTCAAGATTAATGGACACCCCCGAAATCTGGGTTAGCCCGCTTGTCCCTAAAAGCTACCAATGATTCTATATATTTATCGAGTAGCTCCTATCTACTGGGATGATGTGTGTCACTCAATCCAGGTCAGCCCCTGGAAACCAGAGTTGAAGTAGCCCGCCTCCTAAATGATATGCAGTCGAAACTATTGGACAGGTGGCCATCTTGCACAGTGTCATTATAGTGTAAGAAGTGGGTCAAGGGAGGAAATTGAAAGTACATGTAACTGTCTGTACAGGTGATTGTCTTAATAATACTGGTGACCGTTAGAGCAAGTGCAGCTGTGAAATTTTGTTTGAGTAAAGGAAATTTTGTTCATGGGAATCTGTCAATGGGATGTTCCTTTGTTTATAGTTTATACAGGTTACGTGGCAACTGTTCTAACTTTTAATTTTATTCTTTGTCCTCTTTTCGAAAACAGTGTGTCTTCTGTCCTATTCCTATACCTATCCCTGTCTGCTGTTCTATTTTTCAGACCTTTGTGTGTGTGTGTGTGTGTGTGTATGTGTGTGTGTGTGTGTGTGTGTGTGTGTGTCTGTGTGTGTGTGTGTGTGTCTCTGTCTGTGTGTGTGTGTGTGTGTTTGTTTGTTTGTGTCTGAAAAAGGGGAGGGGGTGTATTTTTAAGAAACAGCTTCAGCTTTGGGGCGATATATGGTTGTGTCGGATAATCCTCATCAGACCTTCATTTATAGATCTCTTTACAAGCGTATTTTGGCGATAATTGTTTTTTTTTAAAACGTAGTATCTTGCACCTGGTTTGATTTTTCCGAGGTCATGGTCGCTTTCCTATTCCACATTTAGATCTGACACAAACGGAGTTGGCGGGCAATGTCTTGTTATAGTGCACGTGACATATTATGATCCTCCC
>NW_004797296.1:559793-560816 GCF_000002075.1 Aplysia californica | reverse complement strand
TTGAGGGGGGGTTGTTGTTGTTTTGTTGTTGTATATTGAGAAGGGGTTGTAATTTTTGTTTTGTTTTGTTGTGGTTTTTTTCTTACTCCAAACCAGTGTCTGTGGGGTGTGATGGTTGATGCTTTGTGTCTCAGGCATAAGATGTGAGTTTGATTTCCCATGTGGAAGGTTTTTGTGGGTTTTTTTGTTTTTTGTTTGTTTGGTTTGTTTGTTTTGTTGTTGTTGTTGTTTTTTGTTTTTTTTGTGTTTTTTTTGGGGGGGGGGTAAACAATCCAATATCTCTGTCAGTCTGCCGGTGTCAATAAGGACGTAAAATTGTGTGGGGCGGTCTATCATAACTGAGGGACTCTTTTAGTGTGCCCTGCGTTGCTCGCTTGCCTTTTTTTTTTAGGTGGGGTTGTGTTGTTTGGTTGTGGTTGTTTTTTGTTTTGGGAGGGGTGGTTGGCGGGTGCTCTGGTGTGGTTTGCTCCTTCTTTCTTGTCAAACATCTATCGTCCTTATCTCTCCTCCTTCTTGTTTGTGTTTGTTACCCTCCTGTAACACCTCTAATCTTCGATACTTACATGGCCTAACTGTATTGCAAGTGCCGTAAAACGCTTTCAATAATAGCACAAATTTTTGAAAGAATGGATTGTCCTCGTCCGGTATGCCTGCGGTGATGAACCTCTTGCTCGGGTGAGTTCTTTTTTGTTTTATTTTGGGGGGTTTTTTTTGTTGGGTTGGTTTTTTCGTTGGTTTCTTTTTTCTTTTTTTTTTTGGGGGGGGGGATATTTTTTGCTTGAATTATGTTAGGAGTTCATTCATTGGTATGCTGACGTCGACTGTGCGGTGCCTGCAATCAAAATCAGAGGGACTTTTGAGTGTGCGGAGCTGGAAAGGAAAATTGGGGTTGCCGTGGTTACCGTCTTGTTTTGTGTACTTTTAATGTTGTTGATGTAGTTGTTGGTGGTGGTGGTGGGGGTCATGGTGGTTATGTTGATAGTTTCTGAGGGGGTGAAGGGGGCTTTTTTTCAAGGGGCGGCG